>NC_135822.1:8137836-8500130 GCF_964213995.1 Mustelus asterias | reverse complement strand
ACCTGGATTTTCTTGCTACCCTTCTTAAACAAAGGAACGACATTGGCTATTCTCCAATCCTCTGGGACCTCCCCTGTCACCAGTGAGGATACAAAGATTTCTCTCAAGGCCCCAGCAATTTCATCCCTTGCCTCTCTCAGTATTCTGGGGTATATCCCATCAGGCCCTGGGGACTTGTCTACCTTAATGTTTCTCAAGAACCCCAATACCTCCTCCTTTTTGATTTCAACATGACTTAAACTATCTACACAACCTTTCCCAGACTCATCATCCACCAAATCCTTCTCTTTGGTGAATACTGACGCAAAGTATTCATTTAATACCTCGCCCATTTCCTTGGCTCCATGCATAGATTCCCTCTCCTGTCCTTGAGTGGGCCAACCCTCTCCCTGCCTACCCTCTTGCTCTTTATATATGTATAAAAAGCCTTGGGATTTTCCTTAATCCTGCTGGCCAATGATTTTTCATGACTCCTTTTAGCCCTTCTTACTCCTTGCTTAAGTTTCTTTCTACTTTCCTTGTATTCCACACTTGCTTCATGTGTTCCCAGCCTCCTAGTCTTGACAAATGATCCCTTTTTCTCTTTGACTAGGCTCACAATATCACTCGTTGTCCAAGGTTTCCAAAACTTGCCATACTTATCCTTCATCCTTATAGGATTGTGCCGGTCCTGAATCCCTATCAACTTACACTTGAAAGCCTCCCACATGCCAGATGTTGATTTGCCCTCAAACATCTGCCCCCAATCTACATTCTTCAGCTCCTGCCTAATGTTGTGGTAATTAGCCTTCCCCCAGTTTAGCACCTTAACTTGAGGACTAAACTTATCTTTATCCATCGGTACCTTAAAGCTTATTGAATTGTGGTCAATGTTCCTGAACTGCTCCCCTACTGAAACACCAACCACCTGGCCGGGCTCATTCCCCCAGTACCAGGTCCATTATGGTCCCTTTCCTTGTTGGACTATCTACATATTGTTTCAAGAAGCCCTCCTGGATGCTCCTTACAAACTCTGCCCCATCCACGCCCTTAGCACTAAGTGAGTCCCAGTCAATATTGGGGAAGTTAAAATCTCCCACCACAACAACCCTGTTACTTTTACACCTTGCCAAAATCTGCCTACATATCTGTTCCTCTATCTCCCACTGGCAGTTGGGTGGCCTATAGTAAATCCCCAACATTGTGACTATGCCCCTACCTATTCCTGAGCTCTACCCATATTGCCTCACTGTGTGAGCCCTCCGAGGTGTCCTCCCGCAGTACAGCTGTGATATTCTCCTTAACCAGTAATGCAACTCCCCCACCCCTTTTACATCCCCCCTCTATCCCGCCTGAAACATCTGTATCCTGGGACGTTAAGCTACCAATCCTGTCCTTCCCTTAACCAAGTCTCTGTAATAGCAACAACACCATAGTTCCAAGTACTAATCCAGGCTAAGTTCCCCTGCCTTACCTGTTACACTTCTTGCATTGAAACAAATGCACTTCAGTCCACCAGACCCTCTTGGATTACCTATCCTACCCTGCCTGCTCTTCCTCTGAGTCTCACTGGCCCTACTCTCTGGTTCCCCTTCAGTTAAATCACCTTTGCTTTGGTTCCCACCCCCCTGCCAAACTAGTTTAAATCCTCCCGTGTGACACTCGCAAACCTCCCAGCAGAATATTTATGAGGCTCTACATAGAACTATCTCTCGCCATGCTCTGTTATCATGTGATCATACATCACTGAACATAAGAACATATGAACATAAGAAATAGGAGCAGGAGTAGGCCATCTAGCCCCTCGAGCCTGCCCCGCCATTCAATAAGATCATGGCTGATCTGAAGTGGATCAGTTCCACTTACCTGCCTGATCCCTATAACCCCTAATTCCCTTACCGATCAGGAATCCATCTATCCGTGATTTAAACATATTCAACGAGGTAGCCTCCACCACTTCAGTGGGCTTGTATATTTACAAATTCAACATAGTGGTGATTATCCCTTTATGGGCAATACAGCAGATTAAGGGTCAGAGTGGGGAATCACCCCAGGGCGTGGAGACCTCTTAGACAAAAGAGACATGTAGGGCGAGCAAGCCGTAGTCATGAGGCCGCTGAACAATTCTTATTAATAAATACCTTTTGTGTTCTAATGGAGTCATGAAAGTGCATCTCTACATCTGGTGACAAGGATGAATTATCGTGACACTGCCTCTGGCCCGACCCCTGTGAGTATCTTATTTTAATGGAAGTCTGAAAAAAATACTTACCAGAATGCCTCTCTTTGGGCGAACAGATCAATTTGAAGTGTTGAGATATTCCCAGACCCTGAGTAAGGTCGCATAAGAAGAGATGGTCAGTTACAAGATGGCTGAGCAAGGAAGAGAACACGGCAAGACCCCTGGGTCAGAACCAACAAGAGGGATGAGTGAAATACAGAAACATATCTCTACTTACATTGTGGACTGGCGGGGGGGGGGGGGGGGGGGGCGGTGGTCCGGGAGACTCAGGGCATGAACGAAACTGAAAGACAAACATAGAAAAACAAACCTGTGAAATTAGCCGGCAGATTCAAAAGATTTAAAAAGGAGATGGACAGAGTGAAAAAGCAAGACAAGGTGGACATGCGGTGCTGGCAGCTAACAGAGCTGTGGCATCAAATTTAAAAAGAAGGAATTTGGATAAAAGGCAAAGAACTGCTGCGGTTAAAAAAATTCAAAAGCTTTAAAAGAAGCTAGCACTCGGAAGCAGTGCTGCAGCTTTAAGAGTGGAAAAAAAGAAACATCCTGGGCGAGACACTCTGTACCTGCACTGATATATTTGATGCAAAATACACCCGCAAAAAGAAGCCAACTATATCTGAGCAACTATACAGCTTGTGTGGAAAAAAAAGATTCCCACACAATCTTAAAGCAGCAACACCCTTAAAGAGGTAATACATCATAGGGTACATGTACATAGCTCCTTGAAAGTGGAGTCACAGGTGGACAGAGTGGTGAGGAAGGCATTCGGCATGCTTGGTTTCATTGGTCAGAACACTGAATACAGGAGTTGGGACGTCTTGTTGAAGTTGCACAAGACATTGGTAAGGCCACACTTGGAATACCGTGTGCAATTCTGGTCACTCTATTATAGAAAGGATATTATTAAACTAGAAAGAGTGCGGAAAAGATTTACTAGGATGCAATCGGGGGCTTGATGGATTGAGTTATAAGGAGAGGCTGAATAGACTGGGACTTTTTTCTCTGGAGCGTAGGAGGCTGAGGGGTGACCTTATAGAGGTCTATAAAATAATGAGGGGCATAGACAAGGTAGATAGTCAATATCTATTCCCAAAGGTAGGGGAGTCTAAAACTAGAGGGCATAGGTTTAAGGTGAAAGGGGAGAGATACAAAAGTGTCCAGAGGGGCAATTCTTTCACACAGAGGGTGGTGAGTGTCTGGAACAAGCTGCCAGAGGTAGTAGTAGAGGCGGGTACAATTTTATCTTTTAAAAAGCATTTAGATAGTTACATGGGTACGATGGGTATAGAGGGATATGGGCCAAATGCAGGCAATTGGGATTAGTTTAGGGTTTTTTTTTTTAAAAAGGGCGGCATGGACAAGTTGGGCCGAAGGGCCTGTTTCCATGCTGTAAACCTCTATGACTCTATGACTCTATGACATTTAAAGTGGCAATACTTTTAAAGTAGCCACCACAATAAGGAACAAATGGCTATGCACAGGAAAATTAGAGATGATCCAAGATAGAGGGCAACTCTCCAAAAAAGATCCATAAGCAATGAACACCTCAAAGAAGAGGTAACGGAAGACGTCAGAGGAGGCAATGAAAACCTGAAAGATGAGTCAACAAGACGTCAGGAAGAAGTCACTCGAAGACTCCAGAAAGAGGGCAATAGAAGACCCCCAAAAGAGGGCAAAAGACAGACCCCAGATAGAGGGCAACTCTGAAAATAAGATCTATATGAGGCTATATGAGATCTCAAAGAGAAGGGCCCCAGAAAGTGGGCAAAAGAAGGCCCCAGAAGGAAGGAAATGAAAGACCCCAGAATGAAGGAAACTAAAAACTCCACAGGAAGGGCAATGAGCGAATTGCAGAATGGAAAGAAGTCAACAATTCATCGGAGACAGACTTGACCAACAGTGAAGCCAAAAGAGTTTGGCAGAAGTTGAGACAAATGGAAATGAAGATTGCATTTGTGAAATGTATGTGTCCAGTAAGAACATGATGGATTTGCCTTGGAAGAAATGCAGAAATTGAAGATTTCAAAAGAAAGCAGGAATTATTGAACATAAGGAGGAATCAGCAAAAAGAATTAAAGCTCGAGAGGAGACATCAAAACAACAAGATGAAATGGCTGACAGAAGACTTGAAAGAAGGTGGCAAACATTTACAAAACGAAGTTAAGAAGAAATGAATGAGACAACGGACAATAAGCTGAACTCCATGAAAAAGCGAGCAGAAGATAAGAACAAGTCCAGTGAAGAATTGAATCGGGAGAATAAGTGAGTGAAGAAGGGAAGCTTGACAATGAGGAATTAACTGAAGAGGTAAAAACATTGAAGTTGACGACAGAATCAGCAATTCAGACAGAGAAAGAAGCTGAGATTCCGTTGCCAGAACGAGATTGTTGAATCGGTCACACTAATAGAAAAATACAAGAACCAATGCGATAAAACAGCCAATGAGAAAGATGCTGAATTGAAATGCTGGAAAGAGAAGAAAATTTAGCTTATGGTCGGAATATCAGGAACAGAGAGCCACGACCATTCCTTCATGACAGGCTGAGAGTGTGAAAGAACTGTCAAGACATAAGACAGTATTTTATTATAGAACCATAGAATCCCTGCAGTGCAGAAGGCGGATATTCAACCCATCGAGCCCGCACCGACAACGATCCCACCCAGGCCCTATCCCTGTAATCCCATATATTTACCCTGCTAATCCCCCTGATATGAATGGACAATTTATCATGGTCAATGCACCTAACCCACACATCTTTAAACTGTGGGAGGAAACCGGACCACCTGGAGGAAACCCACGCAGACAGGGGGAGAACGTGCAGACTCTGCACGGACAGTCACCCAAGCTGTGAGGCAGCAGTGCTAACCACTGTGCCATCGTGCCCACTGCCACTGTGCCGCCCATATGATGATATGTGCCTGCACGCATTATAATGTAAGGGGCCTGGCAGCTGGCACTGCCCAAGGAGCACGCCCAGCCCCTTGCCCTCGACCTCAATGCCCTCCAGTTCTACCACCAAGGCCATCACGACTGGTCCCCATTCGTGGGGACAATACATGATCCTCGCTGGAGAGAACCTCTCCTGGCAAGGTCACAATGGCAAATGAGCCGGGATGATTGCGTTCCGAGCTCACTCATTCTATTTTAATATATTTAAATAATATATTCAGCCTCTCGCCGGGAGTGCGCGGGAGACTGAAAGCGGCGGATATCTGCTGCCGGTAAGATCGCGAGAAGCGAGAAACCGGGCGCGGGCCTAATTTCTTAGCTCTCGTGTAATTTTACCGGTTCGCGCCAGCTGTGGTAAAATTGCCCCCTCAGTCTCTCACCCCCACACACACTCAGGATGAGATATTGCTGGGAGCCAGGACAATGGGAGTGGGGGGGGGGGGGGGGGGAGGGTTGGGGGGGTGGGGAGACCTTTCGCCACTTTAACATGAATTGTACTGTGGGATCTTCTATGTCCACCTGAGTGGGCAGACTGGCCCTCAGTGTAATGGCCAGGATTGTCAGGCCCTCCCCACTGCCCGGCACATCCAGTCCTGCCAATGGCAACCCCTCCCCAACAGTGGTGCGGCCGGTGAACAATGCCAATGACCGGTGACTTGGGCGCTGCTGTACATCCTGCCAGCGGCCAAAGTGCCAACTGTCTCAGCTGCCAGAAAACCCACTGCGGGGCGGGGGGGGGGGGGGGGGGGGGGGTGGGGGGGGGCGGGGGGGTGGGGGGGGGGTTTGGAAAATCCCAGCCAATGCCTCATCTTGACGTTCAGCACCTTTGGCAGAGTAGCACTCCCTCGGCCCTGCACTGGAGTGTCGGCCTGCTTAAGCCTCCAGAGAGGAATTTGAGCTTACACCCTCAGGATACACTGCAAGAATAAGGACATAAGAACTAGGAGCAGGAGGAGGCCATCTGGCCCCTCGAGCCTGCTCTGCCATTCAATAAGATCATGGCTGATCTTTTTGTGGACTCAGCTCCACTTACCCGCCCGCTCACCATAACCCTTAATTCCTTTACTGTGCAAAAATGGATCTATCCTTGCCTTAAAAACATTCAATGAGGTAGCCTCAACTGCTTCACTGGGCAGGGAATTCCACAGATTCACAACCCTTTGTGTGAAGAAGTTCCTCCACAACTCAGTCCTAAATCTGCTCCCCCTTACTCTGAGGCCATGCCCCCTAGTTCTAGTTTCACCCTCTAGTGGAAACAACTTCCCTGCTTCTATCTTATCTATTCCCTTCATAATCTGATATGTTTCTGTAAGATCTCCCCTCACTCTTCTGCATTCCAATGAGTATAGCCCCAGTCTACTCAGTCTCTCCTCATAAGCCAACCCTCTCAACTCCGGAATCAACCTAGTGAATCTCCTCTGCACCCGCTCCAGTGCCAGTATATCCTTTCTCAAGTAAGGAGACCAAAACTGTACACAGTACTCCAGGTGTGGCCTCACCTCACCAGAATGCCACTACTGAAACAAGACTGACACCTTGGGTAGACGAATCCTTTCAAAAATTCCGGGGCTGGGTTTGGCTCGCTTCAACGAACTTTGCCATTGCATTAAAATCCAGAAAACAGATGCCGGAACGCTACCACCTCGCCTGCCACAGAATCAGCGCGAGCCAGGGTCCGACAACGGAAGTCTCGGGTGGGAATTTCTGGTCTTGCCCGAGCGAGGCTGTAATATTTTATATATATATAATATTAATAATATTAATGTATTTTTTTTACTGAGATTCAACCACAGCCCAATGAATCGTACTGAATTGGGAGCACAATAAACTGTCGCAGTTAATGAAACCATCCTTTGTAAATAAGGGCTGGCCACACATTGTAAGTTTAATACCTAATTTAAGAACAGGTTTTCCACCACGATACAGATTAAATTTAAAAGCCTCGGTACCTTCATGTAATTTTATCTTGGTGTCACAAATTAAATTTAATACTCCAGACAAATATATTTTACTGGTTTGTGGAGGAGAAAAAACAGTCCTAAGGAGGTGTTGTTTCTGTCTGGGGTAGAAATAAGTCCCACCCTTATAACATGTTGGAGATAATATTAACTCTACATGGTGGGGGGTGGGATAGGGGATGGGCAGTGGGGAGGGCGGGGCAACGGGGAAAGGGGTAGAAGGCAGCAGCCCCCCAGGGGTGGCACGGTGGGGCAGTGCTGCCTCACAGCTCCAGGGACCCGGGTTCGATTCCCAGCTCGGGTCGCTGACTGCGCGGAGTCCGCACGTTCTCTCCCCCGTGTCTGCGCGGGGTTTCCTCCGGGTGCTCCGGCTTTCCTCCCACAGTCCGAAAAGACGTGCGGGTTAGGCTGGTTGGCCAAGCTGAATCGACCCTCAGCGTCCCGGGATGCGTAGGTTTGGAGGGATTACTGGGGTAAACATGTAGGGACACGGGGATGGAGTCTGGCTGGGATTGTGGTCGGTGCAGACTCGATGGGCCGAATGGCCTCTTTCCTCGGCGCTGTAGGGTTTCTGGAAGAAACGAACTGTTTATTTTTAGGTGGGGAGTTCATGGAACGGATTGAGTAGGGTGGGGCGAGTGAGATAGTGGTGTCAGCAAGTCCTGGAGTGAATGTGTGGAAGAGATGGTGATTGTGGGGACTCACTGGGGATATTTCTCCAATGTGGGGCGTAACCAATTGAGCATCAGGGGTTTTCCCCATGCACACAGTGCTTCTGTTATTTTGTATATGTCTAATTATCTGGTATCGCCACGATAAGGGAAGAAAAGGTTTAGCAACTTGTAAACACAGATGAGGATTATTTTTTCCCCCCCTCTCTCTCTCTCTTGTTTTATCTGGATGGATTGACATGCCTGGAAGCAGAAGGCAGAGATCAGGTTGGCTTCTGGTGTCAGTCTCAGTGGGGTTTTCTGATCTGTGTTGCCACAGAGACGCCACTCCACCAGACTCGCCGGTATCTGTCAGTCATCGCGGAGGCGACATGGGGCGATCGATCCCACTACAAACCTAACAGCAGGCGGCCCCTGTGAAACCTGTCTTTAAAGTTATATTTAATTTTCCTCTGATGAGTGTATTCCCCCATTTGCCATCTGATAACAATTAACACCATGACGCATTTCCCTCTGTGGTTCAAATGATCGTTTTTTGCATAGGGGTTTGAGAGAGAGAGAGGCAGGAGGCGGAGCTCATTCTCTATCTCTGAGTCAGTTACAAAAGCCCCTAAAAAACTGAAGTAGGTGTTTGAACAGAACCTGCTGTTTGTGTGCACGTGTGTGTGTGCATGTGTGTGTGTGTGCGCATGTGGGTGTATGTATGTGTGTGTGGGTGTATGTGTGTGTGTATGTGTGCATGTGTGTGTGTGCATGTGGGTGTATGCATGTGTGTGTGTATGTGTGCATGTGTGCGTGTGTGCGTGTGGGTGTATGTGTCTGTGTGTGCACGTCGGTGTATGTGTGTGTATGCATGTGTGTATGTGTGTGTGCATGTGTGTGTGCATGTGGGTGTATGTGTGTGTATGTGCATGTGGGTGTGTGTGTGTGTGTGCGTGTGGGTGTCTGTGTGTATGTGTGCGTGTGTGTATGTGTGTTTGTGTGTGCATGTGGGTGTATGTGTTTGTGTGTGTGCATGCTTGTGTGTATATGTGTGTGCGTGTGTGCATGCGTGCATGTGTGTGTGTGTATGTGTTTGTGTGTGAATGTTTGCGTGTTTGTGTGTATGTGTGTTTGTGTGTATGTGTGTGAGTGTTTGGGTGTATGTGTGTGTGCGTGTGTGGGAGTGTGTGTGTTTGTGTGTGAGTGTGTGTATGTGTGCATGTGTGTGTGAGTGTGTTTGTGTGTGTGTGTATGTGTGCGTGTGTGGGAGTGTGTGTGTTTGTGTGTGAGTGTGTGTATGTGTGCATGTGTGTGTGAGTGTGTTTGTGTGCGTGTGTGAGTGCCTGTGTGTGTGTGTGTGTGCGTGTGTGAGTGCCTGTGTGTGTGTGTGAGTGCCTGTGTGTTTGTGTGTGTGAGTGTTTTTGTGTGTGTGTGTGTGTGTGTGTGTGAGTGTGTGTGTGTGTGTGAGTGTGTGTGTGTGTGTGTGTGCCTGTGTGTGTGTGTGCGTGTGTGTGCCTGTGTGTGTGTGTGAGTATGTGTGTGTGTGTGAGTGTGTGCGTGTGTGTGCCTGTGTGTGCGTGTGTGAGTGCCTGTGTGTGTGTGTGCGTGTGTGTGTGAGTGTTTTTGTGTGTGTTTGTGTGTGTGTGTGTGCCTGTGTGTGTGTGTTTGTGTGTGTGTGTTTTTGTGTGTGAGTGTGTGTGTGTGTGTATGTGAGTGTGTGTGTGAGTGTGTGTGTGAGTGTGTGTGTGTGTATGTGAGTGTGTGTGTGTATGTGAGTGTGTGCGTGAGTGTGTGTGTGTGAGTGTGTGTGTGTATGTGAATGTGTGTGTGTGTGCGTGCCTGTGAGTGTGTGTGTGAGTGAGTGTGTGTGAGTGTGTGTGTGCCTGTGTGAGTGTGTGTGTATGTGTGTGTGTGTGTGAGTGTGAGTGTGTGTGTGAGTGTGAGTGTGTGTGAGTGTGTGTGTGTGTGCATGTGAGTGTGTGTGTGTGTTTGTGCCCTGCATATCACCCCCCCCCATGATTAAAAAAATACATTAAACTGGAAATAAAGCGGCATTAATTTCTCCCATCTCCAGCCTTCTTAAAGAAATAAGAACCAAATAAAAGCAGATTTATAGATCCGGATTCCCATCCCCCCTCCACACGAAAAACAACTGTGTGAATGGGCTGAGATAATGAAGCAATATCAGCTGAACACTTCCAAACAGTAGAAAACTTTTTAAAAAAACAATTGCACTTAATAATATCACACCAGGCAGTCCAGTGTTCCGGGTATTTATTACATTTATAGTTATTGTTAGTGAAGTATTGTTATTTGCTAGGTCGCACAAGTTAAATGCTGAAATTTCATAGAATCCCTACAGTGCAGAAGGAGGCCATTCGGCCCATTGGGTCTGCACCGACAACAATCCCACCCAAGGCCCCATCCCTGTAATCCCACGTATTTACCCCACTAATCCTTCTAACCTACGCACCCCAGGACACTAAGGGGCAATTTAGCACGGCCAATGCACCCTAACCAGCACGTCTTTCAGACTGTAGGAGGGAACCGGAGCACCCGGAAGAAACCCACGCTGACAACGTGCAGATTCCACTCGGACAGTGACCCCCAGCCAGGAATCGAACCCGTGTCCCTGGCTCTGTGAGGCAGCAGTGTTAACCCACTGCGCCATCATCCCGCCCCATGGCAGCACTTATAAGTAGGTCTGATCAAAAATCTAATCGCATTAATAAATACCAGCGACTCTAAGGATTTGACAGGTCAGTCCCCATTAATAATTCTCACAGGTTGATGTGAAGTGCCAGGAGTTTCTGCTGATCAAAGACACTGCTGTGGAATTGGATTTACTACATGCAAGGCGTAAGAGTGACCCCACCAGTGGAACACATGCGCTGCAACTGTCGCCTCTCTGAAATCTTTGCAAGTTACAGCCAGTCCAATTTCAAAGCTGCCTTGAGGCAGGGAGGAACAATGGCCGAGGGGGGGTGGGGGGGGGGGGGGGGGGGGGGGGGTGGAATCTATGCTTGACTGAATGGGGGAGACGGTGTCTCGGAAAGATTCTGTCAAGCGAACATCATATGGCAACCGGTTTATTGAGTAATAACAACAGAATATGCAGCATAATCAAGGGCCCCACGCACTCCTGTACATACTGGCTGGAATTCTGCGACCTTTCACGCCGGTGGGATTCTCCAGTCCCGCCGGCAGCCGTACACCCCTGCCCGCAGATTTTCCGTCGGGGTGGGGTGACATCGATGGGAATTCCATTGACACCAAAACACAAAAAAAGACACAAATGTCTGAGGTAATTTACCAACCGACTCAGGAACAGCTTCTTCCCTGCTGCTATCAGGGAAGGTAGGTCTATCTGAATAGACCTACCATATATTAAGTTGACCTTTCTCTACACCCTACCTGTAACTGCAACACTACATTATGCCCCCTCTCCTTTCCTTCTCTATGAATGGTATGCTCCGCCTGTATCGCGCGCAAGAAACAATACTTCCATCAGGAAAAAGATACAAAAGTCTGAGGTCACGTACCAATCGACTCAAGAACAGCTTCTTCCCTGCTGCCTTCAGACTTCTGAATGGACCTACCTCGCATTAAGTTGATCTTTCTCTACACCCTAGCTATGACTGTCACACTACATTCCGCACTCCCTCCTTTCCTTATGCCGTATGTACTCCATGAACGGTATGCTTTGTCTGTGTAGCGCGCAAGGAACAATACTTTTCACTGTGTGTTAATACATGTGACAATAATCAAATCAAAAAATACGCAGTAGGTCAAACAGCATCTGTGCAGAGAGGAACAGAGTGAAGGTTTCAGGCCAATTATCTTTCATCAGACAACCTTGGATTGCATAGGATCATAGAAATCATAGAAACCCTACAGTACAGAAAGAGGCCATTCGGCCCATCGAGTCTGCACCGACCACAATCCCACCCAGGCCCTACCCCCATATCCCTACACATTTTACCCGCTAATCCCTCTAACCTACGCATCTCAGGACACTAAGGGGCAATTTTAGCATGGCCAATCAACCTAACCCACACATCTTTGGACTGTGAGAGGAAAACCGGAGCACTCGGAGGAAACCCACGCAGACACGAGGAGAATGTGCAAACTCCACACAGACAGTGACCCCAAGCTTGGAATCGAACCCAGGTCCCTGGAGCTGTGAAGCAGCAGTGCTAACCACTGTGCTACCAAAATTGTCACAAAATTGGATCATTCTGCCCAACCATCCCATGCCAGTATTTGGCTTCCTCCCATCTTTCCTCATCCAAGTCTACCATCCTAACCCTCTATTCCTTTCTCCTCAAATACCTGTCTAGCTTTTCCTCAAATGCATCCAGTATAATAATCCCCTCGATCACTCCCCTTGGTTGAGGGGTCAATCATGAGGGGGCATCGCTTTAGGGTAAGAGGCAGGAGATTCAGAGGGGATTTGAAATAATATTTTTTCAATCAGAGGGTGGTGGGAATCTGGAATGCGCTGCCTGGGAAGGTAGCGGTGGCCTTACAACCTTTAAAAAATATTTGGATGAGTGCTTGGAACGTCATAACATTCAAGGATATGGGACAAGTGCAGGAAAATGGGATTAGTGGTAGTTATTGTCGGTGGAGACTTGATGGGCCAAAGGGCCTTTTCTCCTCTGTGTGGCACTCCCTCTGACTCTTTTGTTCTTTTCCCACCCTCACCCCTTGAAACCTATCACATACGGCATGGTGGCTCAGTGGTTGGCACTGCTCCTCGGGTTCGATTCCCAGCTTGGGTCACCGTCTGTGCGGAGTTTGCACCTGCTCCCCGTGTCTGCATGGGTTTCCTCCGGATGCTCCGGTTTGCTCCCAGAATATCTACGTATATGCTTAACACTCGCTGTTAAGCATACATATAAATGCGAAGTGATGCATTTTGGTAGAGCTAATGTAGGGGGGAGCTATACGATAAATGGCAGAACCATAAAGGGTGTAGATACGCAGAGGGACCTGGGTGTGCAAGTCCACACATCCTTGAAGGTGACGTCACAGGTGGAGAAGGTGGTGAAGAAGGCATATGGCATGCTTGCCTTTATAGGACGGGGCATAGAGTATAAAAGTTGGGGTCTGATGTTGCAGTTGTATAGAACGTTGGTGCATTGGCCATACTAAATTCTCCCTCTGTGTACCCAAACAGGCGCCGGAGTGTGGCGACGAGGGGATTTTCACAGTAACTTCATTGCGGTGTCAATGTAAGCCTTCATGCGACGAATAAATAGACTTAACTTTCGCAGTGTTAACGTAAGCCTACTCGCGACACTAATAAATAAACATTAAAACATAATACTGAGTTCTGATGAAAGATCGCCAATCAGATAATTAGCTCTGTTGCTCTCTCCACAGATGCTGCCTGACCTGCTGCGTACCTCCAGCATTTTCTGGGTTTATTTATTTCCGATTTCCAGCATCCGCTGCATCGCGTTTCCACTCGATATCTGTCACCCCGGTTGTTTTACTTTAGGATAGTCACATTCCTGTGCCGTTGCTAGGTAAATCTCACGCTGTGCTTAAACGCTCAGCTGGTAAATAGGATTAAGCCTGTTGTGCATAGGAAGTCAAAAAACAAATCTAGCACAACCTGCAGCCTCTGCGTCCTGATTAATGTACTGCTCCAGTACACACACCCAGGGCTAGTGCAATGATTATATGGTTCTAGGCTAACACTCGCGAAGATTGAGTTCAAATCCCCCAGCAGGTTAGGAAATAGTGTTCAATACAACTCGGAAACTTGTGTGGCCGGTTTTTTAAAAAAAATGACCATGAAGGTTGGAAGGCAGTTGCAAAGTAAACTCCCAAACGTTCAGACTTGACCGAGATAGTGAAACGCAGCGAGAAAAACAACCCACTGCCTGTCCTGGAGTGTCAAGCATGCATGAGAAATGGAGGGTTAGTGCTGTCATAAAAGGATCTGGCATAGAAAGGGTTAATGTGGGACCGTGCTGCCCACAGAGTGATGTAAAGGAATACATGACCAGAGTCCAGAGTGCAGTCTTTTACTGGACAGAGACATGTGTAGAGGCAAGCATGGAGACAGATCCTAGCTTCGACCGTATACTGATATCTACGTATATGCTTAACACTCGCTGTTAAGCATACATATAAATGCGAAGTGATGCATTTTGGTAGAGCTAATGTAGGGGGGAGCTATACGATAAATGGCAGAACCATAAAGGGTGTAGATACGCAGAGGGACCTGGGTGTGCAAGTCCACACATCCTTGAAGGTGACGTCACAGGTGGAGAAGGTGGTGAAGAAGGCATATGGCATGCTTGCCTTTATAGGACGGGGCATAGAGTATAAAAGTTGGGGTCTGATGTTGCAGTTGTATAGAACGTTGGTTCGGCCGCATTTGGAACACTGCATCCAGTTCTGGTCGCCGCACTACCAGAAGGACGTGGGGGCTTTATAGAGAGTGCAGAGGAGTTTTACCAGGATGTTGCCTGGTATGGAGGGGCTTAGTTATGAGGAGAGATTGGGTAAACTGGAGTTGTTCTCACTGGAAAGACGGAGGATGAGGGGAGACCTAATAGAGGTGTATAAAATTATGAAAGGCATAGATAGGGTGAACGGTGGGAAGCTTTTCCCCAGGTCGGTGGTGACGTTCACGAGGGGTCATAGGTTCAAGGTGAGGGGGGGGAGGTTTAACACGGATATCAGAAGGACGTATTTTACACAGAGGGTGGTGGGGGCCTGGAATGCGCTGCCAGGCAAGGTGGTGGAGGCGGGCACACTGGGAACGTTTAAGACTTATCTAGATAGCCACATGAATGGAGTGGGAATGGAGGGATACAAAAGAATGGTCTAGTTTGAACCAGGGAGCGGCGCGGGCTTGGAGGGCCGAAGGGCCTGTTCCTGTGCTGTATTGATCTTTGTTCTTTGTTAAACTATATAAAATTCAGAACCTCTTTGTGATGTCTACTGAATTACATGCATCTTACAACAAGTACAGTGCCCACGTCCTAGGAATAAAATATGTATGTATCATACATGTAGATATATACATATTTGTACATACATATTTGTAGGAATGGTGTTGATTTCAATAGCAAACATCTTCCAGAAGTTCGAATGAAAGATCACCTGGAATACTGTAAACAGTTTTGGTTCCCTTATCTAAGGAAATATATACTGGTGTTGGAGGCAGTCCAGAGATGGTCCACTAGGTTGATCCTGGGTATGGAAGGATTTTCTTCTGAGGAGTGGGTGAGTAGGTTGGGCCCGTGCTCATTGAAGTTTAGAAGAATGAGAGGTGACCTTATTGAGATATATTAGATTCTTAGGGCGACTGACAGGGTAAATGCGGAGAGGTTGTTTCCCCTTGTGAGAGTCTAGAACCAGAGGACATAATCTCAGAGTAAGGGGCTCGCCCATTCAAGACAGAGATGAGGAGGAATTTCTTCACTCAGAGGGTAGTGAATCTGAGGAATCTTTACCGCAGAGGGCTGGAGAGCCTTGGTCACTGAGTATGTTCAAGGCTGAGATAGACAGATTTGTAATCAGTAAGGGAATCGAGAGTTATGGGAATAAGGCGGGAAAGGGGAGTTGAGGATTAAATCAAATCGGTCTTAATCTCATTGAATGGTGGAGCAGACTCGATGGGCCGAATGGCTACTTCTCCTCCTACGTCTCATGGTCTTATGGTCATCAGTCTGAAATGTCAACTCTGTTTCTCCCTCCGCAGATGCTGCCTGACTTGCTGAGTATCTCCAGCTGTTTTTGATATAGCTAATAAGAAATTAATTTAAAGTTTAAAAGGTTTATTTGTTAGTGTCACAAGTAGGCGTGAATGAAGCCACTGCAAAAACCCCCTAGTCGCCACATTCCAGCGCCTGTTCGGGTCACACTGAGGGAGAATTCAGCATGGCCAACGCACCTAAGCAGCACGTCTTTTGGACTGTGGGAGGAAAACCGGAGCACCCGGAGGAAACCCACGCAGACACGGGGAGAACGTGCAGACTCCACACAGACAGTGACCCAAACCGGGAATCGAACCCGGGTCCCCAGCGCTGTGAGGCAGCACCGTGTCACCCCACGATATTAGATATAGCTCTCGGGGCTAAAGGGATATGGGGGAGTAGGCAGGACCAGGATATTGAATTTGCTGATCAGTCATGACCAAAATGAATGGCGGAGCAGGCTCGAAGGGCCGAACGGCCTCCTCCTGCTTCTTGTTTCTAGTTTGCTATTTCATATTTCCGGAACCTGCAGAATTTTGCCCTTGCCTTTGATAGGTTGATTCAATTTGACTCAGTAGAGTCCAGGAAACCTTTCTTTGGCGTTGTATGAATGTGTTAAATTTCACTGTCACCTTACTGGATTCTGCTCTTTGGAAATAGTGTTCAATAAATCTGGAAAATTTGCGTGCTGGTTTAAAAAAAATGACCATGAAGGTTTGAAGACAGTGCAAAGTAAACTCCCAAACTTCCAGACTTGGGGATATGAAAAGGACTGTTCTTTCTGGAGTTTTCCATATGAATGATGTGTCGGCGCTGCTGTCCAGAAATTCACAGGGTGATAGAGAGCCAAGTCTCAACCTAGGAGCATTTTTAACAATGTCTCACTATCATTCATTTAAAAACAGTACTCTTCTAACTCTTTACCCCCTCTCTAAGTGCACCTTTGCCATTCGGCAATTCACCAAAGATCCTCAGACTGCACCTTCCAAACCCACGACCGCTTCCATCGGGAAGGACAAGGGCAGCAGATACATGGGGAACATCACCACCTGCAAATCCCCCCCCCCCCCCCACCCCAACCCACTCACCATCCTGACTTGGAAATACATCTCCGTCCCTTCGCAGTCGCTGGGTCAGAATCCTGGAATTCCCTCCCTAACGGCATTGTGGGTTAACCCACAGCACATGGACTGCAGCGATTCAAGAAGGCAGCTCACCACCACCTTCTCAAGGGGCAACTAGGGATGGGCAATAAATGATGCCCGGCCAGCGACGCCTATATCCCACAAATGAATTTTTTTTTTAATTCTCAATCCCTCTGCTTCTAATTGACAAAACTGTTGTATTACTGTCCCGCTGTTTTTTAAATGAATCATAGAATCCCTACAGAGCAGAAGAGGCCATTCGGCCTATTGAGTCTGCACCAAAGAACAAAGAACAAAGAACAGTACAGTACAGGAAACAGGCCTTTCGGCCCTCCAAGCCTGTGCCGCTCCTTGGTCCAACTAGACCATTCGTTTGTATCCCTCCATTCCCAGACTGCTCATGTGACTATCCAGGTAAGTCTTAAACGATGCCAGCGTGTCTGCCTCCACCACCCTACTTGGCAGCGCATTCCAGGCCCCCACCACCCTCTGTGTAAAAAACGTCCCTCTGATATCTGATACCTCGCCCCTCTCACCTTGAGCCCGTGACCCCTCGTGATCGTCACCTCCGACCTGGGAAAAAGCTTCCCACTGTTCACCCTATCGATACCTCATTCTCCGTCTTTCCAGGGAGAACAAGCCCAGTTTACCCAATCTCTCCTCACAATCCCACTCAGGCCCTATTCCCGTAACCCCACATATTTACCCTGCTAATCCCCCTGACACTAAGGGGCAATTTAGCATGGCCAGTCAACCTAACCCAGACATCTTTGGACTGCGGGAGGAAACCAGAGCACCCGGAGGAAACCCCCACAGACACGGGGAGAACGTGCAAGCTCCACACAGACAGTGACCCGAGGCCGGAATTGAACCCGGGTCCCTGGCGTTGTGAGGCAGCGGTGCTAACCACTGTGCCACCTAGAAGTGGTGGTGACACAGTGGTGACTTGTCTCTCCTCCAATGGCAAGGCTAAGATTAGAAATTTGCCCCATGGCTCTCTGAAGAAGGAAGCGAGAGGTTCAGATGTGCAAACCTTGAAATTGGTAAGACACACTGATAAAACATTTTCTTTTAAGAAGAGGTTTACGGAATCGTAGATTTGGAAATAGGGA
This sequence comes from Mustelus asterias, assembly GCF_964213995.1. NCBI lineage: Eukaryota > Metazoa > Chordata > Chondrichthyes > Carcharhiniformes > Triakidae > Mustelus > Mustelus asterias. The sequence goes on along the minus strand of NC_135822.1, from coordinate 8,482,367 downwards.
AATGGATTACACAAATCAGACATCACGCTAAATGCCCACAAATCATTGGTTGATCTGCAGTTAGAATATTGAGTTTTATGGGGTGCTTTACTTTCAGTAAGGCTACCAAGTCCGTGGAGAGGAGGCTGAAGAATTCGCTAAACTGGTATCGGAGACAAAAGAGAAAAGACTGGGAACCATACGTGGTTCTGTTTGTTAGAATAACACAGGTTCTGAACAGATTCAATAGTCATAGAGTCATACACCGCAGAAAAGGCCCTTCGGCCCATCGAGTGGTGCTGGAACATAAGAAATAGGATTACACTATGCTTCTCAAGCCTCTTCTGGCATTCAGCATGATCAATAAACCTGATCGAACTCAACTACACTTTCCCACCATATCTCTGATTATCCGCTTGTAAATCTGTCGATCTCAGTCTAGAATTCTCAAAGAATTTCCAAGGTTCACAACCTTCTGTGTGCAGAAATCTGTCTTCATCTCCGTCTGAAATAGTCACACCCGCCCCCTTTATCCCCAACATGATGAGGGACTTTTGATAAGATACGTTGACAAAAAAGCCCCATTTTACTGAGCAGTGAGTCAGTAACTAGGTGATGATGTGAAGATAAAAGCCCACAGTCCTGCCAGTCACACTGGAGTTTCCTGAGTCAGTTGGAGGACACTCCAAGGGATTGACCAGGTGAATCATGAGCCCCCATGAAATTCATAGAACCGCAGAATCCCTACAGTGCAAAAAGAGGCCATTCAGCCCATCGTGTCTGTGCCAACATACAGACAGTGACTCAAGCCAGGAATCGAACCTGGGTCCCTGGCACTGTGATGCAGCAATGCTAACCGCTGTGCCACCGTGCCGCACTTGCTGTTCCTTCGCTGTCGCTGGGACTCCCTCCCCAACAGCACTGCAGGTGTACCTACACCAAAGGGGACTGCAGTGGCTCAAGAAGGCAGCTTACCACCACCTCCTGAGGGGCAATTATCAGCCTAGCCAGCGATGCCCACATCCCACAAATGAATACAAAAAAGCCTGGAGATTCCATCTGTTCTACTTCAATGTTCTACTTGGATCCTTTGTGATAAGAAATGAATGGGACCTTCAATAAAGTAGCATTGCTCTAATTTCACAGAGGAAGCAATGTCATGGAGGAAGAGAATCATTATCTACAGGCATATTGGCCAACTCTCAGGAAAGAATTGCACACTGGGTTTAATAAGGGTTACCTATCTATGTACACCATCACCTGTACGGTCTGTCCATTGATGTCTGTGTTCAGCTTGCAATAGAGTCACAGAGGTTTACAGCATGGAAACAGGCCCTTCGGCCCAACTTGTCCAAGCCGCCCAGTTTTTACCACTAAGCTAGTCCCAGTTGCCCGCATTTGGTCCATATCCCTCTATACCCATCTTGCCCACGTAACTGTCTAAATGCTTTTTAAAAGACAAGATTGTACCCGCATCTAATACTGCCTCTGGCAGCTCGTTCCAGACACTCGCCATCCTCTGAGTGAAAGAATTGTCCCTCTGGACCCTTTTGTATCTCTCCCCTCTCACCTTAAACCTATGCCCTCTAGTTTTAGACTCCCCTACCTTTGGGAAAAGCTGTTGACTATCTAGCTGATCTATGCCCCTCATTATTTTATAGACCTCTATAAGATCACCCCTAAGCCTCCTACGTTCCAGGGAAAAAGTCCCAATCTATCCAGCCTCTCCTTATCGTGAACGATAAGTTACATTAAATGTCAACACTCGGAGCAAAATAACTTCAGTATCAGCAAGTTAATGCATGTTGATGCATTGGAAAGGGTGCAGAAGAGATTTACCAGGATGTTGCCTGGTTTGGAGGATATGGACTATGAAGAAAGGTTGAACAAACTTGGATTGTTTTCATTGGAGCGTCGGGGGATGAGGGGGGACCTGATAGAGGTTTACAAGATTAGGACAGGCTTGGATAGAGTGGATAGTCAGAGTCTTTTTCCCAGGGTCGAAGGGTGAATTATTCGGGGGCAGTGGTTGAAGGTGAGAGGGGGAAAGTTTAAAAGAGATGTAAGAGACAAGTTTTTCACACAGAGGGTGGTGAATCCCTGGAACGCGCTGCCGGAGGAGGTGGTGGAAGCAGATTCTATAACAACGTTCAAGAGGCATCTGGATAGATACATGAATAGGCAGGGAATAGAGGGATATGGAGCGCTTCGAGGGAAGAAAATATTAGATTAAAGAGGCACGTTTGTTGGCACAGACTTGGTGGACCGGAGGACCTGTTCCTGTGCTGTACTGTTCTTTGTTCCTTGTTCTTTACATTGGACAGCTCTTTCAAAGGGTTAGTACAGTCCTAATGGGTCAAATGGCCTCCATTTGTGCTGTAAGATTCAGTGACATATCTCGGCGGACAACGCTTATAAGGCAGAATTACATTTTTGGACAAAATGCATTTTATTTTTACAAATGAACATTGATGCCCAGCTAATATAAACTAATCCTCACGTCAAACCTTCGAATTCTGAAAGTCGTCAATAAAAAATTGTTATTTTTACTTTAATTCCAAGTAGCATAGTTTTTTTTGAAAACTGCTGATTTTCTACTTTTGTCTAACTGGGCTTTGCTTGCTTTGCAAGCAAGCAAAGGTCGTGAATGTAGCCCAATCCATCAAGCAAACCAGCCTCCCATCCATTAACTCTGTCTACCTCACTTCCCGCTACCTCAGGAAAGCAGCCACCACAATTAAGGTCCCCACACACCCCGGACATTCTCACTTCCACCTTCTTCTGTCGGGAAAAAGATACAAAAGTTTGAGGTCACGTACCAACCGACTCAAGAACAGCTTCTTCGCTGCTGCTGTCACACTGTTGAATGGACCTGTCTCACATTAAGTTGATCTTTCTCTACATCCTAGCTATGACTGTAACGCTACATTCTGCACTCTCTCCTTTCCTTCTCTATGAACAGTATGCTTTGTCTGTGTAGCGCACAACAAACAATACTTTTCACTGTATCCCAATACATGTGACAATAATAAATCAAATCAAATCGGCACGGTGGCACAGTGGTTAGCGCTGCTGCCTCACAGCGCCAGGGAACCGGGTTCAATTCCGGCCCCGGGTCACTGCCTCTGTGGAGTTTGTACATTCTCCCCGTGTCTGCGCGGGTTTCTTCCAGGTGCTCCGGTTTCCTCCCACAGTCCAAAGATGTGCAGGTTAGATGGATTGGCTGTGCTAAATTGCCCCTCGGTGTCAGGGGGATTAGCAAGGGTAAATGCGTGGGGTTATGGGGATAGGACCTGGGTGGGATTGTGGTCGGTGCAGGGTCGATGGGCCGAATGCTCTCCTTCTGCACTGTAGAGATATGATGATATTCTATGAAATCAAAACAATTAGGACGGAGGATTGCAGGTTAAGTTTCCTGCACTGAAGCAGTTAACTGGACGGGAGATGTCCATTGCACAGATGGTTCTCATCTAAAGCAGCATTTTTTTGGACTTGGCCAACGAGCTTTCATTCACTTCTCTGCTGACAAAGGAGGTGGGTGTGGGATGAATGCGGCCATCCATCATTCCAGCCACAGAATTGGATTCAAATGATGACAGCGCACATCCTGAGTCTATGGGGTACTGCCCTCTCGTAATCCAACTCGGCAACAAATCCGTACAATAAATTGGGATAAGATTAGACAGGAATGCGAGGTGAGAAAGAGAAAATCTCACTTGGCAAGCACTGTGTCTCACTCTCTCTCCGCGTCTAAGCTATAACAACAGCTTCACCCACTAAAAGGTATAAACAGCTTCAATAAATGGGTGCAGCCGTCCAACACATATTGGGATACATTTAGAGTCCATTAGTGTTGGGGCCACGATAATTACTCATAGAATAGAATAGAATCATAGAAACCCTACAGTGCAGATAGAGGCCATTCAGCCCATCGAGTCTGCGCCGACCACAATTCCACCCAGGCCCTATCCCCGTAACCCCACACATTTACCCCACTAATCCTTATAACCTACGCATCCCGGGATATTAAGGGGCAATTTTAGCACGGCCAATGCACTTCACCAGCACATCTTTGGACTATGGGAGGAAACCGGAGCACCCGGAGGAAACCCAGGCAGACACGGGGAGAATGTGCAAACTCCACACAGACAGTGACCCAAGTTGGGAATCAAACCCGGGTCCCAGGCGCTGTGAAGCAGCAGCGCTAACCACTGTGCCACCGTGCCGCCCTAGCCAGAATTTCTGCGTGCATTCTGGAGTGGGCTGCATCGCTTTTGCCAACGGTGCTCTGATACCTGACATCTCTGGGTCTCTTTCCCCTGTTTGGGTGTTTGGTTTGGAACTTGAAGATGCTTCACTTCTGATTACAGATAAATTAACAATTTCGCACATCCGAATCCACAGGCATTGTAAAGAAAGGAGGAACTTGCATTTATATAGCACCGTTTGCAACCTCGGGACCCCCCAAGGGACTTTAAAGTCATTGAAATGCTTTTTAGGGTGTAGCCACTGTGACAATGCAGGAAACCTGAGCAGAAATTGTGCACAGCAAGCTCCCACAAACCGCAATGAAATAAATTACCCCATAACATGCTTTTGTGATGTTGATTGAAGAATAAATATCAGCCAGGGCGCCAGAGAAAACTATCCCGCTCCCCCCTCCCCGACCCCTGTTCCCCCCACCTCCAGCCCCCCCAACCCCCCACCTCCTCATCCCTCCCACCCATCCCTCCCCCCAACCAACATCCCCCCATCTTCATATCCCCCACCTCCCCACCACAGATGGATCTTTCTCTACACCCTAGCTATAACTGTAACACTACATTCTGCACCCTCTCCTTTCCTTCTCCAAGAGCGGTATGCTTTGTATAGCGCAAGAAACAATACTTTTCACTGTATACTAATCCACCTAACCTGCACATCTTTGGATATTAAGGGGCATTTAGCATGGTCAATCCACTTAACCTACACATCTTTGGACACTAAGGGGCAATTTACCATGGCCAATCCACGTAATCTACACATCTTTGGATATTAAGGGGCAATTTAGCACAGCCAATCCACCTAACCTGCACATCTTGGGACACTAAGGGGCAATTTAACATGGCGAATCCATGTAACCTACATATCTTTGGATATTATGGGGCAATTTAGCATGGCCAACCCATGGGTAGAGGGGGCGGGGTTGCCTTGTTAATTAGAAATGAAATTAAATCAACAGCACTAAACGACATAGGGTCAGACGATGTGGAGTCTGTGTGGGTAGAGTTGAGGAACCACAAAGGCAAAAAAACCATAATGGGAGTTATGTACAGGCCTCCTGACAGTGGTCAGGACCAGGGGCACAAAAATGCACCACGAAATAGAAAGGGCATGTCAGAAAGGCAAGGTCACAGTGATCATGGGGGATTTCAATATGCAGGTGGACTGGGTAAATAATGTTGCCAGTGGACCCAAAGAAAGGGAATTCATTGAATGTTTACAGGATGGCTTTTTGGAACAGCTTGTGATGGAGCCCACGAGGGAACAGGCTATTCTGGACTTAGTGTTATGTAATGAGCCAGACGTGATAAAAGATCTTAAAGTAAGGGAACACTTAGGAAGCAGTGATCATAATATGGTAGAATTCAGTCTGCAATTTGAAAGAAGGAAGGCAGAATCAGATGTGAAGGTTCTACAGTTAAATAAAGGTAATTACAGGCGCATGAGGGAGGAACTGACAAAAATCGACTGGAAGCAGAGCCTAGTGGGAAAGACAGTAGAACAGCAATGGCAGGAGTTTCTGGGAGTAATTGAGGACACAGTGCAGAGGTTCATCCCAAACAAAAGAAAGGTTATCAGAGGGGGGATTAGGCAGCCATGGCTGACAAAGGAAGTCAGGGAATGCATCAAGGCAAAAGAGAGAGCCTATAATGTGGCAAAGAGTAGTGGGAAGTCAGAAGATTGGGAAGGCTATAAAAACAAACAGAGGATAACAAAGAGAGAAATAAGGAAGGAGAGGATCAAATATGAAGGTAGGCTAGCCAGTAACATTAGGAATGATAGTAAAAGTTTCTTTAAATACATTAAAAACAAACGGGAGGCAAAAGTAGACATTGGGCCGCTCCAAAATGACGCTGGTAATCTAGTGATGGGAGACAAGGAAATAGCTGAGGAACTTAATAAGTACTTTGCGTCAGTCTTCACAGTAGAAGACATGAGTAATATCCCAACAATTCAGGAAAGTCAGGGGGCAGAGTTGAATATGGTTGCCATCACAAAGGAGAAAGTGCTAGAGAAACTAAAAGGTCTGAAAATTGATAAATCTCCGGGCCCAGATGGGCTACATCCTAGAGTTCTAAAGGAGATAGCTGAAGAAATAGTGGAGGCGTTAGTTATGATCTTTCAAAAGTCACTGGAGTCAGGGAAAGTCCCAGAGGATTGGAAAATCGCTGTTGTAACCCCACTGTTCAAGAAGGGAACAAGAAAAAAGATGGAAAATTATAGGCCAATTAGCCTAACCTCAGTTGTTGGCAAAATTCTAGAATCCATCGTTAAGGATGAGATTTCTAAATTCTTGGAAGTGCAGGGTCGGATTAAGACAAGTCAGCATGGATTTAGTAAGGGGAGGTCGTGCCTGACAAACCTGTTAGAGTTCTTTGAAGAGATAACAAATAGGTTAGACCAAGGAGAGCCAATGGATGTTATCTATCTTGACTTCCAAAAGGCCTTTGACAAGGTGCCTCACGGGAGACTGCTGAGTAAAATAAGGGCCCATGGTATTCGAGGCAAGGTACTAACATGGATTGACGATTGGCTGTCAGACAGAAGGCAGAGAGTTGGGATAAAAGGTTCTTTCTCAGAATGGCAACCGGTGACAAGTGGTGTCCCGCAGGGTTCAGTGTTGGGGCCACAGCTGTTCTCTTTATATATTAACGATCTAGATGACGGGACTGGGAGCATTCTGGCCAAGTTTGCCGATGATACAAAGATAGGTGGAGGGGCAGGTAGTATTGAGGAGGTGGGGAGGCTGCAGAAAGATTTAGACAGTTTAGGAGAGTGGTCCAAGAAGTGGCTGATGAAATTCAACGTGGGCAAGTGCGAGGTCGTACACTTTGGAAAAAAGAATAGAGGCATGGACTATTTTCTAAACGGTGACAAAATTCATAATGCTAAAGTGCAAAGGGACTTGGGAGTCCTAGTCCAGGATTCTCTAAAGGTAAACTTGCAGGTTGAGTCCGTAATTAAGAAAGCAAATGTAATGTTGTCATTTATCTCAAGAGGCTTGGAATACAAAAGCAGGGATGTACTTCTGAGGCTTTATAAAGCACTGGTTAGGCCCCATTTGGAGTACTGTGAGCAATTTTGGGCCCCACACCTCAGGAAGGACATACTGGCACTGGAGCGGGTCCAGCGGAGATTCACACGGATGATCCCAGGAATGGTAGGCCTGACATACGATGAACGTCTGAGGATCGTGGGATTATATTCATTGGAGTTTAGGAGGTTGAGGGGAGATCTGATAGAAACTTACAAGATAATGAACGGCTTAGATAGGATGGACGTAGGGAAGTTGTTTCCATTAACAGGGGAGACTAGGACGCGGGGGCACAGCCTTAGAATAAAAGGGAGTCACTTTAGAACAGAGATGAGGAGAAATTTCTTCAGCCAGAGAGTGGTGGGTCTGTGGAATTCATTGCCACAGAGGGCTGTGGAGGCCGAGACGTTGAGCGTCTTCAAGACAGAAATTGATAAATTCTTGATTTCTCGAGGAATTAAGGGCTATGGGGAGAGAGCGGGTAAATGGAGTTGAAATCAACCATGATTGAATGGTGGAGTGGACTCGATGGGCCGAATGGCCTTACTTCCGCTCCTATGTCTTATGGTCTTATGGTCTAACCTGCGTACCTTTGGACTGTGGGAGGAAACCGGAGCACCCGAAGGAAACCCACGCAGACACGGGGAGAATGTGCAAACTCCACACAGACAGTGACCCAAGTCTGGAATCGAACCTGGGTCCCTGGCACTGTATATCATAGAAATCATAGAAACCCTACAGTGCAGAAGGAGGCCATTCGGCCCATCGAATCTGCACCGACCACAATCCCACCCAGGCCCTACCCCCACATATTTACCCGCTAATCCCTCTAACCTACGCATCCCAGGACTCTAAGGGGCAATTTATAACCTGGCCAATCAACCTAACCTGCACATCTTTGGACTGTGGGGGGAAACCGGAGCACCCGGAGGAAACCCACACAGACACGAGGAGAATGTGCAAACTCCACACAGACAGTGACCCGAGCCGGGAATCGAACCCGGGACCCTGGAGCTGTGAAGCAGCAGTGCTAACCACTGTGCTACCGTGCCGCACATGACATTCAGTCAACAGAAGCTTACTTGTAATCAAAGGTCTGGTGTAAAACGCTACAGCATTAAAAAAAAGAAATCATGCTCCTTAATTGTTTGAATTAAGTAATTAGACAGTCTGTCCTGTGAGAGAGCACATTGGCTTCACAACAACCACTGTTGTGACTAAATGCTGCCATCTGCAGGATTTATTTAGAAACTACGTGTGGGGAAGGATTTTCCAACATGACATAGATGTTGCGTTGAGTGGGTGTCTCTTGCGCATTTAAGATATGTTAGTTTCCAGAAAATATCAACTTGATGAGGGTAATTTTTATGCATGTAAAACTGGAACAGAAGGAGGGCATTCAGCCCTCAAAAGCTCTTCTGCCATTCAATGAAACTATGGCTGATCTATTTATTGAGAGATCATAGAAACCCTACAGTGCAGAAGGAGGCCATTCGGCCCATCGAGTCTGCACCGACCACAATCCCACCCAGGCCCTACCCCCACATATTTACCCACTAATCCCTCTAATCTACACATTTTAGGATTCTAAGGGGCAATTTTTAACCTGGCCAATCAACCTAACCCGCACATCTTTGGACTGTGGGAGGAAACCGGAGCACCCGGAGGAAACCCACACAGACACGAGGAGAATGTGCAAACTCCACACAGACAGTGACCCGAGCCGGGAATCGAACCCGGGACCCTGGAGCTGTGAAGCAGCAGTGCTAACCACTGTGCTACCGTGCCGCCCTATGCAGACTCGATGGGCTGAATGGCCTGCTTTCACTCTGTAGGGATTCTCTGGGGGCGATTTTACCATAGCAAGCACCCATTTTCAGATGTTGGTTTTCGCGGCCGGTGCCATTTTACGAGCACCGGATATGTGGCGCGGTCAGTCCCTCGACGGAAATGGGCAAGAGGCAGGTTAATATATTTAAATTTATTGAAATGAACATTTGCATCTGCTTACCGAGTCTGGCTCTCAGTTGTTCGGGCTAGGCCCCCCTTTATGACCTCTCTGGGAAAGGTTCGCGCCGGCAAGGAATAAACATGCTCCCCATGAACAGGGAGCAGTCGACTTAGCCTCGCCGGTGGACTTGGAGGCCTTTGAGGCCCCCTGGGGAGGCCAAGGGCAAGGGGGGTGCCCCTTGGGCAGTGCCAAACTGGCACATGGGCAATGCTCACCGGGGAGTGCCAGGAGGTGGGGCTAATGGAGGGAGGGGATAATGGGGGCATGGCCAGTGGGGCCAGGGCCAATGGGGAGGGGCTAATGGGGGAGGAGCTAATGGGAGGGAAGGGGCTCGCTGCCACTCTGCAGGGATCAGTGGGGGGAGGGAGGGAGAGAGGGGGCCCGCTGCCACTCTGCGGTCCACGATCGGTAGTGGGGAGGGGCGGCGGGTCTGGAATCAATCTGGGCAGCGGGGGGGGGGGGGGCGTTGTCGGCGGGTGCTGTATCTCAGGCCATGGGCCCCTGCAATTTCAAGAGGAGGGAGCTGCTTTAGGCTGCCTACAGCAGCAGGGGCCTGACAACTCTCTCTTTTCTATTAGACCCCTGCTACCGCTAATGCGCATGTGCAGCATCAGAGGCCTGCACATGCACAGTACCTCCCTCTGCAGGCTTTCAGGCGCATTAAGCCCTGCCCACCGGCTTCTGCTGCGCGAATCTGACGCGCTCAAACTTTTGCAAGCAGAGTGCGGGCGACCAAAATGGGCCTAAAAGTCGGATCCGAAACACCCCGAGTTTCACGTCCGCCCAGCACTTAGAATAAAAATGGTAAAATCGCCCCCAATTCAATGATGATATCTGCCTTTCCTCCATTTTCCTTTATGCCTTCAGCTCGCAACAATCAGAGGTCTTGGATTTAAAGTGATCAATTGGGCTTGTATCTACTGCGCTCTAGGGGAGGGAATTCCACACTTATTCTTGTGAAGAAATATTTTCTAACTTTTCTCCTGAACGGCCTACCTTTGATTTCCTGGACTCGAAATGTCAATTCTGTTTCTCTCTCCACTGTTGCTGTCGGATCTGCTGAGGTTTTCCAGCAATTTATGTTTTTAATTCTCAGATTTCCAGCATCTGGAGTATTTTGCTTTTATTTGATTTTGATTATTTGAAACCAGGGCACCCGGAGGAAAGCCACGCAGACACGGGGGGCGGGGGGGAAGGTGCAGACTCCGCACAGACAGTGACCCGAGGCCGGAATTGAACCCGGGACCCTGGCGCTGTGAGGCAGCAGCGCTAACCACTGTGCCACCGTGCCAAATAGTTGAATGTTCCAACGAATTTGACCAATAGCTTTCTCCGCGGGACCCACTGACCACAGAATCTGAATACAAGTACAAAAAGTACAAGAGTGTAAATTTTCCGTCACTGAGGCACTATTGTTAATCATAAACAGGATGCAGCGTTGGTTCGTTTTGACACCATTTCTGTCTATCATCATAAACGAGATTACAGTAGAAATTCGTTCTGGGCAGTCAGTGGAATTAAATAACAGCTGTGGCGTGTAACAGGCCGCCAAACTCATTTAGCCTGAGTGGGACCACAGCTGGAAAAGAATTCCGCCCCCATAGATCCTTTACCAGAATTTTTCTGAATGTATCCCAGCACATCCGATTACATTCCACACAGCAACACGGTTAACAGCACATTTTACACTCAGCTTTAGGTCTGCAATGGCAAATTCAGTGGAAGTGTCTTTAAGTTATTGGTACAGATACAGGGCATAAGCTCGAAATAATTAATTTCGTCGACTTCAAGGGAAATCTGTGGCTTACGCAGCAAAATTCATAGAGTTAAAGAGGGTAGAACAATTTTGCATTTATATAGCACCTTTCACAGAATCTACAGTGCAGAAGGAGGCCATTTGGCCCACCGAGCCTGCACTGACAACAATCCCATCCAGATCCTATCCCCGTAACCCCATATATTTACCCTCCTAATCCCCCTGACACTAAGGAGCAATTTAGCACGGCCAATACACCTGACCTGTACATCTTTCGGACTGTGGGAGGAAACCGGAGCACCCGAAGGAAACCCACCCAGACACGGGGAGAATGTGCAAACTCCACACAGACAGTGACCTGAGGCCGGAATTGAACCTGGGTCCCTGGCACTGTGAGGCAGCGATGCTAACCACTGTGCCACTGTGCCACCGTGCCACCTTTCACAACCGGTGCCCTGCAAGGCTGCGTCTTCAACCCCTTACTATATGATTCCTGTGACAGGCAGAACAGGAAAGTTCACCCCGCTGTCTCTGCATGTTCTTCTTATCGAAATGTATCACCTCACATTTCTCCACTTTGAACTTTATCTGCCACACATCTGTCCATTCCACCAACTTGCCTATGTCCTTTTGAAGTTCTCCACTATCCTCTCCCCAGTTTACGATGCTTCCATGTTTCGTATCGTCTGTAAATTTTGAAATTATTCCCTATACACCAAGATCATTCGTACATATCTGGAAAAGCAAAGGTTCCAATACTGACCCCTGGGGAAGTCCACGAAAAACTCTCCTCCAGGCTGAAAAATATCCATTAACCATTACTTGCTGTTTCCTATTACTCGGCCAATTCGGTATCCACGTTGCTGCTGTCCCTTTTATTCCATGAGGTATACCTTTTAGACTCATAGAGTCATAGAGGTTTACAGCATGGAAACAGGCCCTTCAGCCCAACTTGTCCATACTTCCTGTTTTTTTAACCCCAAAGCTAGTCCCAATTGCCCGCATTTGGCCCATATCCCTCTATACCCATCTTACCCACGTAACTGTCTAAACACTTTTTAAAAGACGGAATTGTACCCACCTCTACTACTACCTCTGGCAGCTTGTTCCAGACACTCACCACCCTTTGTGTAAAAAAATTGCCCCTCTGGACCCTTTTGTATCTCTCCCCTCTCACTTTAAATCTATGCCCTCTAGTTTTAACTCCCCTATCTTTGGGAAAAGATATTGACTAGCTGATCTATACCCCCCATTATTTTATAGACCTCTATAAGATCACCCCTCAGCCTTCTACGCTCCAGAGAAGAAAGCCCCATCTATCCAGCCTCTCCTTATAACTCAATCCATCAAGTCCTGGGAGCATTCTAGTAAATCTCTTCTGCACTCTTTCTAGTTTAATAATATCCTTTCTATAATATGGTGACCAGAACTGTACACAGTACAGCTCTCACAGTTTCTCACAAGTCTGTTGTGTGGCACTGTATCAAATGCCTTCTGGAAGTCTCACTGTGTTAAATATAATGGTAATCATAGACATTGAGAAAGCATTAAAACACATCCATCACGAGCTTTCTGTTATCCCATTCCCAAATTTTACTTCAATGCAAACCAGTCAACTTATGATGCTTCCAAACTCATGACTTCTCTGACTGGCATTTACTCTTCTACAATGTAAGTTAACACTTTGAAGAAAAAGTTTAAAGTTTTGTACTAACTCCACAGAGCTAAAAGTCCGGTCACCAAGTTACTTTATTTACACCATACATCTGTACACAGCCAAGCTCTCCAGTTGCTCCCTGCTGAATGCAGGCTGGGAATCTGACACACCTGCTTTAAATTGGGAGCATGAGCCTCCCTGATTTAACCATCAATTGGGACTAATCAGATAGTTCATACTCTAGCAAGCCAACCTCATTAGCCTGGCTGAAGTCATCACAAATTTTTTAAAGTTTATTTATTATTGTCACAAATAGGCTTAGATTAATGCTGCAATGAAGTTACTGTGAAAATCCCCTAGTCGCCACAATCCCCCACCTGTTCAGGTACACAGAGGGAGAACTTAGCATGGCCAATGCACCCTAACCAGCACGTCTTTTGGAGTGTGGGAGGAAACCGGAGCATCTGGACGAAACCCACGCAGACACGGGAGAACGTGCAGGCTCCGCAAGGACCCAAACCGGGATTTGAACCCGGGTCCCTGGCGCTGTGAGGCAGCAGTGCTAACCACTGTGCCACCATGCCGCCCTAGGTACTCTGATCTTGACTTATGTCAGTGTTAGAGCTTCGTATTGACCCCAAACTGATGTTTAATACTTCAAAACTTAAATATTCAAATCCAACAGAAAAGTTTTCCCATCAGGAAACTCTGGTGAGATTCTCTGGTGGATAATTTTGGAGTTAAATCTGTCGGTGAACTGGGACTGGAGGGACACAGAAAGATCAGTATGTGAAATGGAAATGTTTTCAGATCAATTCACAGCTGATTGGCAGCACTAACTTTGTTTCGCCCTACTCCACAATTTTTAATAGTAACCATGTTTGGAAATAACTAATGTATAATAACCCCATCAACAGTGGCATGGTGGCACAGTGGTTAGTACCACTGCCTCACAGCGCCAGGAACCTGGGTTCAATTCTGGCCTCAGGTGACTGTCTGTGTGGAATCTGCACGTTCTCCCAGTGTCTGCATGGGTTTCCTCCAGGTGCCCCGGTTTCCTCCCACAGTCCAAAGATGTGCGGGATAGGTGGATTGGCCATGCTAAATTGACCCTAGTCAATGGGCCGAATGGTCTCCTTCTGCAATCAATCAATCCCCAGCTTAGATCACTGTCTGTGCGGAGACTGCACGTTGTCCCCGTGTCTGTGTGGGTTTCCTACGGGTGCTCCAGTTTCCTTCCACAGTCCAAAGATGTGCAGGTTAGGTGGATTGGCCATGGTTCATTGCCTCTTAGTGTCCCAAGATGTGCAGGTTAGGTAGATTGAGCATGCTAAATTGTTCCTTAGTGTCAAAAGATGTGCGGGTTAAGCGGATTGGCCATGCTAAATTATCCCTCAGTGTCCAAAGATGTGCAGGTTAGGTGGATTGGCCGTGCTAAATTGTCCCTTAGCGTCCAAAGGTGTGCCGGTAAGATTGATTAGCCATGCTAAATTGCCCCTTAGTGTCCAAAAATATGTAGGTTAGGTGAATTGGCCATGCTAAATTGCCCCTCAGTGTCCAAAGATGTGCAGGTTAGGTGGATTAGCCATGGTAAATGCATGGGTTACAGGGGAGGGGGGCCTGGTTGAGATATTTTGTCAGAGTCAGTGCAGACTCGACGGGCCAAATGGCCTCCTTCTGCACTGTTAGGAATCTCTGGGTAAACAATGTTTCCCTTTGAATGATTAATCAGCAGGGTGTAACTTAATCTTCCAACACGACAGTTCAGGATCGCTTAACGCTTCATTTTGCTTCTGCAAAGAGTGAACAGAATTTCCCACCCTGTCACAGATCCAAAAGCTCCCGACTACAGCCCAACCCAACCTGAACTGCTGGCAGGGTGAGTCTGTCTTCTGTCCATTGTTTTTATTGAAGCAAAATGACGACAATAAAACGAGGGGGTGAAATAAGGAACCAACAGCGTGTACTTTTGTAGCCGGACTTGTGAGGAGATATTTTATAATGAGGCAAAACACTTGGAATTTTCTATAGGCTTGGCCACAGAATTCAATTTGAAAAATCACCCTCAGTAATATTAGTTTAGTGAGGTTGAATGTTATATATTTGTCTCCTATCTCCGCTCATCTATTTAATCAACAGAGATGTGAAATAAGTGTGAGATCGTAGGGCTAAACAGTCACTCCAAGTCTTTGGACTTTTATGGACTAAATACTGCCCTCTAGCAGCCCAGATCAGTTGCCACAGTTACCAAAAGCCAAGAAGACACAGCACCAGCAGAAATATTTTGCAAGACAATAATTAATAAAAGCAAATTACTGCGAATTCTGGAATCTGAAACCAAAGAGAAAATGCTGGAAAATCTCAGCAGGTCTGGCAGCATCTGTAAGGAGAGAAAAGAGCTGACGTTTCGACTCCAGATGACCCTTTGTCAAAGCGAAATTATTTTTTATTTACTGCTGCGCTGGTGAAACTCAGAGAGTTATTCGTCAACAGCAAGGGATACATTAATGAAACATTTTCAGGCTTACACAATGGATTCAATCAGGATTGGTCCCATTCACACAGACTGGCAAAGACATGGAGTTGGGGGGGGAGGGAGCACGGGTTTGATAGGGCATTATGTGCGACCCAGAGGGGTCAGCTCAAGGCTTGTGCCATCGCCAGCACTGAACCTAATTCGAATGAATTCCATCCGGCTTTCAACGTTTCCTATAAGAAGCTCACTGAAGGAGGGTGGCAACCTGGCAGTTTTAAATAGATGGCAGAGTTAGGGTGGAGGATAGAGGGGGTGGTGTTGGGGGGTGTGTGAAAGCATGGACCAACTGAGAACAGCTGGCCACATTTTTTGCCACGCTACGGGCATTCATTGTCAAATGCCGGAATTTTAACTCCTCGCCCACCCAAGGCTCATAAGATCCCACCCGAGGCCAACAGTGGATGTCGTTCTGTGAGCCTTGCCCACCCCGATTCTGGGGGCAGGCGAGGCGATACAATTCCGGCCACAGAATCATTGAGTCCCTGCAGTGCAAAAGAAGGCCATTCGGCCCATCAAGCCTAACCGACAACAATCCAAACCAGCCCTATCCCCGTAACCCCACATAATTACCCTGCTAATTCCTCCGAGACCAAGAGACAATTTAGCATGACCAATCCACCTAACCTGCACATCTTTGGACTGTGGGAGGGAATTGGAGCACCCGGAGGAAACCCACGCAGACACGGGGAGAACGGGTAAACTCCACCCAGACAGTGACCCAAGCCGGGAATCGAACCCGGGTCCCTGGCGCTGTGAGGCGGCTGTGCTGACCACTGTGTCACCTGTGAAACTTTCTGTCTCAAAACCCACATGACATCAGCTGAAAGTTCCTTCCAAAGAAATGCTCGAGGTGGCCACTTCCACACTGATTTAACCGCATGGTCTGATAGCTACGGACTGACCCCTACTATCCCAGGGTCCTCTTGCATCACGGCATTGCCAGTTTGTTCAGGAAGCCAGGAATCTCTCAGTGAAAAGCAATTACAATCTGAAATGAGTGATTACAACAAGGTGCAAAGAGTCACGAAAAAATTAGGTGTTGACAAGAGGCTCCACCAAGACTGAATCTAAAAGATCCTAAAAATATTCCAGAAGCATTAAATCTGGAATATGTCAGCAACAAAAAGCACAACAGTAAGACCATAAGAAATAGGAACAGGAGTAGGCCATTCTGCCCCTCAAACTCTGCTTCGTCATTCAACAGAACAAAGGACAAAGGACAGAAACAGGCCCATGGCCCACCAAGTCTGTGCCAACGCAGATGCCTCCCTAATCTAATATTTTCTTGCCTCTACATGGTCCATGTCCCTCTATTCACTGTCTATTCATGTATCTATCCAGATGCCTCTTGAACGTTGTTATAGAATCTGCTTCCACCACCTCCTCCGGCAGCGCATTCCAGGCATTCACCACCCTCTGTGTGAAAAACTTGCCCCTTACACCTCTTTTAAACTTTCCCCCTCTCACTCTCAACCATTGCCCCCGAGTAATTCACCCTTCGACCCTGGGAAAAAGACTCTGACTATCCACTCTATCCAAGCCTGCTATAATCTTGTAAACCTCTATCAGGTCCCCTCTCGTCCTCTGACACTCCAATGAAAACAATCCAAGTTTGTTCAACCTTTCTTCATAGTCCATATCCTCCAAACCAGGCAACATCCTGGTAAATCTCTTCTGCACCCTTTCCAATGCATCAACATCCTTCTGGTAGTGTGGTGACCAGAATTTTTCACAATACTCCAAATGCGGCCTAACCATGGCTGATCCGACAACATTCCTCACGTCCACTTTCCTGCCATTTCTCCGTAACCCTTACTGATCAAAAATCTATCTATTGCAGCCTTAAATAGAATCGTAGAACCCCTACAGTGCAGAAGGAGGCCATTTGGCCCATCAAATCTGCACCGGCCACAATCGCACCCAGATTCTATCCCCTTAGCCCCAACTATTTACCCTGTTAGTCCCTCTAACACTAAGGGGCAATTTAGCATGGCCAATCAACCTAACCTGCACATCTTGGAGGAAACTGGAGCACCCGAAGGAAACCCAAGCAGACACGGGGAGAACATGCAAACTTACAGTGACCCAAGCCGGGAATCGAACCCAGGTCCCTGGCGCTGTGAGGCAGCAGTGCTAACCACTGTGCCCCCAAGGACTCTGGCCCCCACAGCTCTCTGTGGCAAGGTGTTCCAAAGACTCACAACCCTTTGAGAGAAGAAATTCCTCCTCATCTCAATCTGAAATTGCAGCCTCTTTATTCTGAAACTATGCCCTCTGGTCATAGACTCTCCCATGAGGGGAAACATCCTCTCAGCATTTACCCTGTCAAGCCCCTTAAGAATGCTAAATGTCTCAATGAGATCACCTCTCATTCAGTGTGGTTGTATTAAGTTGCTCCTTGAGCAAGGAATACCAAATGGGATCTTTTTAAAAAAAACATAAATTCTAGCAAGTAAATGCATTACGATTTATACGCATGCAGCAGTAGCAGTCTTTAGAAAGGTTTTGAATGTCACTGTAACATATTATGGCTCATAAAAGTTAAAGATAAAGTTATGCTGTGGCGTGAGGATATCGAGTGACAATGTACAAGGAAGAAAGCAAATTAAAATGAAGGAATGTGGCCCAGGAGTTTTAAAATAGAAAGGCAGGAAGTTTTAACTCATTGAGATTGACAGCAATGGACAGCTGGTTAGAAGGACTGGTGATTAATTGGAGGATAGGTAATGGGGGAGTTGGAACGTTTAGTCAGTGGAGAAACCATCTATTAACCTGTAACTCAAGGGGTCAGATTGGGGAGGCTGAAGGAATTTATGATCAGAAGTGATGAACTGAATCAAGGGGGTTAAAGAGAACTGGCGATGTTGTTTGGGGGGGGGGGGGTTAAAGAGAGTTGGTGATGTTTTTTTGGGGGGTTAAAGAGAGTTGGCGAAGTTTTTGGGGGGGTTAAAGAGAGTTGGCGATGTTTTTTGGGGGGTTTAAAGAGAGTTGGCGATGTTTTTGCCTGGATATGAATAGTCACACATGTAAGATATAGGATGTGTGGCACTGGAGGAAGGTATGGCTCCTTCCAAACAAAGGAATGATCCTTTGGGCCGGCACTGTGGCACAGTGGTTAGCACTGCTGCCTCATAGCGCCAGGGACCCGGGTTCAGTTCCAGCCTCGGGTGACTGTGTCGAGTTTGCACGTTCTCCCCGTGTCTGTGTGGGTTTCCTCCCAGTCTGAAAGACATGCAGGTTAGGTGGATTGGCCATGGTAAGTTGCGCCTTAGTGTCAGGAGGATTAGCAGGGTAAATACATGGGGTTGCAGGGATAGGGCCTGGGTGGGATTGTTGTCAGTGCAGGCTCGATGGGCCGAATGGCCTTCTTTTGCATTGTTGGGATTCTTTGAAAATGGTGAAATGAAAGAGATTTGAGATTGTTTCAAGTTGAGAATCAGGACATCCAAAAGATGCCTGAGAATGGACTACTGAACTTGGAATACACATGCTGCCAAGGAAAAAGACTTGCATTTATATAACACCACCGCAGGATGGCCGAAAGCATTTTACTTTTGAAGTCTAGTCATTGTTGTAATGTGGAGCCGGCGACCTTGTCCACAGCAAGATCCCAGCTGTGACTGTTGCCCTAACTGTGGCTCAGTTGGTAGCTCTCTTACCTCAGAGTCACAAAGCGCTGGGTTCAAATCCCATGCCAAAACTTTTTAAAATGTTTTCACAGGATGCGGGCATCGCTAGCTAGGCCGACATTTATTGCCCATCCCTAATTTCCCCCTGAGAAGGTGGTGGTGATGAGCTGCCATCTTGAACCGCTGTAGACCATGTGGTGTAGGTACACCCACAGTGCTGTTAGGGAGGGAATTCCAGAATCTTAACCCAGCGACAGTGAAGGAATGGCGATATATTTACAAGTCAAGATGGTGTGTAGCTTGGCGGGGAACTTGCAGTCGGTGGTGTTCTTAGGTATCTACTGCCCTTGTCCTTCTAGATGGTAGTGGTCGTAGGTTTGGAAGCTGCTGCCTAGGGAGCCTTGATAACTTGCTGCAGTGCATCTTGTAGATGGTACGCTCTACTTCGTTCTGGATGGTGTCAAGCTTGTTGGGCTGTTTTTGGAGCCATACTCACCCAGACAGTATGTAGAAGCTGGAGAGACTTTGGGGAGTCAGGAAGTGAGTCACTTACCTAAGAATTCCCAGTCTCTGACCTGCACTTGTTTTTAAAGTTTATTTATTAGTGTCACAAGTAGGCTTGCATTAACACTGCAATGAAGTTACTGTGAAAATCTCCGAGTCGCCACACTCTGGCGCCTGTTAGGGTGCACTGAGGGAGAATTTAGCACGGCCAATGACACCTAACCAGCACGTCTTTCCGACTGTGGGAGGAAGCCCAAGCAGACACGGGGAGAACGTACAGACTCCGCACAGACAGTGACCCAAGCCGGGAATCGAACCGGGGTCCCTGGCTATGAGGGAGCAGTGGTAATCACTGTGCCACCATACAACCGCAGTATTTATGTGACTGATCCAGGTCAATTTCTGGTCAATGGTAACCCTTAGCATATTGACAGTAGGGGATTCAGAGATGGTTATGCTATTGAATATCAAGGGGTGATGGTTAGATTGTCTCCCTTTGGGAGTAATCAGTGTCAGGCACTTGTGCGGGGTGAATTTCTCTGCTCTCGTACGTAAAGGTTCATGGGATCTTTCACATCCTCGTGAAAGGAGAGTTTAATATCTCATCTGAAAAACAGCACCTCTGACACTGCAGCACCCCTTCACTGGAGTTTCAGCCGAAATTTTGTTTTGCTCAAGTCTCCAGAGTGAGACTTGGATCCACGGTTTTCCGATTCCGAGGTGAGAGCGCTTCCCACCGAGAGACAGCGGGATGCAGTTACCAAGTGAGAAGCTGAACATATGTAAAAGGAGAGAGCTTGTGGAGCTGAGCGAGTGGAGGTAGGTGGCAACTTTCTCATCAATTTTTGTGGCAGGGTTATTGAATTGCTGGTTTTGAAGAAATGCGCGATTTATGTTTCTGCTACGTGGCTCGATCGAGCTCCCTTTCAATGGGAATATAAATAACAGTAAAGAAAACATCAACCAAATCATTATTAAGAATTAAGGCATTGGGACCAAAGGCAATTACCTGAGTAAATGATTATGATAAGAAATCAATCATTTATTTATTGTGACGTTTCCAGTAAGGAAGTGAGATGTCCGGGTCAACATTTCAGTCGCAAACTGTTCCTCAAACACCTTCACATTGACAAACGTACCGAGGCAGGCAGGGCCCAAAGATAATGGCACGGACCGGCATGGTGGTTTCCCAACTACTGTCCCCATCTTTGGGGCTGGCACAACCCCCTGCCCACATGTGGCCAATTAGACTCATCATGAGTCCAAATTACCTTCAATTGAAAGAGGCGGACTGTAATTTTCCAGTCAACCTTTGGTTTCCCATGATGGTGAGGGGCAATTCCCTGCCTGTCTGGATGGGCACAGTAAAAAGTCTCACAACACTAGGTTGAAGTCCAACACGTTTATTTGGAATCACGGGCTTTCGGAGCGCTGCTCCTCCATTAAGTGAGTCACACCTGATGAAGGGGCAGCGCTCCGAACGCTCGTGATTCCAAATAAACCTGTTGGACTTTAACCTAGTGTTGTGAGACTTCGTGCTGTGCCCATCCCAGTCCAATGCCAACATCTCCACATCGTCGTCTTGTTGGGGATGCAGCCAAAGGTCACAGTGTAGAGGGACAGCCCCTCAATAGCCTGGTTGCTATAGGGCGGCATGGTGGCACAATGGCTCTCACTGCTGCCTCACAGCATCAGAGACCTGGGTTCAATTCCCGGCTTGGGTCACTGTCTGTGCGGAGTCTGCACATTCTCCCCATGTCTGCGTGGGTTTCCTCTGGGCAATCCAGTTTCCTCCCACAGTCTGAAAGACGTGCTGGTTAGGGTGCAATGGCCGTGCTAAATTCTCCTTCAGTGTAGCCGAACAGGTGCCAGAGTGTGGCGACTAGGGGATTTTCACAGTAACTTCATTGCAGTGTTAATGTAAGCCTACTCATGACACTAATAAACTTTACACTTTTAAAAGCTACTGTTATTTTTTAATTAAACTTTTTAATAAAGTTGGTTAGAGGGGCTTCCATTTTGTGGTGCCCTCTAGGTCAATGGTTCCCAACGAGTTTGCCATGAAGAGCCCTACTCCCCACCCCAGCCCCCCCTCGCCCCCCCACCCCCCCACCCCGATCTGTTGCGAAAAAAGATTTAAAATGATTAAAAATTCATGTAATTGAACTAAAACTTATATTCATCTTCAGATCTTTGCTTGGTATCTCTGAGACCCGATGAATCTTGGACCTCCCGCTCATGTGTGGGCTGGGAAAGAGCCACACACGCACGGTTTAGATTTTTTACGTTGGTCAGGTCCATGCACATGACCAGTGGGACTTGGAGCTGAAGACTGAGGCCCCCATGCCCCCACGCAGAAAGGGAAAACTCAAAAAGAGTGCATAATCCCTGGGAGGAGTGAGAGACACAGTAAGAAGTTTAACAACACCAGGTTAAAGTCCAACAGGTTTGTTTGGTAGCAAAAGCCACACAAGCTTTCGGAGCTGCAAGCCCCTTCTTCAGGTGAGTGGGAATTCTGTTCACAAACAGAGCATATAAAGACACAGACTCAATTTACATGAATAATGGTTGGAATGCGAATACTTACAACTAATCAAGTCTTTAAGAAACAAAACAATGTGAGTGGAGAGACAGGAAGAGGTTAAAAAAACAGGAGAGAGAACAGGGAGAAATGAAAAACAAATTTCCCAGTGTGGGAAGAAGATAGAGAAAATAGGAGGTGGGCCTCAAAATGTTTTATAATGTAGAGGCGTGCCATGACTTATAAAAGGTTGGGAACCAGTGCTCTAAGTTAGTTACCCCATGTAGCCTGCTGCTTCTCTCACAACTGTGGGGCCAATTGGCTCGAAAGAATCATAGAAGCATAGAATCTACAGCACGGAGACAGGCCCTTCAGCCCAAACTGGTCCATGCCGACCATCTAAGCAAACCCCATTTGCCTGCGTTTGGTCCATATCCCTCTAAACCTTTCCTATCTCAGTATCTGCCCAATGCCTTTCAAATGTCAATGTCCCTGCCTCAACCACTTCCTCCAGCAGCTCATTCCACAGACGTACCACCCTCCGTGTTAAAAAGTTGCTCCTCAGGTTCCCATTAATTCTTTCCCCTCTTCACTTAAACCTATGCTCTCTAGTTCTCAATTCCCCAACCCTGGGAAAAAGACTGAGTGCATTCACCCTATCCATGCCTCTCATGATCTTATACAGCTCTATAAGATCACCCCTCAGTCTCCTACGCTTCAAAGACAAAAGTCCCAGTCTGTCCAATCCCTCCCTATAACTCAGTACCTTGAGTCCTGGCATCATCTTTGTAAATCCCTTCTGCACACTCTTCAGTTTAATAACATCTTTCCTATAGCAAGGCGACCAAAACTGAACACAATACTCCAAGTGCAGCCTCCCCAATGTCCTGTACAACTGCAAATAACTTCCCAACTTCTATACTCAATGCCCTGACTGATGAAGACCAGCATGCCAAAAGTCTTCTTCACTGCCCTATCTACCTGTGACTCCACCTGTAGAGAACTGTGTACCTGAACTCCAAGGTCCCTTGGAATATTTTTCAGATTTGAAAGATTAAAAGTTATAGGATGATGATGACATAGTGGTAAGGTCACTGTACTCGTAATCTAGAGGCCCAGGCTAATGCTTTGGGGATTAAAGCAAAATATTGCAGATGCTGGAATCTGAAACAAAAACAGAAAGTGCTGGAAAATCTGAGCAGGTCTGACAGCATCTGTGGAGAGAGAATAGAGCCAACGTTTCGAGTCTGGATAACCCTTTGTCAGAATGTCTCTTGACCTACAGCAATGAGGTTAATTCTAAACTGCCCTCTGAGATGGTCTAGCCAGCCACTCAGTTCAAGGGCACTTAAGGATGGGTAACAAACGCTGGCCTTACCAGCACGACCCACATCCCATGAAAAACAAAGGAAAAAATCATGTAAGCTTTTTCTATCTGCACAGGAATATTAATGTAATGCTTTGAAAGTCTCAAAAACATGAACCCAATACCATGGCCGGAACTTGACCGGCCTGCCTGCCACGGGAATCAGAGCGGGGGAGGGGCGGAGCATGGGAAGGTCTGTTGACCCCAGGCAGGGTTTTACGGCTTTGGGATGAGCGAGGTCAAAAAACCCCCACCCCATGTGTTTCAGAATTTCCCACACTTCAGAGAAGTTACTGTAAAAGTAACACTCAATGGGCAAAGATGTACTTACAACATATTCATACGTGAAGTATTATGTGTAAAGATACCCTACTCACTGAGATACATCAATAGCCTGGACTTTGCTGTAAGTAGCAAAGGACTGCCTTCCACTATTTAACTTGTGTCTTGTTACAGGGTTTTAGCAGAAATTTCCAGTCATTCGAAATCAGCTAGAATTTGATGCCTTCTACAGGGAAAACCCGACACCAGTGAACACAGCAGAAGACTAAGGAAATTTGGCATGTCAGCTACGATTCTCACCAACTTTTACAGATGCATCATAGAAAGCATTCTTTCTGGTTGTGTCACAGCTTGGTATGGCTCCCGCTCTGCCCAAGACCGCAAAAAACTGCAAAAGGTTGTGAATGTAGGTAGCCCAGTCCATCAGGCAAACCAACCTCCCATCCATTGACTCTGTCTACATTTTCCACTGCCTCGGAAAAGCAGCCAGCATAATCAAAGACCCCACGCACCCGGACATTCTGTCTTCCACCTTCTTCCGTCAGGAAAAAGATACAAAAGTCTGAGGTCACGTACCAACCGACTCAAGAACAGCTTCTTCCCTGCTGCCATCAGACTTCTGAATGGACCTACCTGATATTAAGTTGATCTTTCTCTACACCCTAGCTATGACTGTAACACTACATCCTGCACTCTCTCCTTTCCTTCTCTATGAACGGCATGCTTGGTCTGTATAGCGTGCAAAAAACAATACTTTTCACTGCATGTTGATACATGTGACAATAATAAATCAAATCAAATCAAATTAAATCTTTGATCTCCACTCCGCCATAGCTCTTCCTTGTCTGACCACTTGGTTTTTGGATCTTAATTTCCATCCTGTTAATATTGATCCTTGGTCAGGTGTCAGCAGGTCAGCAGTATTTCTTATTATCCAAGAAAATGTCAGTTGATCCTTTTACTTATCTTTAAAATTCTTTTCAGACATTTAAGTTTATGTTTATTTATTAGTGTCTCAAGTAGGCTTACATTAACACCGCAATGAAGTTACTGTGATCATAGAACCCCTACAGTGCAGAAGGAGGCCATTCGGCCCATTGAGTCTGCACTGACCGCACTCCCACCCAGGCCCTATCCCCATGACCCCATGTATTTACCCTGCTAATCCCCTTGACACTGAGGGGCAATTTAGCATGGCCAATCCAGCTAACCCGTTCATCTTTGGACTGTGGGAGGAAACCGGAGGAAACCCATGCAGACACGGGGAGAATGTACAAACTCCACACAGTGACTGAAGACTAGAATTGAACCCAGATCCCTGGCACTGTGAGGCAGCAGTGCTAGCCACTGTGCCGCCCAAACCATTAAAAATGAAACCATTGTTGGAAAAACCCATCTGATTCACTGATGTCCTTTAGGGAAGGAAATCTGCCATCCTTACCTGGTCTGGCCTATATATGTCTCCAGAGCCACAGCAATGTGGTTGACTCTCAACTGCCCTCTGAGGGCAACTAGGGATGGGCAATAAATGCTGGCCAGCCAGCGACGCCCATGTCCCATAGATGAATCATATAGTGGGCCCTTCACTGCCCTCTCTTTGAGGGACGAGTGATGTGCAGTGAATGCCAGCAACACCCACAATGCATGCTGGAAGAAACACGGAGAGGGAAAATGAATTCTGTTTCCAGTCACAAATGTCTAACAGACGGAGTTCAGTCGCGGCCGAGGAGCATCACAGGGCGGGAGCCAAGAACTTTGCAACATGGAACAACCCTGGGCCTCTGGTTGGCTGCCTCACAGCCGTATTGGCACAAGTGGAGGGAACAAAGGGAACTCGCCCTCTGAGTGGTTGCTCGGGCCTGTGGGCTGTAGACAGCTGGGAGGAAAGCGGAGGTGGAAAAAAAATGAAGGGAGTATTTTTTCCAAATGCACAGAGACGGTTCCACTGCTCGCATTCTGTAATGAAACAAACACCAAACCTAACTTTTAAATCATCCTGTGCAGACGATGTGCAACAGAGATGATTACAGGATACATCCTCTCTCTAGTTCAGTCTCATGACAATGTATGGTTCAGTAAGTCTCAGGCAACCTCCCAAAGTATACTCCCCCATAAGCAAGACTCATTAAAAGCAGGGCCATTGGCAACGGTGTGGGCCAGTATATTTTAATGACTGTGGCACTTTGCCTAGTGAAACTGTACATTTGACATGTTAAAATAAAAGCTTTGTGCAAAATTTAACTTTGGAGGGAGAGTGAATTCTCGCAGAACAGCCTCGCCTGGATGTGTGCGGCAGTTAGGATAATGGGAGGCAGTTTTTGCTTTATCTGAAAGGTTGCATTGTGTAAACCTCTGTTCTCAAAGGGATTCAGCTGTTTAGAACCATAGAAAATTACAGCTCAGAAACAGGCCTTTTGGCCCTTCTTGTCTGTGCCGAACCATTTTATGCCTAGTCCCACTGACCTGCACTTGGACCATATCCCTCCACACCCCTCTCATCCATGAACCCGTCCAAGTTTTTCTTAAATGTTAAAAGTGACCCCGCATTTACCACTTTATCCAGCAGCTCATTCCACACTCCCACCACTCTCTGCGTGAAGAAGCCCCCCCCTAATATTCCCTTTAAACTTTTCTTCTTTCACCCTTAACCCATGCCCTCTGGTTTTTTTCTCCCCTAGCCTCAGCGGAAAAAGCCTGCTTGCATTCACTCTATCTATACCCATCAAAATCTTATACACCTCTATCAAATCTCCCCTCAATCTTCTACGCTCCAGGGAATAAAGTCCCAACCTATTCAATCTCTCTCTGTAACTCAGCTCCTCAAGTCCCGGCAACATCCTTGTGAACCTTCTCTGCACTCTTTCAATCTTATTTACATCCTTCCTGTAACTAGGTGACCAAAACTGTACACAATACTCCAAATTCGGCCTCACCAATGCCTTATATAACCTTACCGTAACACTCCAACTTTTATACTTGATACTCCGATTTATAAAGGCCAATGTACCAAAGGCACTCTTTACGACCCTATCCACCTGTGACGTCATTTTTACGGAATTCTGTACCTGTATTCCCAGATCCCTCTGTTCAACTGCACTCTTCAGAGTCCTACCATTTACCCTGTACGTTCTTCTTTGGTTTGTCCTTCCAAAGTGCAATATGTCGAATATGTTTGGTTTGTCCTTCCAAAGTGCAAAGTGTTTATGTCGAATGAGGCAGCTTCTTGCAGTAAGAAATAGGTGGGCACGGTAGCACAGTGGTTAGCGCTGCTGCTTCACAGCGCCAGGGACCCGGGTTCGATTCCCGGCTTTGGGTCACTGTTTGCTTGGAGTTTGCACATTCTTCCCCGTGTCTGCGTGAGTTTGCTCTGGGTGCTCCAGTTTCCTCCCACGTTTTGAAAGACGTGCTGGTTAGGGTGCATTGACCTAAACAGGTGCCGGACTGTGGCGACTAGGGGAATTTCACAGTAGCTTTTGAAGCAGTTGAGGCTACCTCATTGAATGTTTTTAAGGCAAGGATAGATAAATTTTTGAACAGTAAAGGAATTAAGGGTTATGGTGAGCGGGCGGGTAAGTGGAGCTGAGTCCACAAAAAGATCAGCCATGATCTTATTGAATGGCGGAGCAGGCTCGAGGGGCCTGGTGGCCTACTCCTACTCCTAGTTCTTATGTTCTTACTTCATTGCAGTGTTAATGTAAGCCTTACTTGTGACTAATAAATAAACTTTTAACTTTAGATTTTTTTTTAAACATCCTAGGTAGCACACACCTGTATGAATGGACCCACTGGTAATCTTTCCTGCTTTGAGTTATTTTTCATTTACTCTTGAAGGGAATGCATGAAAACTACTTCTTTGAAATGAATGGCATTGGCATTGGATATTTCCATTAGCTCCTAATTTTCCACATTCCTACATAAATCTGTTGCAGCTGCCGATGGTATTAGAGACGAGAGCGATACATGTTATTACAATTCATGTCAAAACTGGCAGGGTAACTCGAAATCCCTTCCTTCCCGTAATGACATTTCTAAGTATCTGGGCATTTAAGCAATTATGGTTTTTTTGGCTTTGAAAACCCTCACCGAGCTCTTTCGTGGTTAACATGTAGCAGACAGGATAGGAACATGGACAGGCGGAGCTCTCCCAGTGACAGCAATCCACTGCGGATCCCGGCAACAGTCTTCCTGCGATGGGAAATGCGTCAGATTGGTGTCGGATTTTCTCGGCCTGGTTTCAGTCCAGCTCAAGCAGATGGAATTAAGATCTTCGCACTCTTTCAAGGCTCCACAATTAAAGGGGTTAGGGTCGTTTTAAAAAACAGATCCCACTAGATATCAATCCATAAGAAAACAGCCCTGAACCTTGAGGATTGAACCGTCTTTTTAATAGCTTCTCTGCGGTTCAGGAATAGCAAGGCAGCCTAACGCTTCTCTGGATTACAATGTCAGTTTGCAAGAAGTGTTTCGGATGATTTGCTCCATTCATTGGTATTTCCAACAGTTACACTGACTCACTAAGGCCAAAATCCTGTTTACCCTGGTCCAATATCATTCTCACCTGGTCCAATATCCCACCCAAACAGCCCCAACATCTGAACTGAGTGCAACGTCCAACTCACCACACCTTAAACTCCTTTTATATCTTTGATTCCACTATCCTATCTCAAAAACACTGAGCAAACAATATTTTGAAGTTTATTTTCTACATAAGAAAAGCAAACCAAACACGGAGAGATTCTTTCCACTTAGTAAGGAAGTTAAAACTAGAGGACACAGCCTCAAAATAAAGGGGGGTCGGTTTAAGACAGAGTTGAGGAGGAACTTCTTCTCCCAGAGGGTGGTGAATCTCTGGAATTCTCTGCCCACTGAGGTGGTGGAGGCTACCTCGCTGAATATGTTTAAAGCGCGGATGGATGGATTCCTGATCGGTAAGGGAATTAAGGGTTATGGGGATCAGGCGGGTAAGTGGTACTGATCCACGTCAGATCAGCCATGATCTTATTGAATGGCGGGGCAGGCTCGAGGGGCTAGATGGCCTATTCCTGCTCCTATTTCTTATGTTCTTATGTTCTTACTAGGCTTCATTTATTATACTAGGCGTGGGCGGCACAGTGGTACAGTGGTTAGCACTGCTGCCTCACAGCGCCAGGGACCTGGGCTCAATTCTGGCCTTGGGTGACTGTCTGTGTGGAGTTTGCACGTTCTCCCCGTGTCTGCATGGGTTTCCTCCGGATACTCCAGTTTCCTCCCACAGTCCAAAGATGTGCAGCTTAGCTGGATTGGTCATGATAAATTGCCCCTTAGGATGTGTGGGCAATTAGTGGGGTAAATGGGGTTATGGTGGGTAAGATGCTCTTTGGAGAGTCTGAGTAGACTCGATGGGCCGAATGGCCTCCTTCTGCACTATAGGGATTCTATGATTCCATTTCTAGAGGGATAGAACTGTAGAGTAAGAAAGTTTTGCCAAACCTTTGTTAGGTCATGTTTAGCGCAGTGTGCACAGTTCTGGTCACCATATTATAAAAAGGACTTGGAAGCACTGTAGAGGGTGTAAAGAAGATTTCCACAGTTTATACCAGAAATATGTGGGTTCAAACATCAGGAAATGATTGACAGTTTGTGTCTCTTTTCTCTGGAGAAAGGAAGACTGAAGGATAACCTAATAAAGGTCTTCAAAATGATGAATGGTTTCAATCGAATGGATACAGAGAGAATATTTCTCCCAGTGGGATAAAGGACGACCAGAGGCCATCAGTATAAGACAGTCATCAAGAAATCTGCTTGGGAATTCAGGAGAAACTTCTTTACCCAGACAGTGGTGAGAGTGTGAAACTGTCTACCACAGCAAGTGGTTAAAGCAAATAGTGCCGATGCATTTAAGGGGAAACTAGACAAGCATATGAAGGGGAAGGGAATAGAGGGTTATAAAAGTAGATTTAGGTGAGAAATGATGGAAGGAGGATTAAGTAGACAAAAGCACCAGCATGGATTATTTGGGCAGAATGGCCTGTTTCTGAGCTGGATATCCAATGTACTTTGAATTTCTATCCTTAAGTAATATTCTGGTTTCACTTTATACAAATTGCTGAATTCTTTATTTACCTCAATGAAATGTTCCTTATTTAATGTGCCCATCCTAAGTCACTATATCCCACAGTCCACAGTGTGGGTTAGGTGGATTGGCTATGCTGAAGTTGGTCCTTAGTGTTAGTTAGTGTTAGTCCGGCACCTGTTCGGGTACAACTAAGGAAGAATTTACCATGGGCAATGCATTTAACCAGCACGTCTTTCTGACTGTGGGAGGAAACCAGAGTGCCTGGAGAAAGCCCACGCAGACACGGGGAGAACGTGCAAACTCTGCACTGACAGTGACCCAAGCTGGGAATCAAACCCGGGTCCTTGGTGCTGTGAGGTAGCAGTGCTAACCACTGTGCCACCGTGCTGCCCGTGTTTTGTCCTCATTGTCCAACTGTTGGAGTTGTTTTGAGCGGCATTGCTGTTTCTATCTTCTCTTTCAACCTCTCTGACCCCGGTCAACCTCACCCTAATAGCTTCCACGAGGGGTTGCGGGGATAGGGCCTGAGTGGGATTGCTGTCGGTGCAGGCTCGATGGGCCGAATTGCCTCCGTTTGCACTGTAGGATTCTATGATTCTAAGTAGTTGTCCAATTCAGGAGGTTTTGTGGCTCTGTGGGTTAGTGTCCCGGCCTCTGAGCCAGAAGCTCGGGGTTCGAGTCCCACACCAGGACTTGATGACCAAGGAAGGTGCAGCCAAACAGGTAAACAGACTGAGCATCAACTTGTAAGATCCTTGAAGTATCTGGTGAGTGCGGGAGAGATTCCTGATCAGCCATACGATGGACAGAAAATTGAGCCTCTACCCATCACTACTCATAGCTCCAGACTAAATATGCATGTAAAAAGTGAAGGCTGGCACAGTGACTTGAACTCCGAGAGCGGAACTTTCTGGCCGCACTCACCCCAAGGTCAGAAAATCCTGCCCGAGGTCAATGCACCTTTGCGTGGTCCGTGTTGGGAAAATTCCGCCCCCTGTAGCACATCATAACCACTTGTCCAATTGACTTCCTGATGTGTTTTCCAGCTGTATTCTGGGTTAGATTTCACTTGGCCACTAGAGGGACATAGAGAATAGGATGACCGAAGGAGCCAAGAAATAGGCGTAGTTGTGAATGCAGCAACTCCCACTGACAGAGACATTAGTGTGCCCACCCCTGACAAATAATCCATTGGCATTTTTAGGACAGTGGACAAGAAAGTGGACTTGAGACAGAAGATGAGCACTGACCATATTGAATGGTACAGCAGACTTGAGGGGGTCATTCCATCTATCGCCGCTCCTATTCTGATATTCTTATTTCTGTAAATCTGAGTGCGTTCAATTCAAATGTCTGAAAACTAACGTTCTGACTCAATTCTGTGCTGTATAAATTAGTGGCTGGTTCCAATAAATAGATCTTAAATTCAGTTTTGAATTTACCCGCCGAGTAAATCTGCAGAATAATTGAATTTATGACTGTATAAAAATATTTATTCCTAATGTCACACAGTGAGGTCTTAACTTGTGTTTGCCAATGATTCTCTAAACTTATGCAAGGAAACACTTTTGATTCAATTATAGCAGGAAATACAGAAATCACATAAAGGACATAAAGAACAGCGCCAGGAACCCAGATTCAACTCCAGCCCCATTAGAAACAAATATTTTTATACGCTAACGGATTATTTGTCTGTGCAGAGTCTGCACAATCTCCCCGTGTCTGCGTGGGTTTCCTCCAGGTGCTCCGGTTTCCTCCCACAGTCCAAAGATGTGCATGTTAGATGCTTTGGCCAGGCTAAATTCTCCCTTAGTGCCCCAAGATGTGTAGATTAGGGGGATTGGCGGCATAAATACATTGGGTTACAGGGATACATGGGTAAGGTGCTCTGTCGGAGAGTCAATGCAGACCTAATGGGATCGAATGGCCTCCTTCTGCACTGTAGGGATTCTATGAGCATGCCCTAAATCATTGAATCATAGAATCCCTACCGTGCAGAAGGAGGCCGTTTGGCCCATCAAGTCTGCACTGACAGCAATCCCACCCAGGTCCTATCCCCGTGACCTCCCTTATTTACCCTGCTAATCCCCCTGACACTAAGGGGCAATTTAGCATGACCAATTCACCTAACCTGCACATCTTTGGACTGTGGGAGAAAACAGGAGCACCCGGAGGAAACCCACTCCGGGTGCTCCTGTTTTCTCCCACAGTCCAAAGGCAGACACAGGGAGAATGTTGCAACCCGAAATTGAACCCGGCTCCCTGGCACTGTGAGGCAGCAGTGCTAACTACTGTGCCACCGTGCCACCCAAAAGAACCGTACTGGCAACAAAGAGAAAGGAGAAAGATTCTATGTCATAGACAGACTGGGGAAAGAGCTGGGAAATTTATTGTGGATTTTTGAAACTGAAATCACTGTGAATAATAATCAGCAGAGTTAAATATTTCTTTCAGAGTTCCATGTGTTAGAAAGGACCATGATATAACCTGATTGGTAACTCAAAAGTGAAAGCTCTTCTTTTATATCGATGGTTTAGCGAGATGTTCCACCATGAGAGAATGAGTGACTGTGATGTGAAGGTTTCCTTCGAGAGTACTGAATGTAGAGCATGATGGAGGTATTGTGAGTTCCGGCTGGAAAATGCGCATGCAGACATCAGCTAAGGACAGCGTCATGTTTGCCTCTGATGACCTCGAAGGCAAATTATCTTCTGACACTGCATTCACACGTGAAGTGTCAGGGGTGTCTATGTTATGTGTTGCTTTCCAACAAAGAAAAGTGAAGAGAAAATGCTGGAAAATCTCAGCAGGTCTGGCAGCACCTGTAAGGAGAGGAAAGAGCAGATGTTTCGAGTCCAGATGACCCTTTGTCAAAGCTAAAAGGCATTGAGAGTGGGAGATATTTATATTGCAGGGGGAGGGAATGAAAGATGAGTCATAGCCACCTTCCAAAGTGGTGCTTCTAATATGTGCTCCTTTTTCCTCAACCGTGGATTCCCATCTACAGTTGTTGACAGGGCCCTCAACAGTGTGCGGTCCATCTCCCGTGCCACGACCCTCACCCCCTCCCCTCCCTCTCCGAACAATTTCACCCCACTAGTCTCCGCCTGCAATGCATAATCCTCCGCCATTTTCACCAACTCCAGCGTGATGCCACCACCAAACACATCTTCCCTTCACTCCCTCTGTCAGCATTCCGCAGAGATCGTTCCCTCCGGGATAACCTCGTCCACCCCCCCACCATACCCAACACCTCTCCCGTCACTCATGGCACCTTCCCATGCAATCGCAGAAGGTGTAACACCTGCCCCTTTACCTCTTCTGTGCTCACCATCCAAGGTCCAAAACACTCATTCCAGGTTAAGCAGCGTTTCACTTGCACCTCTTTCAATTTGCTCTATTACATTCGCTGCTCCCAATGTGGTCTCCTCTATATCGGAGAGACCAAGCGTAGACTGGGTGATTGCTTTGCTGAGCACCTTCGGTCTGTGCACAGTCTGACCTTCCGGCTGCTTTTAACACACGATCCTGCTCCCATGCCCACATGTCTGTCCTTGGCCTGCTGCAATGTTCCAGTGAAGCTCAACGCAAACTGGAGGAACAGCATCTCATCTTCCGGCTCGGCACTTTACAGCCTTCCAGTCTCAACATCGAATTCAACAACTTCAGATGATTAGCTCCACCCCACCTCCACCCCCTTTGTTTTCACTTAATTTAATTTTTTACTGTTCTCTACCTTTTATTTCTTTATTGTCTTTCTTCATTTTTCTTCCCCCATTCTTTCCCCTTATTTTATCCCCCTTCCCTTATCTTTTCTCCCCCTTTGCTTCCCCTTTTCTAAATCTTACTTCAGTCCCATCCATTTGTCCCCCCCGCCCACCCACCCCCCCCCCCCCCCCCCCCCCGCCCCTCCCCTCCCCCAACATCTTCATTTCAGCTTCTCTGCCGTTTGGCCATTCACACCCTTTATTCTCTCTGTGGGCTGCCATTAGCAGCCTTTCCCCTGGTTTCTGTGGCTATGACTCATCTTTCATTCCCTCCCCCTGCAGTATAAATATCTCCCACTTTGTATAACTTTCAGCTTTGACAAAGCGTCATCTGAACTCGAAACGTCAGCTCTTTTCTCTCCTTACAGATGCTGCCCAGACCTGCTGAGATTTTCCAGCGTTTTCCCTTTTGGTTTCAGATTCCGGCATCCGCAGTAATTTGCTTTTATAGAGAAAAGTGAAGAACTGGAAATGTTCCACACCGGGATTCACCGTTAAACAGTATTTACAATCAACAATCCCAGATATACGTCGGAACTCTACCACCTTGCCCACCACGGAATCGGAACGGGCGAGGGTCCAACAACAGAAATCCCCGTTTACCTTGGGTGGGATTTTCCAGTCTCGCCCGAGCGAGGCCATAAAATCCCGCCCATAAAGTATATTCATTTGTGTCACAAGTAGGCTTACATTAACACTGCAATGAAGTTACTGTAAAAATCCCCTAGTTGTCACACTTTGGCGCCTGTTTGGGTTACACTGAGGGGGAATTTAGCACGGCCAATCCACCTAACCAGCATGGGGGCGATTATCCCAGCCCAACCTGCTGCTTTAATACTACAGCAGGCCAGGAGAGTCAAGCCGAGGCCTGTAGCAGGCTCCTCGCTGAGTGCCACAGCCTTCCCGAGTCTCCTAACGTCGGATTTCCAGCGCCATCAGCTCTGCGCCAGAAATCGGCTACCCAACGAGGGGTGCAAGACCTCATCCAGCACATTTCTTTAACTTTTTGGCAAGTGGACCAAGCAAACATTTAGTGAGGTAAATGAGCGGCACGGTGGCACGGTGGTTAGGGCAATACGGTGGCGCAGTGGTTAGGGCGGCACGGTGGTACAGTGGTTAGGGCGGCACGGTGGCACAGTGGTTAGGGCGGCACAGTGGCACAGTGGTTAGCACTGCTACCTCACAGCCTGGGTTCAATTCCCTGGGTTGACCTGGGTTCAATTCCCAGTTTAGGTCACTGTCTGTGTGGAGTCTGCACGTTCTCCCCGTGTCTGCGTGGGTTTCCTCCGGGTGCTCCGGTTTCTTCCCATACTCCAAAGGTGTGAAGGCTATGTGGATTGGCCATGCTAAATTGTCCCTTAGTGTCAGGGGGACTAGCAGGGTTAATGCGTGGGGTTATGGGGATAGGATCTGGGTGGGATTGTGGTCAGTGCAGGCTCGATGGGCCGAATGTTCTCCTTCTGCACTGCAGGGATTCTATGATTCTAAACGTTGGTATGAATTGTTAAACAGTTTGATTTCCTATCATGTGAGTATAGGGATTATCAAATGTGGTTGGATTCACTTCATTTAATTAATACAAGTTGACATCATGCTTTCTCTCTTTTAATCTCTCCTCACAAACCAAGGTCAAAGGGTTTTTCTGTAAAATACAAAAGAGGGCAGAAAAGATTTACTGGAATGCTACCAGGACTTGATGGTTATA
Source organism: Mustelus asterias (assembly GCF_964213995.1). Taxonomy (NCBI): domain Eukaryota; kingdom Metazoa; phylum Chordata; class Chondrichthyes; order Carcharhiniformes; family Triakidae; genus Mustelus; species Mustelus asterias. The sequence continues at coordinate 8,447,302 of NC_135822.1, read as the reverse complement.
AGGAGAGGCTGGATAGACTGGGACTTTTTCTCTGGAGTGTAGGAGGCTTAGGGGTGATCTTATAGAGGTCTATAAAATAATGAGGGGCATAGATCAGCTAGATAGTCAACATCTTTTTCCAAAGGTAGGGGAATCTAAAACTAGAGGGCATAGGTTTAAGGTGAGAGGGGAGAGATACAAAAGGGTCAAGAGGGGCAATTCTTTCACACAGAGGGTGGAGAGTGTCTGGAACGAGCTGCCAGAGGGAGTAGTAGTGGCAGGTACAATTTTTTCTTTTAAAAAGCATTTAGACAGTTACATGGTAAGATGGGTATAGAGGGATATGGGCCAAACACAGGCAATTGGGACGAGCTTAGTGTTAAAAAGGGGGCGGCACGGACAAGTTGGGCCGAAGGGCCTGTTTCCATGCTGTAAACCTCGATGATTCTATGTAATTATATGAAAATGATAAATTTGCTATGTGACCCCACTTCAATGGGCCATCTTATTTCACTCCAAGCCCATTTTTAAGGCCTCTCTTCTCAAATTCTTTCTTCTCTCAAAGTTTGTAGTCCTTCTGTCTGAGCAACACCCCTTCTGCTCCAAAAGCTAGACTCTCCCTTTTAATCTCTCCTCACATACCGAGATCAAAGGGTTTTTCTGTACAATCCAATGATTTTGGGACACTCCCTTTGATCACCTTGACAGGATAATAAAATGCTACCGTTGCCAGTATATAAGGAAACAACATCAAAGCTAACTTTTTAGCATTTAACTATTTACCATCTCAAATCCCCTATTTCAAACTTCCAGAAGTACATTGGACCTTGAAAGGTATTTTAAGTAACCTTTTCTCTAAATCATTTTTGTGGGAAAAATCATTGTAAGACCCCAACCCAATGACAGTGATCCTCAAGGTTGATGACGAACAGTCTGAATGTACTTCCACACCAGAAGTTTATGAAAAATCTCTTGGGTACGGTTGGGTCTTTCCTCCATTGAACATTCCCAGGAATGTTCCACCCATTCAGCTTCAGTTCTATGTGCACCCCCTGTGGTCAAATGGCCTTCAATAACCAGTCAACGGGGCGATGACTTCAACATAGAAACATAAAGTAAAGTAAAGTTTATTTACTAGTCACAAGTAGGCTTATGTTAACTTTGCAATGAAGTTACTGTGAAAATCCCCTAGTCACCACATTCCTGCGCCTGTTCAGGTACACTGAAGGAGAACTTAGCATGGCCAATCCACCTAACCAGCACGCCTTTTGGACTGTAGGAGGAAGCCAGAGCGCCAGGAGGAAACCCATACAGACATGGGGAGAATGTGCAAACTCCACACAGACAGCGACTCAAGCCAGGAATCGAACCCGGATCCCTGCCACTGTGAAGCAGCGGTGCTAACCGCTGTGCCACATTACATGGCTTACTCTTGAGCTTGTTCTGCCATTGACTGAGATCTTGGTTGATCCCAACCCAACTTCATATACCTACTTTTGACTCATATATCTCAACACCTTTCACAGAATCATAGAATCCCTCCAGTGCAAAAGGAGGCCATTCGGCCCATCGAGCCTGCACCGACTAACCTCTATTTTCTCAGAAGGCTAAGGAAATTTGCATGTCCATTAAGACTCTCACCAATGAGAGCATAGAAAGCATCCTTTCCAGACGTATTTACCCCAGCAATCCCCCCCGCTAACCTACACATCTTAGAACAATAATGAGCCATTTGGCACGGCCAATCCACCTAACCTGCACATCTTTGGATTTTGGGAGGAAACCAGAGCGCCCAGAGGAAACCCACACAGGCATGGGGAGAATGTGCAAACTCCACACAGACTGTCACCCAAGGCTGGAATCGAACCCGGGTCCCTGGTGCTGCGAGGCAACAGTGCTAACCACTGTGCCACCGTGCTGACCTTTTGTTGACCTTTGGTTAGCAAAAATATGAAAACACTTCAAGGTGCTTATGTAAGCCGTCAAACTTCAAAAAGAAGTCATTGTGCAGAGTTATGATGGTCACGTCACAATGCCAAAGCAAGTATTATTTATTTCCAAAAAGTTGCCCAACCTGACAATTCTTAATAAAAGAGAAAAATAGAATTGCAACCAAGGGATCCATCATATTTTGAGGAAAAAGAAATCCAGATAACCTCAGTCTCACTGAAAATGTATTGTACAGAAGTGATTGTCTGTTAAAATGCCAGGATTGAAAGGAAATATGACCACTTTCGGGCCTCTCTTGAACGATAGCCACTGAGCACAATTACTGTTTCACATGAAGTCCTTGTAGACTTGATAGGATAATTAATGTTTAACAAAGAAGGACACAATTGTAATCATGGTCAGCCTAGTTCCTGCATCAGATTCAGCCGAGCGCTGAAGTTGGAGATTTAACCACTTACTTTCTGAGCATAAGGTTTACCTAGCACTCTGAGACAAGCAATGGAGGATGATCCAGTTCAGAAGGAATGATGGTGCGGGGGGGGGAGAGTCAGTATGGGAGGTGAGGGGGCGTATGGGGTTGGGGAGAGGCGGTGGGGAGTGGGCAGAGACAGTGTGTGGATGCAAGTTGGGGAAGAGACAGTGTGGGGGTTTGGGAGGTGTGGGGGTTGGGGGAGATGCTTTGTGGGGAGTGGGAGAGACAGTGTGGGGGTGGAGGTGTGTGGGGGTTGGGGGACAGAGACAGTGTGAGGGTTTAGAAGGTGTGGGGGTTGGGGGAGATGCTTTGTGGGGGGTGGGAGAGACAGTGTGGGAATGGAGGAATGTGTGGTGTTGGGGGGAGAGACAGTGGGGTGTTGAGGGGGAGAGACAGTGGGGTATTGAGGGGGAGAGACAGTGGGGTGTTGAGGGGGAGAGACAGTGGGGCATTGGGGAGAGACAGTGGGATGTTGCGGGAGAGAGACAGTGGGGTATTGAAGGGGAGAGACAGTGGGGCGTTGGGGGGGAGAGATAGTGGGGCATTGAGGGGGAGAGATAGTGGGGTGTTGGGGGAGAGACAGTGGGGTTTTGGGGGGAGAGACAGTGGGGTGTTGGGGGCGAGACAGTGGGGTATTGAGGGGGAGAGACAGTGGGGTTTTGGGGGGAGAGGCAGTGGGGTGTTGGGGGGAGAGACAGTGGGGCGTTGGGGGGAGCAACAGTGGGGTGTTGGGGGGAGAGACAGTGGGGTGTTGGGGGAGAGACAGTGGTGTTTTGGGGGGAGAGGCAGTGGGGTGTTGGGGAGAGAGACAGTGGGGTGTTGGGGGAGAAACAGTGTTGTTTTGGGGGGGAGAGGCAGTGGGGTGTTGGGGGGAGAGCCAGTGGGGTGTTGGGGGGGGAGAGATAGTGGGGTATTGAGGGGGAGAGACAGTGGGGTGTTGGGGGAGAGACAGTGGGGTGTTGGGGGGAGAGACAGTGGGGTGTTGGGGGAGAGACAGTGGGGCGTTGGGGGAGAGACAGTGGGGCGTTGGGAGAGAGACAGTGGGGTGTTGGGGGGAGAGACAGTGGGGTGTTGGGGGGAGAGACAGTGGGGCGTTGGGGGAGAGACAGTGGGGTGTTGGGGGGCGAGAGACAGTGGGGTGTTGGGGGGAGAGACAGTGGGGCGTTGGGGGGAGAGACAGTGGGGCGTTGGGGGAGAGACAGTGGGGTGTTGGGGGGGCGAGAGACACAATGTGGGGGAAGGCGTGGCGGTTCTTTAGAAATTTATGTTCAGCAAATTCTGCTTTTATTCAAGATGAGATTGAGATTTAAGTTTCGCAGAACTGGCAGGATATCAGAAAGTTAGTGAAGGTGTGGCTGCATTAGTATATGATACATGAGTGTAGCATAACAATAAGAAGGGAATCTTTGGTCTAAGGAACAAGACCAATATTATGTACATTTACCCAAAATGTGTGTGTGTTTTTGCCCCCACTTTAGGTTTTAAGATATCCCTTTAAATTCGAGTATGTCCTTCTCTGTAAAAATAGTTCTTGTTGAAATCGCACCTTTGTTGTCCTCAGGATGGATCAAGGCATTTCACAGCAACGTTTTGGAAGTGTAGTCATTGTTGCACCGTGCAGCAGCTAATTGGCGCACAGCCATCGGCTATAGTCAGTGTCCAGGTAAATAACCAGAAAACCTGTTTCAGTGATGCTGGTTAAAAGTTAAATGTTGGTTGCGTCACTGGGCGAACTTGTTTACTCTTTGAATAATGCGACAGAATCTGTTACATCCACCCACCAATTGGAATCTCGGGTTAAGGTCACATCTGAAAAATAGCACCTTCCAGTCCAGATTGATGTTGGAATTGCCTTTATTCTTGTCTGGCTGTGTTACAGTAAAATACATCTGTTTTTTAGTGCATGATCAATTAAACCAGCAAGATGACTAGTACAAGACCTGAGAATGAAGACCTTTGACACTAGTGTATGCAATTCAACCAATAGGGTGGCTCGGTGGCACAGTGGTTGGCACTGCTGTCTCACAGAGCCAGGGACCCGGGTTCGATTCCAGCCTTGGGTCACTGTCTGTGCGGAGTCTGCGCGTTCTCCCCCGTGTTGGCATGGATTTCCTCCAGGTGCTCCGGTTTCCTCCCACAGTCCAAAAATGTGCTGGTTAGGGTGCATTGTAAGAAGTTTAACAACACCAGGTTAAAGTCCAACAGGTTTATTTGGTAGCAAATGCCACAAGCTTTCGGGGCCTTAAGCTCCTTCTTCAGGTGAGTGGGGCATTGGCCATGCTAAATTCTCTCTCAGCGTAGCCAAACAGGCGCCAGTGTGTGGAGGCTATGGGATCTTCACAGTAACTTCATTGCAGTGTTAATGTAAGCCTACTTGTGACACTAATAAACAAACTTTAAACTTATATGTTCAGAGTGCCATTCAGCAAGGTTGAAATTGTGATGAATAAAAAGCTATACCATAAAGATTAGCCCAACTCCTCACATCTACCATCAACTCATCAACCACATCCACGGGTCTTGGCAGGCAACCCTGAGGAACAGACTCCACAGGCTACACAGATAAACATGGAACCAATTTCACATCTATACCACCTGCTACAGGAGTGCCTGCAGCCAAGGTGTAACCATAGGAACGCCAGTGTCGGTGAAAATTAAGATAGTCTCTTGCTTCAAATGTTCCCCCCGCACTTCCTAAATAGCGGCGAACATCAGGGTATGGGCTCCAGAGTCCGACACAGGACACTCTTCTCAAGCAACACCACCTCCACCTCACCAACCACTAAACAGGGCACGGCGCTGCTCCTTTCCCCATCACAGATTCCACATGTTTTTATTTATATGTTTATTGAAGATTTTCATATATTTTACATAGCAAACAAACACAGATACAGATCCACACAGTGCTCGCGTGCACATTCCAACGCAACTGGGCGCAGGGCTCCCCCGTGGCCAGGGAACAAGCCCCTGGTACCCCCGGCACCCATCCCACTCGAGTCCCGCCTAATTGCACCGGGAATGACGGTGATAATATAAAAACAAAAAGGCAGAGGATTGCCGCTGGAGAACCAACTGAGCGCCCAAACCAGGAGAAAAGGAAGAGAGAGAGAGAGAGAGACAGCGAAGGAGAGAGAAGAAAGAAAGTGAGAAGGAAAAGAGAAAAAGAAAAGTTGTCGTGTTGGCCCCCACATCTCGGCAGACGGACATATTCAGATAAAGGGCCACCCGTTTATTTGGCAACTGTATTTTCATAGAATCTCTACAGTGCAGAAAGAGGCAATTCGGCCCATCGAGTCTGCACCGTCAACAATCCCACCCAGGCCCTATCCCCGTAACCCCACGTATTTACCCTGCTAATCCCGCTAATCTATGCATCCCATGACACTAAGGGGCAATTTAGCATGGCCAATCCACCTAACCCGCACATCTTTAGAGTGTGGGAGGAAACCCACGCAGACACGGGGAGAACATAGGGGAGAAGGAAAGGAGAGAGTGCAGAATGTAGTGTTACAGTCATAGCAAGGGTGTAGAGAAAGATTAACTTAATGCGAGGTAGGCCCATTCAACAGACTGATGGCAGCAGGAAAGTAGCTGTTCTTGAGTCGGTTGGTGCATGATCTCAAGCTTTTTTATCTTTTTCCCAACGGAAGAAGGTGGAAGAGAGAATGTCTGGGGTGTGTGGGGTCCTTAATTATGCTGGCTGCTTTTCTGAGGCAGTGGGAAGTGTAGACAATGTCAATGTGTAGGAGGCTGGTTTGAGTGATGGACTGGGCTTCGTTCATGACCCTTTGGGGTCAGGAGTGGGAAGTTGTGCGTGGAGTCTGAAGAGATAGGAGAGGCACTAAATGAATATTTTTCGTTGGTATTCACACTGGAGAGGGACAGTGTTGTTGAGGGGAGTACTGAGATGCAGGCTGTTGGACTGGATGGGATTGATGTTCATAAGGAGGAGGTGTTAGCAATTCTGGAAAGGGTAAAAATAGATAAGTCCCCTGGGCCGGATGGGATTTATCCTAGGATTCTCCGGGAGGCTAGAGAGGAGATTGCAGAGCCTTTGGCTTTGATCTTTGTGTCGTCATTGTCTACAGGAACAGTGCCAGAAGACTGGAGGATAGCACATGTTGTCCCCTTGTTCAAGAAGGGGAGTAGGGACAACCCTGGTAATTATAGACCGGTGAGCCTTACTTCTGTTGTGGGCAAAGTATTGGAAAGGATTATAAGAGATAGGATTTATAATCACCTAGAAAGGAATAATTTGATTAGGGATAGTCAGCACGGTTTTGTGAAGGGTAGGTCGTGCCTCACAAACCTTATTGAGTTCTTTGAGAAGGTGACCAAAGAGGTGGATGAGGGTAAAGCGGTTGATGTGGTGTATATGGATTTCAGCAAAGCGTTTGATAAGGTTCCCCATGGTAAGCTTTTGCAGAAAATACGGACACATGGGATTGAGGGTGATTTAATGGTTTGGATCAGGAATTGGCTCGCTGTAAGAAAACAAAGGGTGGTGGTTGATGGGAAATATTCATCCTGGAGTTCAGTTACGAGTGGTGTACCACAAGGATCTGTTTTGGGGCCACTGTTGTTTGTCATTTTTATTAATGACTTGGATGAGGGCGTGGAAGGATGGATTAGTAAATTTGCGGATGACACTAAAGTCGGTGGAGTTGTAGACAGTGCGGAGGGAAGTGGCAGGTTACAGAGGGACATAGATAAGCTGCAGAGCTGGGCTGAGAGGTGGCAAATGGAGTTTAATGCGGAAAGGTGTGAGGTGATTCACTTTGGAAAGAGTAACAGGAATACAGAGTACTAGGCTAATGGTAAGATACTTGGTAGTGTGGATGAACAGAGGGATCTGGGTGTCCATGTGCATAGATCCCTGAAAGTTGGCACCCAGGTTGATAGGGTTGTTAAGAAGGCGTACGGTGTGTTAGCTTTTATTGGTAGAGGGATTGAGTTTCGGAGCCAGGAGGTCATGGTGCAACTGTACAAAACTCTGGTGCAGCCGCATTTGGAGTATTGCGTGCAGTTCTGGTTGCCGTATTATAGGAAAGATGTGGAAGTGTTGGAAAGGGTGCAGAGGAGATTTACCAGGATGTTGCCTGGTATGGTGGGAAAATCGTATGAGGAAAGGCTGAGGGGCTTGAGGTTGTTTTCGTTAGAGAGACGGTTAAGAGGTGACTTAATAGAGGCATACAAGATGATCAGAGGATTAGATAGGGTGGATAGTGGGAGCCTTTTTCCTCGGATGGTGTTGGCTAGCACGAGGGGACATAGCTTTAAATTGAGGGGCGAGAGATATAGGACAGATGTTAGAGGTAGGTTCTTTACTCAGAGAGTAGTAAGGGCGTGGAATGCCCTGCCTGCAGCAGTGGTGGACTCGTCAACGTTGAGAGCGTTCAAGTGGTTATTGGATAAACATATGGATGATATTGGAATAGTGTAGATTAGAGGGGGCTTTAGATTGGTACCACTGGTCAGCGCAACATCGAGGGCCGAAGGGCCTGTACTGCGCTGTAATGTTCTATGTTCTATGTTCTTTGTAGTTCCTTGCAGTCTTGGGCAGAGCAGGAGACATACCAAACTGTGATGCAGACAGAAAGAATGCTTTCTATGGTGCATCTGTAAAGGTTGGTGAGAGTCGTAGCGGACATGCCAAATTTCCTTAGTCTTCTGAGAAAGTAGAGGCGTTGGTGGGCTTTCTTAACTATAGTGTCGGCATGGGTGGACCAGAACAGATTGTTGGTGATCTGGACACCTAAAAACCTGAAGCTCCCGACCATTTCTACTTTGTCCCCATTGATGTAGACAGGGGCATGTCCTCTACTACACTTCCTGAAGTCGATGATAATCTCCTTCGTTTTGTTGACATTGAGGGAGAGATTATTGTTGTCGTACCAGTTCACCAGATCTTACCTACAATATAGATTGTAAATAGCTGAGGCCCTGGCACTAACCTTGCAGCACTCCTATATCACAGCCTGCCAATTCCAGAATGCCCCATTTACACCTGGTCTTTGCTTCCTGTCCATTACAAAGTTCTCCATCCGCATTACCTCCAAATCCATGAACTTACCTATTATATATCTTACCTATTAACCTTTTGTCCATCAAATGCCTGTTGCACAACCAGGTATACTACATCTACTGGTACCCCTTTATTTACCCGAGTAGTTACATTCTCAAAAAAAAACACTAATAAATTTATCAAACACAATTTCGCTTTTGTAAAACCAAGTGCATTGTTAGGACTTCCTTAATAATAGATTCCAGCACCTTCCTGGCAACTGATGTCAAGCTAACTGGCCGGTATGTTTCCCGTTTCTCTCCTTTCTTGAATAGCAGTGTCACATTTACGAACCTCCAATCTGTTGGGACTGTTCCATAATCTAGAGTATTTTGGACAATCCATTATCTCTACAGCTATCTCTTTCAGAACCCTAAGATGTAGGTCATCAGGTCCTGGGGAATTTGTTGGATTTTAGTCTAAGTTTCTCCAATGCATGTTCACTGCTGACACTGATTTCCTCATGTTTTAGCACCTAGGTTAAACTTCTGGTAACTTGTTTGTTTTCACTGTAAAAATATGAAATGTCTTTTTAGTGCCTCCACCATTTCCTCATTCCCCATAATAATTTATTATGCCTCTGCTTCCAAAGAACCAATGTTTACTTTAGCTGCTCCCTTCCTTTCTATATACTTGCAAAATCTGTTTTAATAAATGTTTTTATATTCCTAGCTGGTTTTCCCTCATTCTATTGTTTCCTTTCTTATCAACCTTTTGGCGGCCCTTTGCTGGTTTCTAAAACACCCCAATCCTCAGATTTGCTGCTATTCTTTGCAAACTTAGAGGCTCCTTCTTTTAATCTGGTACTATCCTTAACTTCCTGAAGGAACGACAGAAAGATCTTTCTTACTGCTTTTTCGTTTAATGAAATTGAATATTTTGAGTGTTTCTTGATGTTCCCCACTGTTTATTTACTGCCATCAGTTTTAGTTTATTTACTCAATCAACCTTAGCCAGCTCTCCCCTCATGTCTATGTAATTTTACAATGTAGATGAGGAGTATGTCACTTTCAAACTCAACATGGAATTCAATTATTAGGATCACTATTTCCCAATGGATGCTTTACTGTGACATTACTAATTAACTCTGCTTCATTGCACAATACTAGATGTAAAATAGCTTCATCTCCAATTGGTTGCCCAATGTATTGCTCCTGGAAACTGGCACAAAAGCATTCTACAAACTCATCCCTAGACCACCCTCACCCAATTAGATTGGTCTATGCTATATGAACACACGAAGTAGAAAGAGGAGTGGTACATTTGGCCTCTAGAACCTGCTCCGCCATTCAATAAGATCATGGCTGATCTGACTGTGGCCTCAACTCCACATTCCCAACTACCCCCAATAATCTCTGACTTCTTTGTGTGATGAAACTGTGCCTTTAAGACATGAATTTGGGTCATGTTCCTTTGTTTTATTATCGGTGCTGTTTTGTCTGTACAAAGCTGTCCTTGTTGCTATTGCAGCAGCATAATTGGCCTTAATTGTGAAAATGTTTGATTTAATCTGGACTAATGCAGGGTTGTCATTTTAGTGCTTTCCCCGAGGGTTTTTTGGAGTGGGGCTTAAATAGTTTTGACAGCAAAAGTCAGGTGACTGGATGGGTCTAGGCTCTCAGACAGAAACCCAGTTCAGTTGCTTTTTTGGGAGCTATATAGAGAAGTGGCTCTTGCTTTGTTATAAGTCTGGAGACTGGGATTTGCCAGAAAATATCTCTTTCTTGGATGTTCTGCTATTCGAGGATATATCCTTCTCTGGAAACTGCGGTATGGGACTTAGAAGGTAGCAACCTTTCAGGATCCATCCAGAGGGGTTAAAAGGCTGGAAGTCTAGCATCCATGCGAGCATATCTGTTTTTGCTAACTGGCTCTGAAGAAGTTTTAAGTTTATTTATTAGTCCCAAGTAGGCTTATATTAACACTGCAATGAAGTTACTGTGAAAATCTCCTAGTCGCCACACTCTAGTGCCTGTTCGAGTACACTAAGAGAGAATTTAGCATGGCCAATGCACCTAACCAGCACGTCTTTCAGACTGTGGGAGGAACTATAGCACCCGGAGGAAACCCACGCAGACACAGGGAGAATGTACAGACTCCACACAGACAGTGGCCCAAGCCGGAATCAAACCCAGGTTCCTGGCGCTGTGAGGCAGCAGTGCTAACCACCGTGCCACCCAACAGGATGTGTATCTGTGAGGATGTATGTCTATGAAGATATTGCTTAAATTGGAACTATAGAGATGGATAGCTGTTAAGAATTATACTTCGTCATGTTTAAGTATTTAATTGGTAAAAGTTATGGTAATTATTTTTGTTGAGTTTCTGATCAGGTCCTTAACACTTGTTAGTCAAGAATCTATCTAATTATCCTTAAAATATCCAATTACCCTGTCTCCACTCTTCCCTAGTGAAGATTTCCAAAGACTCGTGACTCTCTAAGAGAAGCTGCAGTGGATACAAGCCCAGCCTGTCCTCATAAGATACCGCTCCCCCCATTCCCAATGCCAGGTAGTAGTCAAATGAACCTTCTTATGAAAATTAAAGTCCACACAATTATTACATTGCCTTTGTTACATGGTCCAATGATTTGTTTAATGCTCTATCCATTAAGGTATCTATTAATAAGGTGCTGATAAACTACACTCACCAGCATTTTTGGATTCTTGCTATTTTTAAACGCCACCAGTACTAATTCTACTACATGATTTTCTGAGCCAAGATCCTTTCTCACCAAAGTCTTTTGGTCATCCTTTACCATCAGGGCTACTCTCCTCCTGTCCCACACTTAACTGGTCCTGAACTCCCAAGACTTGCTTCCGGTGCTGCTGGGAGCTGCCAGCCATTGAGATTGGTCAGCAGTTGAAGCGGGACCTCTCCCTAACTGAGAGGCGCAAGTCCCATCGCCAGTCAAGTCACACTCATTGAAGCATTGCAGGGCTGCCTGTATCTTGGCGATGCATTCACCGCCAACTCCTCGGATGTTGAGAAGGGAACCCCCACCGTCTCAAAAATCCTAGTCCCTGTCTCTGTGCTGGCAATTGGATCAAAACAATTTATCACGAGTGGTGCTCATGGATTGCTGGAGAAAGTGGAAATGTTTGAAGGATTTGTTCCACAAGCTCAGATCATTCTAAAACTCCCCCAGGGCTATTTCTTTCTGGGACAGAAGAACCTCCTACCTCCAACTTATTTTTGCACCGACATAAGTCGGGGAGTGTCACCTCTGCTGCTCCCTAAAACCTTTACTCGCAAGACTTTCTTCACACGGGGAGGCAGTGGCGTAGCGGTATTGTCACAGGAATAGCAATCCAGAGACCCAGGGTAATGGTCTGGGGACCCAGGTTCGAATCCCACCAAGGCAGATGGTGACATTTGAATTCAATAAAGATCTGGAATTAAAAGTGCAATGATGACCATGAAACCATTGTCGAAAACACCCATCTGGTTCACTAATGTCCTTTAGGGAAGGAAATCTGCCATCCTTACCTGGTCTGGCCCACATGTGACTCCAGAGGCACAACAATGTGGTTGACTCTCAACTGCTTTCAGGGATGGGCAGTAAATGCTGGCCCAGCCAGCGACGCCCACATCCCTTGAACAAATAGATAAAAGGAAAATACAAACACAATCTAATTCCTTTATCATCGTACATCTAATGTCCTTTAGGGAAGGAAACTTACCGTCCTTACCTGGTCTGACCTACACGTGACTCCAGACCCACAGCAATGTGGTTGACTCTTACATACCCTCTGAAATGGGTGATCAATACTGGCCCAGCCAGCGACGCCCACATTCCATGAATGAATAAAAAATATACAAACGTGAGATTCACAGCAATCTTTGGGAACGTGGATCTAAACTTGATCGGTGCCACTCACCCCACCTACTCCAAGGGACATACTTACACAGTGTACAGTGCACTGTCTCCTACCTTCTTCCATCAGGAAAAAGATACAAAAGTCTGAGGTCACCCACCAACCGACTCAAAAACAGCTTCTTCCCTGCGGCCATCAGACTTTTGAATGGACCTACCTTATATTAAGTTGATCTTTCTCTACATCCTAGCTATGGACTGTAACACTATATTCTGCACTCTCTCCTTTCCTTATCATAGAATCCCTGCAGTATAGAAGGAGGCCATTCGGTCCATTGAGTCTGTACCGACAACAATCCCACACAGGACCTATCCCCCAAACCCTGTACATTTGCTGTGCTAATCTCCCTGATACTAGGGTCAATTTAGCATGGCCAATCAACCTAACCTGCACATCTTTGGACTGCGGGAGGAAACTGGAGCACCCGGAGGAAACACACGTAGACACGGGGAGAAAATGCAAACTCCACGCAAACAGTGACCTGAGGCTGGAATTGAACCTGGGATCCTGCCGCTGTGAGGCAGCAGTGCTAACCACCGTGCCACTATGCCACTTCTTTATGCATGGCATGCTTTGTCTGTATAGCACGCAAGAAATGATACTTTTCACCGTATAATAATAAATCAAATCAAAGGGTGACACAGTGGTTAGCACTGCTGCCTCACAACTCCAGGGACCTGGGTTCAATTCCTGACTTGGGTCACTGTCTGTGCGGAGTTGGCGCATTCTCCCCGTGTCTGCGTGGGTTTCCTCCGGGTGCCTTGGTTTCCTCCTACAGTCCAAAGATGTGCGAGTTAGGTGCATTGGCCATGCCAAATTGCCCCTTAGTGTCCCAGGATGCGTAGGGTAGAGGGATCAGCGCAGTAAATAGGTGGGGTTACAGGAATAGGGCCTGGGTGGGATTGTTGTCGGTGCAGACTCGATGGGCTGAATGGCCTCCTTCTGCACCGTAGAGATTCTACGATAAATGCTCGAACATTCGTTCCTACACTAACCCAATTTTGAAATATTTTGCCTAGAAATCCTCCTTTGTATTAGTCAATCTATATTTTTTCTCGACTATTTCCAAGAGGTTCCAATTAGAATGAAAAATGTCAGCACTTAACCATATTGTGGATTGTACTGCATGTTAAAACACCTCTGTAATTTCCGACCAGCGAGTATTCATGAATTCAGTATTAGGAAAAATAACGGGGTGTTCTCTTGTTCCCATTTTTCCTAATTAATTCTTTTCCCCTCATCACTTTCCTTGACATAGACTTCGTTCAATATTTCTCATCTGCCAAAATCCCGTGGTGATTCGGCACTGATGCAGATGGAGAACATGAAGATAGATAGCTGTGGCTGGAAAAAAATCTTGCTTAAAGTAATGTGTTTACCAAGTTTTACATCAATGTCTACTTTAAGGTTATGACTCATCATATTTCATAACAGCGGCTGACATTTTTATGGAAAGATCATTGGTAGACGTTTAATACATCTTTTAAATTGATTAGCTTAATTTATTGAAAGGAAAAATGTGGAAAATATGATCACTTTTTTCGATATTTCCCTCCCTGCAACTTCATTCCTCTCTCAGCTCAGGCCCCTCTCTCGTGAACATGGTTATGCGTTGGGAATTACACAACATAATGTTTTGCACTAAACCTTGGTTTGTCTGCTGCTTGCCATCTATCAACGAAAACACTTCACAGGAACGTAATCAGACAGAGAAAATAACAAGCTTCACGAGGCAGCGTGAGGATAAGTGTCCAAATGCTTCGTCTAAGAGTTAGCTTTTAAGAAGCATCTTAAAGGAGGGATGTTGCAAATGTAGAGGGGTTCAGGGAGGCAATGTCAGAACCTGGTCCTATTTAGGCAAGGGCACAGTCACCAATGGTGGGGCTAAAGCAGAGGTGGGCTTACACCTTTGGGTGCACCACGCTCTGCCTCCGTGCCAGGGTCTCCCGTTTGGTGGATTGGCCATGATAAATTGCCCCTTAATGTCAGGGGAACGAGCTAGGGTAAATGAATGGGGTTATGGGGAGGAGTTTGCACATTCTCCCTGTGTCTGCGTGGGTTTCCTCCCACAGTCTGAAAGACGTGCAGCTTAGGTGGATTGGTCATGATAAATTGCCCCTTTAGTGTCAGGGGGACTAGTTTGGGTAAATGCATGAGGTTATGGGGATAGGGCTTGGGTGGGATTGTGGTCGGTGCAAACTCAATGGGCCAAATAGCCTCTTTCTGCACTTTAGGATTCTATGATCATGCCCTGGTGACGTGCCTTCCTTGCCCTCCTCAGCCCTGTCCTGGGGGGGCGAGTCGCCCCCTCTGCAACAGCTCTCCTCGAAGACCTAAGTTCTCCATTGCCTGTCGATAGGCTTATTGAGCCTGTTTGCAAATTCAGAGCTATCAAGCTCTAACTGGTGCTGTCACTGCTAACTCTCAGTTTGAGGACCCCCCCCCCCCCCCTCTTATTGGCCAGGACCCTGTGCTGCAGCGCTGAGTGTTTCATTGTCTGGGTAAATACATTGTGGACACACAGGAAGCCTGAATTGCAAGAATGGAGAGAGCTCGGAGGGTTGTCGGCTGGAGGAGGTTACAGAGACAGGAAGGAGTTGGGCCCTGAAGGAATGCGAAAACAAGGATAAGGATTTTATATTTGTGAGCTTGGCGGTCTGGGAGGAGGTCAGTAAGTTCACGGGAGACGGGTCTTGGAAAGAATCCCTGGACTTGCTGCAAATGGTTCTCCTTTAACCCTCCAGGCAGCAAAGTGTACACACACATCGGGAGAGAACAGGACTGTGCTGTTATCCTTTATCACTCACCATTAAGGGTCACACATAAAAAAATGGCTAGTTAGTAAACTGGATTGAGTTATAAGGAGAGGCTGAATAGACTGGGACTTTTTCTCTGGAGCGTAGGAGGCTGAGGGGTGACCTTATAGAGGTCTATAAAATAATGAGGGGCATAGACAAGGTAGATAGTCAATATTTTTTCCCAAAGGCAGGGGAGTCTAAAGCTAGAGGGCATAGGTTTAAGGTGAGAGGGGAGAGATACAAAAGTGTCCAGAGGGGCAATTTTTTCACACAGAGGATGGTGAGTGTCTGGAACAAGCTGCCAGAGGTAGTAGTAGAGGCGGGTACAATTTTATCTTTTAAAAAGCATTTAGATAGTTACATGGGTACGATGGGTATAGAGGGATGTGGGCCAAATCCGGGCAATTGGGATTAGCTCAGGGGTTTTACAAAAAGGGATGGCATGGACAAGTTGGGCCGAAGGGCCTGTTTCCATACTGTAAACCTCTATGACTCTATGGACGAGGTATCGGGTACCGTTGATCTCTGTAGAATTGTATCCCAGTCTGGCTAATTGCCTTCAAGAGATTAGACATAAAATAGAATCATCGGGCTGGATTGTACGCTCTCAAATCAGGTGGGCACCCTCCCTCCCCCCTTCTCCAGACAGACTTGTTCCCCAGGGGCTGAAGCCCCACAGTCTGAGTCGCCTCACAGAAATGCCCTCTGTTCCATGCACAGGGGGGTTTCCTATATGGGTTGTTGCTGCACGGGTTCCACTACCGGGCCGTCGCCCGGAACGCCTTGGTGAGTCTTTTAGCCATCTGGCAGAAGAGGTCCCGAGTGGAGGTGCCGTCTACGGAGGGATCCCCCCCCCTTAACATCGGGGACGTGGCGGAGGTGTTGTATGCAGCAGTCCCACATACCCGCAGGTTACACCCGTTCACAGGCTCCCAAGAAACCTGCCTGTTTTATGGTCTCTTGGAGTCCATGGGCCATGTTTAAATTTAAGTTTATTTATTAGTGTCACAAGTAAGGCTTACATTAACACTGCAATGAAGTTACTGTGAAATTCCCCCAGTCGCTACACTCAGGCACCTGTTCGGGTCAATGCTTTCTAACCAGCACGTCTTTCAGAATGTGGGAAGAAACCGGAGCACCCGGAGAAAACCCACGCAGACACGGGGAAAATGTACAAACTCCACACAGACAGTGACCCAAGCCGGGAATCGAACCCAGGTCCCTGACGCTGTGTGGCAGCAGTGCTAACCACTGTGCTACCGTGCCGCCCACATGTTTATATTAAGTGTCTGAGGCTGCACTCCCATTTTCATCATTCAAATAATATTTTATTAATGTTTTGTTTGCACTTCAGCCCCAGGCCCCAGATCAACGGGCACCCGGACCTCCTCTTCAACCTGCTCCTGGCCAAACTTGCCAACAACAGGTCCAAGCAGTGGGTGGCCAAGGGGAGTCCTCCAACCTGACTGTCTGCCCCTCTACCGTGGCTATATTTATAGCTGGGTGCTCCTGGGGAGGGAGCAAGTGGTATCCATGGGCACCATCGAGGCCTTCCATGCTCATTAGGCACCGCAGGGACTGGGGTGTGTTATTGACCCCATTAATCACATTTTGGTTAATGTTTTAAAGTAAAGTTTATTTATTAATTACAAGTAGGCTTACATCAACACTGCAATGTTACTGCAAAGTTACTGTGAAAATCCCCTAGTCGCCACACTCTGGTGCCTGTTCGGGTTCACTGAGGGAGAATTTAGCATGGCCAATGCACCTAACCAGCACGTCTTTCGGACAGAGAGAGAACTGGAGCACCCAGAGGAAACCCACGCAGACACGGGGAGAACATGCAGACTCCACGCAGAGAGTGATCCAATTGAATTGAGCCCGGGTCCCTGGCATTGTGAGGCAGCAGTGCTAACCACTGTGCCACCGTGCTGCCCCATTTCATTTAAGTTTCATTTAAGCTTTGTCTTTGTTTCAGGTGTTCCCCCTATAAGGAGCTGGTCTTCTTGCTTTGTCCGTCAGTTAGTTTTAACTTAATTTGTTTTGCTGAAAAGAATGGCAGAGACTGGTGTGTATATACCATGGTAGTGGTTTTAACTTTGCATTCTGTAACAAACTCTGTTCTTTTCCAGTTGAGCTTCCTGAATTATTACAGAGCACCTGTATTAAATCTCCCCTTAACCATCTCGGCTTTTGGGAGAACACCTTCACTTGTTTAATTGAGAAATGGGGATATGGATCATGCAAAAATACAGGAACAAATGCATGACATACAAAGCATTCCTTCCCCTTGACAATTACCTTCAAATGAGAGAGTTTCATTTAACTTTCAAAAGAGATGTGTAAGATCTAAATTTGTGCGTGCAAATTCTATTTTATCAAAGATGCAATGAGCAGACATTTTAAGCCGGGAAATGATGTGGCGTGAATTAAATTTAGTTCTGGAGATAATGATAATGATCCATGTTTGCTAAGAATTTAACATTTTATTATATTGAGCTCTCCACATTGACTGAGACACAAAAATCTGAATGGTTTCGCAACCGATGGCTGGCCCAGAGAGAGATTTGCAACTACAGGACAAAGTTATCAAAGGAAATTCACGCCACAGAGTCCCTACAGTGCAGAAGGAGGCCATTCGGTCCATCGAGTCTGCACCAACTGCAAGGAACTACAAAAGGTCATGAATGTAGCCCAATCCATCACGCAAACCAGCCTCTCATCCATTGACTCTGTCTACACTTCCTGCTGCCTCGGTAAAGCAGCCAGCATAATTAAGGATCCCCATGCACCCCGGACATTCTCTCTTCCACCTTCTTCCGTCGGGAAAAAGATACAAAAGTCTGAGGTCACGTACCAACCGACGCAAGAACAGCATCTTTCCTGCTGCCGTCAGACTTTTGAATGGACCTACCTCGCATTAAGTTGATCTTTCTCTACACCCCCAGCTATGACTGTAACACTACATTCTGCACTCTCTCATTTCCTTCTCTATGAGCAGTATGCTTTGTCTGAATAGCACGCAAGAAACAATACTTTTTACTGTATATTAATACATGTGACAATAATAAATCAAATCAAAATCAATCCCACCCAGGCCCTATTCCCATAACCCCACATATTTACCCTGCTAATCCCCTGATGCTAGGGTCAATTTATCATGGCCAATCAACCTAACCCACATCTTTGGACTGCCATGTCGTGCGAGCAATTTTAAAATGAATCTCTTTTGTACACCATTCACACTAGAGTTTAACTGCTGTGGTCTTTCCACTATTAAGGACACCCTGCAAGCAGTAATAATAGACCGGTTAGTAATTATAGGGCTGTGTTAATTCTCCAGGGCCATTTTTTCAAACCTAGCAAATAGACCTCCCCAGAAACAAGTACTGGAATCTGTATGAAGTCAAACTTATGTAAAATTACTACTTCAAAGTAATTAACTTGATTTAAACACATTAAAATGATAGTGCAATGCGGGTCTGGGTAAATGAGTTCTTTAAAATACTTAGAGTTCACATAGATCCACAAAAGGCGGCACGGTGGCACAGTGGTTAGCACTGCTGCCTCACAGCTCCAGGGACCTGGGTTCGATTCCCAGCTTGGTTCACTGTGTGGAGGTTTGCACGTGCACCCCACGTGTGTGTGGATTTCCTCCGGGTGCTCCGGTTTCCTCCCACACTTCAAAGATGTACAGGTTAGGTTGATTGGCTATGCTAAATTGCCCCTTAGTGTCCTGGGATGTGTAGGTTAAAGGGATTAGCAGGGTAAATCTGTAGGGTTATGGGGATAGAGCCTGGGTGGGATTATTGTGGGGCCGAATGGCCTCCTTCTGTACTGTAGGGATTCTATGATTCTATGAAAAATTGCAAATTCCTCCACGATGTGTAATTGTTTCTGCCTATGTTTTGTCGCTGATAATCTCCTCTATTGAATCAAGCACCGGGTGTTTAAATCATCCATGAAGCAGCTGTTTTCTGATCCCCAAAGATATACCTTTCTGCTGAGTTCTCTCTCAGTCCCAATTTTTAGAATTCTTGATCAACTATTCTGAAGCACTACACGGGTTGCACAAACTGGATGTGGCAAAGCATGAACTGACTGGATGCATCCTAGGAAAGAGCTTCTTAAATCACTGTCAGTGTGGCTCAGTAGGTAGCATACTTATCTCTGACAGAGAATTGAGAAATCCTTCACTGTGACACTTCAGTGCAAGCGTTGAGGGAACTCTACATCATTGGATCCAGCTGGCTGTCCTACTCAGGTGGACGTTAGAAGGTCCATGACATTATTTAGAGCCGGGGAATTCTCCAAGCATACTGGTCAACCTCTCTCCTTCAAACACCATCAACAGGAGAGTTTCATTTTGTTACTGTTCAGGAACTTTGCTTAAAAACAGATGCTGAATCCGCCAACCTCGTAATGGTGACTGCACTCCCAAAGTGATGGATGACTTGAAGATCGTAGAATCCCTACAGTGCAGAAAGAGGTCCTTCAGCCCATCGAGCCTGCATTGACAACACGCCCTGTCCCTGTAATCCCACATGGTGGCACAGTGCTTATCACTAGTGCCTCACAGCTGCAGGGACCCCGGTTTGATTCCAGGCTTGGGTCACTGTCTGTGTGGAGTTTGCACGTTCTCCCTGTGTCTGCATGGGTTTCCTCCCTCACTCCAAATATGTGCAGGTTGGGTGGAATTACCATAGTAAATTGCCCCTTAGTCAGGGTAAATATCATCATAGAATCCCTGCAGTGCAGAAGGAGGCCATTCAGCCCATTGAGTCGGCACCGACAACAATCCCACTTCAGCTCTATTCCCACGAATCCCTCTAACCTACTCACCCCGGTACACTAGAGGGCCAAGTTAGCCCGGTCAGTCACAAACTCCACACAGTCATCAGAGGCTGCAATTGAACCCGGGTCCCTGGTGATGAGAGGCAGCAGTGCTAACCACCGTGCTGCCCTTACTGATGTGATAAGCCACACTACTTCTTCATTGCTTCACCAGTCACGTTAATCTAGTTAAAACTTGCTAGTTGGCATTTTTAAAATAAAAATCCCTTTGCAGAAACCCAAATGGATTGTGTCAACTCAGTAACATCATTCCCAACTGCAATGTGTGTCCCCTAATGAAGAAAGATGTATTCAAAATTAAAGCAGTGCATTGGACTATTTCAAACTTCACCCATCCATAATATAAAGTCATCACTGTTCTAATATTAGCCTCTGGCTTTTCCTGCCTTATATATGTACCCACATGAAGGCAAAGCAGTTGCGCTCCTGTCTGCAATTTCTCTGCAGTAAATTTATTATGTGCTGAGCTTTTAGTTTTAAAAGAATGGTATTTTCATTTAGTTTTAGGATCACATTGGTTTGCCTTCTCTGCGATGAAACGTCATCAGTCGGAGCTCCAAAAATGTGGATTAAACAATAAGTTTCTAATTCTGCAGGTGGAATTTTCCTATAAATTCAGTGTCACGTTCTGACTGAAAACCGGCATGTATCCCTCCAGATGCACTGCTAATTTATTGTCGCATGTATTAGTATACAGTCAAAAGTATTGTTTCTTGCGCGCTATACAGAGCCTATTGTTCATAGGGAAGGAAAGGAGAGAGTGCAGAATGTAGTGTTACAGTCATAGCTCGGGTGGAGAGAAAGATCAGCTTAATGCGAGGTAGGTCCATTCAAATGTCTGAAGGCAGTAGGGAAGAATTAAAGCATTCTTAAAGAGTTAAAAAGCGTTAGCATACAGTTTTAGAAGCATAGAACAAGAGTAAAAGATAGAATTAGAAGGTATGTTGAGCACAGCTGGCAAGACGTCGCCTCGATTCAAAAAGAAAGTTTTCAGACCAGATCGTATGTCACACTGACAAAAAAAAATCAGGGGGCATGGTTTATGGTGTCACTCTGGGTGGGTGTGGGTGGGCGCTGGCAAAGCTGTCTTCACTGAGGTCAGGGGTACCATCTTTGAAGGGCGCCCCAATCAGCGCCGAGTTAAACTTCCCCGTAGCACAAAATTCTTGGGACTGTCTCCCTTACCACCATGATAGTATCGTCACCACCTCCACCCCACCAAGCTCCGATGCTCCTCCCCACTCTTTCAAAGGCCTTGGTACTCTTCCACTTCCAATTTGTCTCCTCATAGGGCCTGCCCCTGGCTGGCACTGCCAGGTTGGCGGTACCAACCTGCACCAGTTATAGTGCCAGGGGGCAGTGCCCAGACATGCCCCTCGTTGAGCCTAGGGGTACAGTGACCTTGGTGCCCCTGGCTGGAACCCCGTGACTATTTCCTGTCGTCATAAAGCTGTTGTGAACCTTGCTGAGTTGACATCACATCGGCAAAGTTTGAATATTCTTTGGTGGGGGGGGGGGGGGGGGGCATGTGGTGTGTAAACCCTTTAACAACATAAGCCCATTGAGATGCAATTTATATGAGCTTCCTGCCATTTGAGGGTGGGAATCTCACTACTTCACTGGGAAGAGGTGTGGAAAATCAGGAAAGGAGATCTGGTGAAAATCTAGGTTCCCACCTCTTGTGATTTTTGCGCCCGTGTTACCATTCTCATTGACAGTGATCGCAAAATCATCCTGCGATTCAGTGCCACTGGTCTCAGAAAAGGTTCCCATGCCCAAATAACAGATCACCTTTCAAGTTTTATTTCATCAGAAGTGATTTTTAGTTCACTTTTTTTTTCCCTCCAGAATCCCTAAAGTAAAGGAGGCCATTCAGCCCATCGAGTCTGCATCGACACCAAACCCACCCAGGCCCTATTCCCGTAACCCTATGTATTTACCTTGCTAATGTCAGGGGGCAATTTAGCATGGTCAATCCATCTGACCCACACATCTTTGGACTGGCGAACCCGGGTCCCTGGCGCTGTGAGGCAGCAGTGCTAACCACTGTGGCACCGTGCCACCCATAACTCATGGATTTTTAACTTAAATGACAGCTCCTCTGACACATCATTTTCACATTGGCCCCTTGAGCAGTCACTCATTGTCCCTGTACAGTGTGACTCTTTTCCCTCTACCGATATTCCAAACCATTGCAGTGTCCCAGTTAAAGTAGGTGCAAATATATATTATGATATATACCATTTTCCGTGAATGCTGACTTTATTTTAAAATACAAAGGATGGAGACCTTGTAAAAATAAAATCTCCAAGCTCTGCTGGTCACACCAAGATAGGAAACAGAGCAAACATTCAGGAACGATGCTGAGTTGCCAGCGCTCCTGTCTAGGAACCAGAAGTTGATTTGACTTATTGTCATATGTGTTTACAGTGAAAAGTATTGTTGCTTACGTGTCATACACACAAAGCATACTGTTCATAGAGAAGGAAACGAGAGAGTGCAGAATGTAGTGTTTCAGTCATAGCTAGGGTGTAGAGAAAGATCAACTTAATGCAAGGTAGGTCCATTCAAAAGTCTGACAGCAGCAGGGAAGAAGTTGTTCTTGAGTCGGTTGGGACGTGACCTCAGATTTTTGTATCTTTTTCCCGAAGGAAGAAGGTGGAAGAGAGAATGTCCGGGGTGCGTGGGGGTCCTTAATTATGCTGGCTGCTTTGCCGAGGCCGTGCGAAGTGTAGACAGAGTCAATGGATGGGAGGCTGGTTTGCGTGATGGATTGGGCTACATTCACGACCTTTTGTAGTTTCTTGCAGTCTTGGGCAGAGCAGGAGCCATACCAAACTGTGATACAACCTGAAAGAATGCTTTCTATGGTACATCTGTAAAAGTTGGAGAGAGCCGTAGCTGATATGCCAAATTTGTGTCTTCAAACCTCACAGCGAAGGTTGACTAGGCTGATTCCTGGGATGACAGGTCTGTCTCTGAGGAGAGACTAAGTCAGTTAGGATTGCATTCACTAGGGGGGGGGGGATCTCATAGAAACTTATAAAATTCTAACAGGGTTGGACAGGGTAGATTTAGAAAGAATGTTCCCAATGGTGGGGGAGTCCAGAACTGGGGGTCATTGTTTGAGGATAAGGGGTAAACCTTTTAGAAACAAAGGGTCATGAATGAATCCCAGTCCATCACTCAAACCAGCCTCTCATCCATTGACACTGTCTACATTTCCCGCTGCCTTGGAAAACCAGCCAGCATCAGACAGAGTCAGCATGGATTTATGAAGGGGAAATCATGCGTGACAAATCTGTTGGAATTCTTTGAAGATGTAACTAGTTGCTAGTCAATGTGGTATATTTGGACTTTCAGAAAGCATTTGACAAAGTCCCGCATAAGAGATTATGATGCAAGATTAAAGCGCATGGGATTGGGGGAAGTGTATTGAGATGGATAGAAAACTGTTTGGCAGAGAGGAAACAAAGAGTGGGAATTAATGGGTGCTTTTCAAATTGGCAGGCAGTAACTAGTGGGGTGCCACAGGGATCGGTGCTGGGACCCCAGATGTTCACAATCTATATTAATGATTTGGATGAGGGAACAAAATGTAACATCTCAAAGTTTGCAGATGATACCAATTTGGGTGGGAGGGTGAACTGTGATGAGGATGCAGAGATCCTTCAGAATGATCTGGACAGGTTGGGTGAGTGGGCTAATCAATGGCAGACACAGTATGATTTGGATAAGTGCGAGGTTATTCACTTTGGAAGCAAAAACAAGGCAGATTATTACCTGAATGGCTGTAAATTGGGAGAGGGGAGTGTGCAGCAGGACCTGGGTGCACCAGTCACTGAAGGTAAGCATGCAGGTGCAGCAGGCGGTAAATGGCATGTTGACCTTCATTGCAAGAGGTTTCAAGTACAGGAGCATGGAAGTATTGCAATTATACAGGGCCTTGGTGTGGCCACACCTGGAGTATTGTGTGCAGTTTTGGTCTCCTTTTCTGAGGAAGGATGTTCTTGCTCTCAAGGGAGTACAGCGAAGGTTTACCAGGCTGATTCCGGGGATGGTGGGACTGATGTTTGAGGAGAGATTGACGAGGTTAGGATTGTTTTCGCTGGAGTTCAGATGAATGAGGGGGGAATCTCATAGAGACTTATAAAATTCTAACAGGACTAGACAGGGTAGATGCAGGGAGGATATTCCTGATGGTGGGGGAGTCCAGAACCAGTGGTCATAGTCTGAGGATTCAGGGTAGACCATTTAGGACGGAGATGAGATGAATCTCCATCCAAAGAATGGTGAGCCTGTGGAATTCATTACCACAGGAAGTAGTTGATGCCAAAATATTGAACATATTCAAGAGGCGGCTGGATATAGCACTTGGGGTAAATGGGGCCAAAGGTTATAGAGAAAAAGCAGGATTAGACTACTGAGTTGGATGATCAGCCATGATCGTGATGAATGGTGGGGCAGGCTCGAAGGGCCAAATGGCCTCCTCCTGCTCCTATCTTCTATGTTTCTAGCATAATCAAGCATCCCACACACCTCTTCCACCTTCTTCCATCGGGAAAAAGATACAAAAGTCTGAGATCATGTAGCAACTGACTCGAAAACAGCTTCTCCCCTGCTGCCATCAGACTTTTGAATGGACCTACCTCGCATTAAGTTGATCTTTCTCTACACCCTGGTTCTGACTGTAACACTACATTCTCTGCACCCTCTCCTTTCCTTCTCTATATATGGTATGCTTCGTCTGTATAACGTGCAAGAAACTTTTCACTGTATACCAATACATGTGACAATAATAAATCAAATCAAAGAACTGAGGTGAGGAGAAATTTCTTCACCCAGAGGGTGGTGAATGTGTGGAATTCACTGCCACAGAAAGTAGTTGAGGCCAAAACGTTGTGTGATTTCAAGAAGAAATTATCTTGCGGCTAAAGGGATCAAGGGAGGGGGGGGGGGGGGGGAAAGAGAGAGAGAGAGAGGAAAGAGATCAGGATATTCAACTGAATGATCAACCACGATCAAAATGAATGATTTAGGCTCAAAGGGTTGAATGGCCTACTCCTGCCTCTAGTTTCTATGTTTACTCCGGGAATGAGGACATAAGCCACGCTGTTTTAATTATTTGGGTGGATGCGAAAGATTTCATGAGATAATAAGTGGAGGGAGTTTGATCCAATATTCTGCCCGCAACAACCCTGTGTAAAAAACATCAGCTGTGTTTGCCCACGTAACAGCCTTTATCACACTTCAAAGTGCATACATTGTGCTTTGGTAACCTTGCTGAGAACCAAGATAAGGCACCAAATTCCAGTAATTGACAAAGACTAAGTGTTACTAAGTGGTTTGTGTGTCAAATAATTAATATGGGAGCAAGGCATTAAAAAAGTTAGCATTCAGTTGAACAGTCAGACTGCATGTTGATCAGGAAAGAGTTTTAGGGATTATTGTGGATGTTGTTAGCCTAGTGCTTAACTATAATTTAAAAATGCTACTAAGGTACTGATTAACAGAGATAACTTGCAAATCAGAAATCTTTTGTTGCTTTAAAAGGCGTTGGCCAAATCCGGTTTTAAGCAGTTATGGTAATCTAATCAAAGGAAGGACATTATTGCCCTTGAGAAGGTACAGAGCTGAGCAAGGGTAATTCCAGGCTTTGTAAATCAAAAATTATCAAGGAAAATAAGAAGGTTGGAGCTGTTGTCTTTGGAAAACAGATTTCAAATTTACCTAACTGAGGTTACTCAAGATTAGGGAGGGAACTGACTGAGCAAATTGTTCATTATGATGAAGAGTTTGAATAACTAGATGAGGAAAGAATAAGTATTGCATTTAGAGCTTCTCCCGTTCCCAGAAAAAGGAAATGCTTCTTTTGTTCCCAGATAGAATACAAGTTTGGTAAGCAAAGGCAGCCTCTTGTAAACTGGGACACATTCAGCATTTGTATCACTTTAGAAACTTCTATAGGATTGAGCCTGTCTGTGAAAAGGTTCTCTGCATCAATACTAAGACAGGCCTGGTGCCCAGGAACCTTACCATGGCCCACAGACAACAATCTATCTGGGCTGCAGTCATTCTTTTTGTTTCTGGTCTCGAGTCCCAGAGTTGGAAACAACACACCTTCTGTGCACAATTCACTGTGAAACAGATGCTGCTTGAGAAATAAACAAGCCTAAGATAGGTCTTTATCATTGAATCCCTACAGTGCAGGAGGAGGCCATTCGGCTCATTGAGTCTGCACCGATCACAATCCAACAGAGGCTCTATTCCCATAACCCCACGTATTTACTCTAGCTAGTCACCCTGACACTAAGGGGCAATTTAGCATGGCCAATTCACCTAAATTCTTTGGACTGTGGGAGGAAACCAGAGCACCCGGAGTAAACCCACGCAGACACGGGGAGAACATGCAGATTCCACACAGACAGTGATCCAAGCTGGGAATTGAACCCGGGTCCCTGGCGCTGTGAGACCGCAGTGCTAACCATTGTGCCGCCGTGCTGCTCAATTATATATTTGCATTCAACTCTTGTCAAGTCAAAGACAAAATATGATGCAGTTCAGTGAGGAAGGATGGGAGGAGTCTCATGTGGAGCATAAACACCAGCATTAACTTGTTGGGCCAAATGGCCTGCTTCAACATTGTAAATACTTTGTGATATAATACCATTTAAACGGCTGGGAAAAATGAACAATGAAGTGGGACATGTTGAGCACCATTTGTAACTGTGTTAAAGGTTTGCATTGCAATGATATACAGGCTGGAGAGGGCAAGGAGGTTTTGACTTGGTTGGTTTTGACCCTCCCTCAATGCCTCTCGAACTTTTTTTTACTATGGACACTGGAAATCCAAAACCAAACCAAAAAATGCTGCAAATAGCCAGCAGTTCAGGCAGCATCTGTGGAGTGAAACAGGGTTAACATTTCAGGTCGAGATGACCTTTGATCAGAGCTCTGTCGAACTGCGTGGAACTTCCCTCGCCATCATCAACTCTCAGATATCCAGTCATAGCTAGAAAACCCTCCTACAATGGTTTTTTCACTCACACTGCACCATTATCGTTGGAGGCCCCCCCCCCCCCCCCCCCCCAGGGGGGGTCCTTGATCCGTTCCTATTCCACCTCTACTTGTTGCCTCTCAGCGACATCAACTGAAGACACAAGGTCAAGCTCCACATGTACCCTGATGTCACTGAGCTCTACCTCACAGTTATCCCTCACGTCCCTGCATGGTCTGTGCTCTCAGACTGCTCACCCGACACCCAGTCCTGAATTTCCTCCAATTAAATACCGGGGAGACCATTACATATAGTCAATGGCATTCTCCAAAGACTCCATTCCCTGGTCACTCATTCCACTCCCATCTCTGACCACTCAGGGGTGAACCAAATGGTTTGCAGTCTTGGCATCCTATCGAACCTTGAGTGGAGCTTCCAAACCCAAGATCTGGAATTCCCTCTCAAACGCCACCCTTTGCCTTTAAAGCCCTTGTCAAAACAAAACTCTCTGATCAAGCTTTTAGTCACCCATCCCAATGTCAACCCAATACCTCCTTCCTTTCTGACTTGTGTTAGTCAATAGTCTTCATATGTAGGGGAAAAAAAACTAATTAGTGCATCCACTAGGACACTGGAAAGCAACGTGAAGTGAGCTGGCATTGTGAAGCTACCACAGTTTTGCAGTCAAATGAAAACATGAACATTGCTGCGCTGTTTGGTTTATTTAAGTCACAAATATCTCAAAAATTACAAAATACTCAAATGGAGAAAACACAGGACTCACAATCTTTGCTTCTAATTTTTTGTTTACATTGTGTTATCCCATGGCAAACTACTATTATATACATTAAGCTTCAAGATATATATAAATTTAGCATCAGAATGTACATTCTGCTAAATGCTGCAGTGAAATAAGAAGCTGGACCATTGACAACATTAAACATTATACTTCGGAAAACACAAAAAAGCAAAATAAAAACTGGAACCTTTGTGTCACTATCCAGGGTGTCAGCACACCATATAGTTCTCTCTTTTAATTAAACACAGTCCTATGACAGTGAACACCACATAACAGTCTACAATGGCAAATATACAGTCCTTGATAAAATCAAGGGGAAAGACAGATACGCACCATCAGGAAACCAGTTACCCAGTGCAGACATCAGCCAGACTCTCTGCATTCAGCCTCTGAAAACATGTGATAGCTTCAATGATAAAATGTAATGCAAAAACTTTTCTTTTTTTAAAAAAAGAGAGTGATACTTTCAGTTGTTGAAAGCTATAGAAACCTGATTGACAAAAAGAGCAAGATCAGTAAAGCCCTGATCTAAAGTTAATGTTTTTTTTTTTACTGACAGGTTTTTCAGCTGTTTGCTGGTATCTCAGATACTCAAACTGCCGACACCAGACATTGATGATGCACCATGGTTAAGTGTGACTACTTTACGCTACTTTTAAGTAAAAATTAATTTAAATTCCCACAATGTAATTAAGAGCCCAATGCTAAAACAGGTGCTATGATACATGTTATAAAAGGGACTTCAGAACTGAATGCTTCTGATTGGCTATTATTCCTTAATTCCTCTTCACAACTCTTTACCCAGAAATTTTTTAAAAAAGGATTTTCCCCATCAGTGAGCGCAAGACTTTGTTCCAACTCGTGCTCACCCCTTTGAGGATTTGCTGCCAAGGGAGAAATGTACAACTTACCTCTACCGCGAGGAGGACTGAGCTGCTCAGATGCTCATCAGCGACCTTCAGTTAACTGACATGCTAATGACGGGTGTCGGGGTTACAATCAAAAATAAAGACAGAAGTTCAGTTCAGATTTTTTGGTCCTTTTATCAGTTCCCCACTCCCCCCCCCCCCCCCCCCCAATAAACTTTATAACTCCGTTTTGTGAAAATGACTCGTGACACTTTAATGCCTCTGATTCTGTTAACTAATTATGGGGTGTCGGACCCCATGTGACAAAATAAGTTGACAAGCAAAATAATTAGCATGCTGCCACAGATATGTGCAATATTTTAATGCATATTTAATGAAAGCAAAAAATGCTGGATGTTACGTTAAATGCAAGTATAAAAGTAGCTTATTTGTTCTTAAGGAGTTCTTTTTTAAATAATATTAAATCATAGAATTATCACTATAAAATGGAGATAAAAGACTCAATCATCGCTTAAATATTTTGGATACTGAAAATGATTAGAATGGAAAGTCTAAATTTCTTTCATGCTGTTGGCAAGAGGTCAGTCTAGTAATAGTCTGCAATGTTGACCAGCATGGTATGGGATGCCCAAACCCGGTGATGGTAAAAAAACTATTTATGTAACCTTTTATTATGTTAATTAAAATCTATGTTGACATCTGTCTGGACCACAATCCCTGCAACCTTTTGATGCATGCCACCGCTACTGGACACAGTTAGAAAAGAACCACTCCATTTCAGAGGAAACATTACCATACAGCTAACTTCTCCTTTAATTAAAGGAGGTGTGGCTGTTTAAAACACTTAACTTTGCAATCTGTCATCCAATTAGAAATCCACAACTAATCCTTTACGTACAAGGTTAATTTTCTTTATTTACAAACTCAAAAGCCATGCCATAAGATTTGACTTTTTTTTTTAAATTATGAGGATATCCTACATATTATTTAAGGAATCATAAAACGTACTATAGTACTTGTACTCGGAACTTCAATCTGTTCACTCTGTTTTGTTTCGTTGGGTTGTATTGTGCAGTGACCGTTTGAATCCCAGTCTCGTACCAATACAAGAACAGCTGGAAACCCACTGCTCAACGTGCATTTCCGACTGTCATGTTATCAAATGCAACATCACATTAAGATCCACAGACAGCCTCAAAATGATCCCCTCCGCAGATGAATATTACAAAATAAAATCATTCAATCCTTTTTTTTTCCGATTGGGAGGGGGGTTGTTGTGGGGGGGGTGGGGGGTGGCGTGGGGGGGGCTGGGAATCTTTCTCAGGAAGATCTCCTTTTATTCATTCTTGCAGGATGTCAGAGCTCCTTCCAAAGTACTTGGCTGAGTGACCCTTGCCCCTGTGAGTGAGCCTTCATACGGGTTCAGGATTAAAGTGGCTTGTCACTCTCTTTTTTCAGCCGGCTGTAAGAGAAACAGAAGGACACTTTTGAAAATAAACACCTTTGGATTTTCTACAATACCTTCAGATCAGATGTATTCAGTTAAAATGAGAGAGTGTGTGTTTTACTCACCTGCGCTTAAAAAAAAAAATAAACTGGAGAACTCAATACAAGTGAGACAAAAGTGCCTTTTGTTTTATTGCCCTGACATGCTGCTTTCACTTGGTCCAGCTTGGACCAGATAAGTTCTATGCCGATAGACCCAAGTTGGAGTACATACATTTCAACCACAAAAAAATTAATTATCCAGTTTCACAAAGACACGCCCATCGAACAAAATGATGCCACTTTCCTACTCTGACAAGGCCAGAACACATCGTGTGCACTGGCAGTTTCCATCCATTTCTGTCTGATACTTAAGTACAGGAAGCTGTTTGCACGGGTTCATGTGGATAAATTCCATGATCTCTTTCCTGAACTTCCTGGATTTTCAGATAAAGCACCGCTGAGAATTTGTCTGTTTTTTTTTTACAAGTTCTACGTGGGAACAGGAGCAAGCTAGTCCGCCCTTCAAGCCTTACTGGTCTGTTCCTCAAGTCTATCTGTCTACCTTTGTTTAATACCCTTCACACCTTCACCTCGAGGAAACTCAGTCATTATATGTCAATTCATCCGGGTTCCACAGCTTTTGTTTTGGCCCGGGGTCTGGATGGGGGTGGGGGGAAGAGAGAGAACCGATGATGGGCAGTTCCATTACCCCCTTGAATTGATAAAATGCTTCCTGATTTTACATTTAAATGGCCAAACTATGTCCCCTTGTTCTGGATTCCCTCACTAAAAGAAATAGTTTCTTTGCATCTACCTCATGAAATCCCTTTCATCAATTTGAACATCTTGATTAGATTATCCTTCAATCTTCTAAAATCAAGGGAATGCAAACCAAATTAATGCAACTTAAACCTCTAACTATAAGCCAAATCTCCTCTGCGCTCCCTCTGAAACTAATATAATATTCCTGTTGTCTGATGCCCAAAACTGAATGCATTACTCCAACAAGCATTATTTCTTCACTTTTGTATTCCATTTCCTTGAGATAAAAGCCAGCACTTTTCAAACCCACAACCTCTAAACCTCCAACCCTCTAACTTTTTTTAACCCAGAGGGTGGTGACAGTCTGGAATTTACTACCTGGGAGGGTGGTAGAGGAGGGTTGCCTCACATCCTTTAAAAAGTATCTGGGTGAGTACTTGGCACACCATAACATTCAGGGCTATGGGCCAAGTGCTGGCAGATGGGAGTTCAGGTGTTTCTAATGTGTCAGTGTGGACTCGATGGGCCAAAGGGTCTCTTTTTAATCTGTATGATTCTATGATTCTCTACCACCTAGAAGGCCAAGAGCAGCAGGTGCATGGGAACACCATCATCGGCAAGTTCCCCTCCAAGCTACATACCACACTGACTTGGAAATATCTCGCTGTTCCTGCTCTGTAACTAGGTCAAAATTCTGGAACTTCCTTCTTAACAGTCCTATGGGCGTGCTGATACCACATTGACTGCGCCGGTTCCAGAAGGCAGCTCACCACCGCCTTCTGAAGAGCAGGTTAGAGATGGGTAATAAATATTGGCCTTGTCAGTGATGCTCACATCACAAGAACAAAAAAAAGAACATTCTATTAGTCTTTTTGATTACTTTCTGTATACGTGCGTGAGCTTTCAGTGTTTTGTGCACATGGACACCAGGATCTCTCTGCTCCTCAATGCCCTTCAAGAACATTAGCCTGATCTGTCTTGCTCGGATGGAAAGTGGGTGGCCTTACAGTTCCTGACATTGAACTCCATTTGCTATTTTTTTTAAAATCCCACCCGCAGACTGCTGACATCTCACCACACAGTTGAGACAATTTTCTCAGTTCCGCTCCTCGCCCCCCCCTCCATTTCGCTAAAGCGCAACACTCCTGCCGCTGAACCCATCCTAAATTCTCAGCTACTACAGCAATAACTGAGTGAGCACCCCTCGCAACAACACCCTTAAGAAAATGTTTGATAGAGAATGTAATGAAAAGCATTCAAAAATGCCATGAGAAGTAAACACAGACATGCAAATGTCATTGCTGTAGATTAAAAAGGTCCTTGGTTTCAAAAATTTAACGCAGCACAAGGGTGTTTTAGCACAAATACGTCTGCGCTGTTTTAGTGCTAGGCACTATTTTAAGATTTGCGTTTTTCTAATGGTTTGAGGCACTTTTTTTGGCATGCTGCATACTTGAGCAGAATGTTTTGGGGCTACTTTCAAAATCAAAAACACAAATGGCATGTTTTCACCATGCTAATTTTTTGAAACAAGTCCAATATCTGATGAGAGTAAGTCACTTACAAGTTTTGTTGCAATCTAATGAGAAGTCTTTACCTCACAGAGTTCACAAGTCAGTGTTTATGGGTACATAAACGGATGCAGCTAGGATTTCCACCTTGCCTAATATTGAAAGGAATGAAGAGTTGGATGAGAAAATGTCTGCATCAAGCTTTTCTTTTAGTCGTTTCTGACTTCCTCCCCTTTCAATCCTCAAGGTGCCGGCTACTAAGAACAATATTCCCCTGGCCAAACCAGCACACTTTAGGGACTGACACTTCCTGATTTTTGTGGGTCAGTATTTTGCCACAACGCAATTGCCCAATGAACATTAAATTTTCTTTGATGACGCTCCTGTGAAGCATCTTGGGATGCTCAAGGCATTATTATACAAATGCAAGTTATCACTGAATCACTGGGGCATCTCATTCTTTAACAGGGCAATGTCAGGATGAGGGACCGATCATTTAGCACTGAGATCAGGAAGAGTTTATTTACTCACAGGGTGTGAATCATTGGAAAACTCTACCTCAAGGGTTGCAGGTTCTTCATTGTCGAATATATTTAAGGTCATGATTGTCGGATATTCGGTCTCTCAGGGAATGAAGGGATATGGATAACGGACAGGAAAGTGGAATTGAGACCAAAAATTAGCTCTGGTCTTATTGAATGGCGAAGAAGGCTCAAGGTGCTGTATAGTCTAATCCTGATCTTATTTCTTATGTTAAGTGAACATTTAATAAAACATCTGTAAATGTCGTATTCTGTTTTTATAATATCTGTGAGGTAAGTGCCTTGGGATGTTTTACATTACAGGCACTATGTAAATACAGGTTACCGTTGTAAATTACTGGGCTAACAGTATGGTGCCCAAATATAGAATGTTCAGATCTGCTTAGACTAATACAAGACATTTCCTAACCGTTTTTTTGGGGGAAGGACCAGGTTTCAGGACTGACCTAAATAGAATGACTTTCTGAATTATTTGAGTGAAACATTTCTTCTTGAGCGGTACCTGGGCAAATGGATGATATAGTTAAGACGAAACTCTAGATTATAACCTGACAAAGCATTGAGGTGACTTTGCCTGTTATAGATAAGAACACGGATGTTTATAAATTTCTTCACAATTAAATCCTTAGGGAACCAAATAATGTTAGGGAAGACTGGAAGCCACTGGTTAAGCTTTGGGGAATTATGTAAAAATGTTTGGTGACAGTTTTTTGTGTGTTTCTGGAAAGCAGAGGGGAGAATTAATCATCGTAATAGAAAAAAATAAAGGTTACACATGAACAAAACTATTACAATTTTCATGGGGTGTTAAACTGAGTATTTTTAGTACACGAGAATTTTAAATTAACTGTTATTTTACTGTAGTTGTGAGCACACTGAGGCATAGTTGAGTAACACTTCCAATTTTGGCTCTGACAAAGGGTCATCCAGACTCGAAACGTTGGCTCTATTCTCTCTCCACAGATGCTGTCAGGCCTGCTGAGATTTTCCAGCATTTTCTGTTTTTGTTCCAATTTACAGGGCAGCTACAGCTTATATTTTCAAACCTTCATGATTTCATGTTGGTTTAGTTCATGAACTTGGTACAGTTCTGTCATATTACAGTAGCGCTACCCGTGAATGTTGCAAAATGCAAAGAATTTCATCCTTCACTGCTAACATTCTCATTGGAGGTTGAGGAATAACAAAATTATTTTTGATAAATGTTCGGTAAAGCATGAGATGGAGGAAGGGACGCCCCACCTCCCTTGGTTTGTGTGTTTACTTGCCTCTCATCCGAAACAGGAATCAAATTTTCTCTGTTCATTTAAAAAAAAGCTTTAAAATATTGCTTAAAAAATAAAAATTCCTGCTGGATCTGCCAGAATCCTGGCAAAGTCAGTGCCAAAACACAGCGCCAAAAATGACAGTGCTAAAAACACCAAGTGCACTGACACTTTTCGAAAACAGTAAATAAAAAGATTTGCATGTCTATTGATTTGGAATAAAAATGTACTGCTTCCTTAAGGCCAATATTACCATCAATGTATACGTTCACAGTTTTAGGGGGAAAGGTGCTTAGCGGTAATGTTGCTGGACTAGTAATCCAGAGGCCCGGATTAATGACTTAGAGACCATGAGTTCAAATCCCAGTAACACAACTGGGGGAATTTAAATTCAATTAGCTAGTAAATCTGCAAAAAAAAAGCCTCATTAATAACGATAATGAAATTATGGTCATAAAACCCATCTGGTTCAGAATCACAGAACAGTCACAATACAAAAGGAGGCCATTTGGCCCATCGATTCTGTGCTGTATCTCTGAATGAGCAACGTGCCTAGTGCCCTTCTCCCTGCAAC
Organism: Mustelus asterias; assembly: GCF_964213995.1. Taxonomy (NCBI): domain Eukaryota; kingdom Metazoa; phylum Chordata; class Chondrichthyes; order Carcharhiniformes; family Triakidae; genus Mustelus; species Mustelus asterias. Next base: position 8,412,500 of record NC_135822.1, on the reverse strand, counting down.
ACTGTGCATTATTCCTTTTCGGGTAATAATCCAATTCCCTCTTGATTGCCTTGATTGAACCTACCTCTACTACACATCAATGTTCACCAACACCCTTCAAGGGGAGGAATCAGGCACCCTGGCCTGGATGTGACTCCAGATCCACAGCAACGTGGTTGACTCTTACCTGCCCTTTCAAAGGGCCCAGCAAGCCATCCAGTCGTATCAAACAGCTACTGATTGTGCTGTGGGTGTATCTACACCACATGGCCTGCAGCAGTTCAAGAAGGCAGCTCATGGGCAATTAAGGATGGGCATAAACACTGGCTTGCCAGTAATGCTCACACCCCAAGAATACATTTTTAAAAAGTGTGCCAGAATGAAAAAAAAGCCAGTTGAAGGCAGTCAATTCTTGCTTGCCCACATTCAGGAGGCAATGCTTTTCAGAACAAAATGCTGAAGGCACCTGCTCCAACTGAGAAATTAAGACACAAATGAGCATCCCAATGGCATGGGTTCAGTTGATCTCTTGGGCTGCTGAGATCAGACATCGCAATTTTTAACACACACCAACTATCAAAATTCAGATTCAAAATGAGTACGGGTAAATTTATTAAAGACCAGGACATCTCAAGTTGGTTGAGCTTGAATTAGTGAAACTTAAGGATATTTATTTCAAAGTGAAATACAGCAACTGCAGCAAGATCCGGTTATTCTCACCTGTAATAGTCTTCTTGCCCAGGGAGGGGACCCCCGTGCATATGGTGATGGCCATGCAGCCACTGCTGTTCCATTGCTAGTCTCTGTAGTTCTGCTGACTGAGCATGCATGGCCTGTAGTTGGTGAGCTGCTGACATGGGAGCTGGGATAGCACCAGGCAGGTCTCTGTATGGTCCACCTGAAAGCAAAACGAAGACAGCGCGGTTACTTTGCTTCCCTTCTACAGCTTGTAAAACATTGCACTAAGTTGATCTTTTTCTACACCCTAGCTATGACTGTAACACTACATTCTGCACTCTCTCCTTCCCTTCTCTATGGACAGTATGCTTTGTCTGTATAGTGCATAAGAAACAATACTTTTCACTGTATACTAATACATGTGACAATAATAAATCAATCATGGCATGCTAAGTGCATTGATTAAGCAGAAAAAGAAATGAAAATGTACTACCTACGTGAATCTTGTGTGTGTGTGTGCTAATTAAAAATAGTGTTTGTCACAGTTTAAAGAATCTGCCTATAATTAAAATATAAGCATAACCTCATAATACATTAACATGGAATGACTAGGGGGAATTAATTGCTTGTACGTCAGAATTTTCTTACCAAAGACAGGATGATGCCTGAGCATTTCGTGTTCATGTGGAGCCTGGGTCAACAAGGGGTTAGGTATCGCACCCGGTGGGTAAGGAAAACGGGCCAAATGTGGTCCAGCTGCCAATGGATCCACCAATGGATGCACACCTCCTGAGCCTAGTCATAAAACAATAAAAAAAACCCTTTGAAACGACAGCGCAAAAGAAACTCAGACAACAGGAAAGGGAACCGCACTGTTTTAATCTTTTAAATCTCAGTGCAACAGATCAGACTTGAGAATGAGATTTCAAATGTGCAGACTCATGTCATCTCCTTCCCGGCTATTGACTGAGAGTTTAACAGGCTATTTGCAAGCTTAGTTTAATTCTGTCCGTCACCAAGACTGCTGGGTTCCACCTCCTTAACATTGTTGGATTCTGCCTAATCCTCAGAACTTTTCTGCTGAAACCCTTGTCCATATTCACCCTCTTCATAGAATCCCTACAGTACAGAGAGAGGCCATTTGGCCCATCGAGTCTGTACCGATCACAATCCCACCTAGGTCCTCTTCCTGTAACCCCACACATTCACCCTGCTAATCCCCCTAACGCTAAGGGACAATTTAGCATGGCCAATCAAACTAACCCGCACATGGTTGGACAGCGGGAGGAAACCAGATCACCCGGAGGAAACCCACACAGACATGGGCAAGAATGTGCAAACTGCACACGGACAGTGACCCGAGTTTGGAATTGAACCCGGATCTCTGGCGTTGTAAGGCCAACCGCTGTGCCACTCTTCTTAGGCAGTCCCTCGGAATTGAGGATGACTTGCATTCACACTAAAATGGAATGACTCGGGAGAATTACAATTCTGCATGATTCATAAACTCGAACCTTGAATAGTCTAATTATCCAAAGCACCCCTTGCTTATGACAACAATTTTTGCTCATCATTGTAAGCTCCTCAATCCTTGGTGCATCAAATTCAATATTCTTGAGGTACTGGCCTGGTGCAAGATTCAATTTTGTGACCAAGGTCTATTGACCTGAACCAGGACTGGGTCATTTTTCGGGTACTCCTCCAACAGACATGACCCATATAAGTGAGGGACCTCATGCCTACCCAAGGCCATTTCACCTGGTCTGAAATGAACAGGATACTTGCTATAGCCAGTACTCTTCAGCAGCAGCTGTGACCATGCATCAGGACCAACTAAAGATGCATTCCTTTTGAACAAGATTATGAACATCTTCCTGTGGAGCCAAGAGGCGCAGAAACGCTCTTCCCATCTCCACAGCACGAATGACAGATGCTACCGGCTGCGGTTGACCCACCTTCCAAGGTCTGCAACCCCACTCTCCCCCCAAAAACACATACTCGAGGCTGTTGCCAGTGAGGCAGGCAACCTGAAATGTGGTGCTACAAAAGAACGAGCTTTGATGTGACTCAAAACACGTCCACATTAAAGACTCTGGTCATTCACTGGCATCCTCCTGCAGTCTGGTTTAATTTCCCAGATGATGCAAAAAGGCTCATTTCTGCATCCACCGCTATATCAGATCCTTTACAACCCACCTCAGGACCAAGGCAAACTTAGCTAGGCGTGCAAATGCACCAGCATAACTATATTATTTTGTAAAAAACACAAAAATAAGTAGGCAATTTAGCTGAGCTGTCAATGATGCACCAGGTATGTAAGGGTTAGAGGAAAAGATGGCGTGGAAAATAAGGGAGGACTTCTGTGGACCTTTGTTGAAAGCGTGCAATGTAACCTGTAACAAAGCAAAACTAAGAGAATGATACCAATCTACGACAGCACGGTGGCACAGTGGTTAGCACTGCTGCCTCACAGCACCAGGGACCTGGGTTCAATTCCCAGCTTGGGTCACTGTCTGTGTGGAGTCTGTACGTTCTCCCTGTGTCTGCATGGGTTTCCTCCCACAGTCCAAAGATGTGTGGGTTAGGTGGATTGGCCATGCTAAATTGCCCCTTAGTGTCAGGGGGACAATCTAGGGTAAATGCATGGGATTATGGGAATTGGGCCTGGGTGGGATTGTGGTCAGTGTGGACTCGATGGGCCGAATGACCTCCTTCTGCACTGTAGGATTCTAGGATATACATTTACTGACAATCTATTTTAATGTTTGCCCTGCAATTTTTCCTTTCTCCCCTTTCAAAGGTGCCTTCAGGTTCAGGTGCCTTCCTCAAGTAGCCATTCCTGCAGTTTTGAGCTTTTGACTGCAACATATTACAACCTGGAGGACATAGTATTCGTAACTTTCCTGGGGTTACCCATGTGTAGTTCATGTAGTCACCGAATATTTTTCAAGAGGCTGGCATGGTGGCAGTGGTTAGCACTGCTCCCTCACAGTGCCAGGTACCCGGGTTCGATTCCCACCAAGGCCCTCTTCCCGTAGCCCCACACATTCCTTATGATTCCCACTGTGCGCGCGGAATCTGCACGTTCCCCCAGTGTGTGCGTGTGTTTCCTCCGGTTGCTCCAGTTTCCGCCCACAGTCAGAAAAACATGCTGGTTAGGTGCATTGGCCATGCTAAATTCTCCCTCAGTGTACCTGAACAGGCAACGGAGTGTGGCGACTGGGGGATTTTCACGGTAACGTCATTGCAGTGTTAACGGAAGTTTAATTATTAGTGTCACAAGTAGGTTTATTTACAAGTAAGCCAATTTGTGACTAATAATTAAAATACAAGGCATTCTTTATCATACCTGGCGGCAATCAATACAGTTTCCTCGGAGAATTGGGAAGGTTAATTTGGAGACCGTGGCAGTGAAATTGTAGTGGTCTCACTGAGGTTAATTTGATTATTAGCTTCTCTTACAGGCCCTCTGAGATTTGCTGTGCACCAATTTGCTGCTGCCGCCCTGACAACAGTGATCACATTTCTGAAATACATTCGTAGCTATAAAGTGCTTTGAAACATCATATGGTCATGGGAGGTGCTTTACAAATTCAAGTTCCTTCTTTTTTGAGATGCAAAGGTTGGAGTTTGAGGACATAACTATTTTGTCACATATTTGGCATTGAGTGTTGGCCTCTTCAGGGACATCAGACACCTTGGAGTAGCTGGCCCAGATAGCAGGTGGCACTTTTTTTAATAAAAGGTTTCTTTGTGGGCTAGGAAGAGCAGGAATACTCTCGTGGGCTCCACAAAGAAACTTGGGCCTTTACCACTCCAGAATTATTCCTTTCTCTGACTGCAACTACATCCCTCCTCCCCGCCAAGAGGGGAAAGTGCTACCACTCAGCCAAGCCTATCATTTTTCATTCATGGAATTAGGCCAACATTTGTTGCCCATCCCATATTGTGAACCTGTAGAACTGCTGCAGCCTGTGTGGTGAGGGCACTCCTATCACCATGCTGTCAGGGAGGGATTTTGACCCAGCAACGATGAAGGCACGGTGATTTACTTCCGAATCAGGATGGCGTGTGTCTGGCAGAGGAACTTGAAGGTGGCGACGCTTCCATGTGTCTCTTGCCCTTGTCCTCCCAGGTGCTAGAGGTCATGGATTTGGACGGTGGCGTTGAAGCAGCCTTGGTGAGTTGTTGCAGTGCACCTTGTAGATGATACACACTGCAGTCATGGTCCACCAGCGGTGGAGGCATTGAATGTTTCAGATGATGGATAGGGTCCTAACCAAGTGGACATTGGTTGCTGCATCTCCTAAGTTACAATATTGATTATTCTTCAAAATACATCACAGGCTGTAAAGTACTTTGGGACAAAAACACAATATAAATGCAAGTTCTTTCTTTGCTCAAGTTAACCCTAGCGGAGCGATTAATGAATGCTCAGCAAAAAAATGTTGCAAGTAAGGTGTTGGAATGTTCTAAAGTACGACTAAAAGATGAAAAAAATTGTCTGTCTTAGCATCCCAAAAGAAACTATTTCCTCTGACAATATGAATTGGGAGTCTCTCCCTCCGAAGAACCAAACCAGCTGTGAAATATCTCGAGTGGAACAGTATTGGATGTAAGTGTTAGAATTGTGAATCTGAGATGTGAAAAAAAAGTGCTGAGGGTCCACAATGTTTCAATTTTAACAATCAACTCTGCACGAGTCAATCAATATTCTTAGAGAGTAGCAGTGGAAGGGTACTTATCTAACTGGAGGTCTGTGACGAGTGGAGTTCCACAAAGATCAGGTCTGGGGCCTCTGATGTTTGTAATATATATGTAAATGATTTGGAGGAAAATGTAGGTGGTCCGAGTAGTAAATTTGCAGATGATACAAAAATTTGGGGATTATCGGAGAGTGAGGAAGATTGTCAGAGGATACAGCAGGATATAAATCGGCTGGAGACGTGGGCTGAAAGATGGCAGATGGAAATTAATCTGGACAAGTGTGAGGTGATGTGATTTGGAAGGTCTACTGCAGAAGGAAAGTATACAGTAAATGGTAGAGCCCTCAGGGATATTAGCATACAGAGGGATCTAGGTGTGCAGATCCACTGTTCTCTGAAGGTGGCAACTCAGGTGGACAAGGTGGTCAAGAAGGCATATGGCCTTCATCGGTCGCGGCAATAAGATTGGAAAATCACATTGCAGCTGTGTAAGACTTTGGTTAGGCTGCATTTGGAGAATTGTGTACAATTCTGGTCTCCACACTACCGGAAGGATGTTGATGCATTGGAAAGGGTGTAGAAGAGATTTACCAGGATGTTGCCTGGTTTGGAGGATATGGACTGTGAAGAAAGGTTGAACAAACTTGGATTGCTTTTATTGGAGCGTCGGAGGATGAGGGGGGACCTGATAGAGGTTTACAAGATTATGACAGGCGTGGATAGAGTGGATAGTCAGTCTTTTTCCCAGGGTCGAAGGGTCAAATACTCGGGGGCATAGGTTGAAAGTGAGAGGGGGGGGAAGTTTACAAGAGATGTGAGGGCCAAGTTTTTCCACACAGAGGGTGGTGAATGCCTGGAACGCGCTGCTGGAGGAGAAGGTGGAAGCAGATTCTAGAACAATGCTCAAGAGGCATCTGGATAGATACATGAATAGGCAGGGAATAGAGGGATATGGACCACGTAGGGGCCAGAAAATATTAGATTAGAGAGGCATCGGTGTCTGGACAGACTTGGTGGGCCGAGGGCCTGTTCCTGTGCTATACTGTTCTTTGCTTATCCAGAGAAAGTAATGAATTTTAAATCCAAACCTATAAAATCGATATCCACAATGTATTCTCAGGCTGAAGGTCACATCCTAAAAGAACAAGATTCAAAATTTCCAAAAATGTGCAGTTTAGGTGGATTGGCTATGCTAGATTGCCCCTTAGTGTTAGGGAGATTAGTAAGGTAAATACGTAGGGATACGGGGATAGGGCCTGGGTGGGATTGTTGTCGGTGCAGGCTCGATGGGCCGAATGGCCTCTATCTGCACTGTAGGGATTCTATGAGGTCAGTTTGGACTGCAGCTGAAAATTATTCTCCAGGTGAGAAATGTTCAACACTGCTGCAGGGGTGAGAAGGGTGAGGAGCCAAGCAGCTGGGGTTTCAAAATCACACTGACCTCTTTAATTACCCACACTTGCAGTAACGAAAGTCTCTAAAATCCCAGAGGACCAAAGACCCCTCTCCCACTTTTTGAGAGAATGCCGACTGGTGGTGAATTAACTTGAGGATTACCATACCTCAGGCGAGGGGTAAGGTTGAGAAGGTGGGGCCTTCACGGATCCCGTCAGCAGGTACGGGAATTGAACCCACGCTGTTGTCATTGCTCTGCATCACAAACCAGCCGTCCAGCCAACTGAGCTAACCGGCCCTCACTTAAAATAATAAACAATTCAAACACTTATCTGGAATCATGAATTAGGGAAGCCTCAAACTGCAATGTCCCCCATGTGTTAATCAAAATTCTTCCAAGCTTGGAATGTTCACATTTCCTTTTTATTGGATTTGGACTCCAGACTTATTTCCAAAGATTGATGGATGGAGATGGTGTGAGGGAGCGTTACTGTGTTTCAGAAATGATAGACCTAGAATGGGTCTGTAAAACCCGAATCATGGACCAGGGCACTTTTAACTGGAAAAAAGGGCAACAGAATGGTCCGAGGGGACAGATGAAGTACATAATTACTGAAAGAGGAATACTGATACAAAGAGACACCGAAGAGTGAAGTGATGATCCTATTTAAAAATAGCATCAGAGACACTTTACAGCAGTGTTGTTCTTCGCGTTCAAGCACAATGATGCTTTTGTCTGTTGTTCCATGAATATGCCCTCTTGTTTATTGGTACTATTTATAAAATAAAGATCTCTGGCAATTGGTTAGCAAACTCTCCTGTTACCTGACCATGCACTTCTACAATGTTATCTTTTGCCCTTCAACCAAAATTATGTACATGGTTCTCCTGTTTGCTCTCAAATTACTCTGTGCTGTGAATGATAGGCCATCGTTGTTAAGTTATTATTCCTCGTTGTTAACTTGTCATTCCTCCAACGCTTGTTGCTACTTCATGTCAACGGTCTCCTACCTCACCACTTAAGCCTCGCTACCCTTTTTCTGATGCTCCATGTACATTCATCAACTTGTTTCAATTGCATACCCTCCCGCGACCTACAATCTTCCTAGTATAACAGATGAATCATGACACCTTGATTGCAAACATGCAAATTGATGGCACCATGAGATTCAATTTTATTTCCTTTTTTCTGCAAGGTTCTTCAAGTCTTTTGCAAATTTAACCAACACCTAACACTTCGATGGTTCCACCCATTCTTATTGTCTGCTAAAGTTTCTGACTTCTCCACCTCCTTTGATCTCAAATTGAATTCTGACACCCAAATTTAAGCTGTTTGCAAAATAAATCTCAGTTTCTGCTCTTGTATTAATATAATCAATTAAACCTGTACATTCCTCCCATATATAGAAAAGCTCACGTACTTCTCTCACACTCCTTGACAGGCTACTGGAGAAAGTTCACGTGGAAAGCAATCCCTTCTTTCAATCTCTCTTTTCTCCCATTTCAAATGTTCCCGTTTCTTCTTATTTTATGATGTTCTGGTCAGTGTTCCTTTGCGCTCTCTTGGTTCAAGACCTTGCGTTTTAGAAGACTACAAGCTCTTCCTATAATCGCAACATACTGGTAGGGGACTAGTAGGGTAAATACGTGGGGTTATGGGGATAGGGCCTAGGTGGGATAATGGCCGGTGGAAGACTCGATGGGCCGAATGGCCACATTCTGCATTATAGGGATTCTAAGTCAAGCAATAACACTGTTACATATGAAAGGGGCGGCCCGGTGGCACAGTCGTTAGCACTGCTGCCTCGCAGCATCAGGGTCCTAAGTTCAATTCCGGCCTCGGGTCACTGTCTGGAGTTTGCACATTCTCCCCATGTCTGCATGGGTTTTCTCCAGGTGCTCCGGTTTCCTCCCACACTCCAAAGATGTGCGGGTTCGGTTGATTGGCCATGCTAAATTGACCCTAGTGTCAGGGAGATTAGGAGGATAAATGCGTGGGGTTGCAAGAATAGGGCCAGGGTGGGATTGTGGTCGGTGCAGATTCGATAGGCCGAATGGCCTCCTTCTGTACTACAGGGATTCTATGATTCTATGAATTAGGAGCAGCAGCAGGCCATTTGGCCCTTTGAGACTGCTCAGCTATTCAGTCTGATCGTAACCTCAACTCCACCCCCGATCCCTGTCTTAAAGATATCCAAAGACTCTTGTTTCCACCACCTTTTCAGGGAGCTCCAAAGACTCTTAACCCCCAAGAGCAAAAATGTCTCCATATCTCCATCTTAAATATTATTTTTAAACGTGGCCCATGCCACGTTTTAACATGGCATGGGCCATGTTCCCATATTCTCCCACAAGAGTAAACATCCTTTCCACATCCACTCAGTCAAAACTCCTCAGGAGCTTATACGTTTCAGTCAAGTTGCCTATTCTCTAAACTCCAGCACATGTAAGCCGAGCCTGTCCAATCTTTCCCCATAAGATAACCCGCCCATTCCAGGTATTAGTTTAGTAAATCTTCTCTGAACTGCTTCTAACGTATTTACATCCTTCCTTAAATGTGCCTAAAACTGTACATAGTACTCCAGATGTGGTCTCAACAGTGCCCTGTATAACTTAAGCACAAACCTCCCTACTTTTGTATTCAGTTGCCTTTGCAATAAATGATTACATTCTATTAGCATATCTAATTATGTGCTGGACTTCATACTAGCCTTTTGCGATTCATGCATGAGGACACCCAGATCCCACTAAATTTCAGAGGCCTGCAATCTCTTATCATCTAAACACCCTGAATTTTTCCAAGTGTCTTTAATAATTGTTCAGTTTATAATATTTTCCCTATGGCAGAAGTTAAACTAACTGGACTGCAGTCTCCTGCTTTCTGTCTCCCTCCTTTTTGAACAAAGATGTTACATTCGCTGTTTTTCAATCTAATAGAACCTTCGCCATATCTAGGTAATTTTGGAAAATTAACAACAATGCATCAACTGTCTCACCAACCACTTCTTTTAAGACCCTAGGGTGAAGCCATCAGGATCTGGGGACCGGTCAGCCACAAGAAACATAGAAAGAAACATAGAAACCCTACAGTGCAGAAAGAGGCCATTTGGCCCATCGAGTCTGCACCGACCACAATCCCACCCAGGCCCTACCCCCTTATCCCTACATATTTTACCCACTAATCCCTCTAACCTACGCATCTAAGGACACTAAGGGGCAATTTTAGCATGGCCAATCAACCTAACCTGCACATCTTTGGACTGTGGGAGGAAACCCACGCAGACACGAGGAGAATGTGTAAACTCCACACAGACAGTGACCCAAGCCGGGAATCGAACCTGGGTCTCTGGAGCTGTGAAGCAGCAGTGCTCACCACTGTGCTACCGTGCCGCCCACAACTCCAATACTTTGCTCAGTACTACTTCCCTGATGATTGTAATTTCCCCCCGAGTTCCTCCCTCCTCTCCATTTCCTGATTTATAGCTATTTGTATCCTCTATAGTGAAAACTGATGGAATATATTGATTCAATTTATCTGTCACCTCCTTATTTTCCATTATTAATTCCCCAGGCTCATCTCCTCTAGGACTAAGGCTCACTTTGTCAACTCTTCCTTTTTAAGTATCTATAGAAAGCCTTTCCCCGCCATAAGTACGGACATTGGGAAAGCAACTTATGAGAAGTGGAAAAGAAAGAACTTACACATTGGAAGGATATGGCAAAGAACTAGAGGGGAAATGAGGAAAATAGTTTTTACGCAGAAGGTGGTGGGTGTCTGGAATTTGCTGCCTGATTTGGTGGTGGAGGCAGAGACCCTAAACTCGCTTTAAAAAGTACCTGGATCCGCACCTTAAGTGTTGTAAGTTGCAGGGCTATGGGCCATATACAGGGAGACAGGATTAGAAGGGGCACCTGGGTGTCTTTGGGTCAGCATGGACAACATGGGCCGAATGGCCCTCTTCTGTTCTATATCATTTCTATTGCCTTTCATGACCTCAAGGCATCACAAATACTTCACAGCATTAAGCAAATTATTTTCTGAATTGTAGTAACTATTGTAATGTAGGAATCCAAAACACCAGCCCACATTGAGGCAATTATCATGGATAAAAGCAAATTATTGTGAATGCTAGAATCTGAAACCAAAGAGAAAAAGCTGAAAAATCTCAGCAGGTCTGACAGCATCTGTAAGGAGAGAAAAGAGCTGACGTTTCAAGTCCAGATGACTTATAGATGTTGCCAGACCTGCTGAGATTTTCCAGCTTTTTCTCTTTTGGTTTGAGGCGATTACCCTTGGTCTTACTTTAGGATGGACAGTTTTGGTGAGCAGTTGTTTGCTTGCATTTGTACTGCAGATAAATGAACTGTTTCAAGGGCTCCGCATCAGTCACCTGGATCCCTGGCAGGTGGGAAATCTAAACGAAGAGGCTAACAAAGCTTTGGGCCATTCTGCCGTTGAAACTTATTCAGTTGTTTTTTATTTTCAATGCAAATATATTCACCAATACTTAGAACATAGAACATAGAACATTACAGCGCAGAACAGGCCCTTCGGCCCACGATGTTGCACCGACCAGTTAAAAAAAAAACTGTGACCCTCCAACCTAAACCAATTTCTTTTCGTCCATGAACCTATCTACGGATCTCTTAAACGCCCCCAAACTAGGCGCATTTACTACTGATGCTGGCAGGGCATTCCAATCCCTCACCACCCTCTGGGTAAAGAACCTACCCCTGACATCGGTTCTATAACTACCCCCCCTCAATTTAAAGCCATGCCCCCTCGTGCTGGATTTCTCCATCAGAGGAAAAAGGCTATCACTATCCACCCTATCTAAACCTCTAATCATCTTATATGTTTCAATAAGATCCCCTCTTAGCCGCCGCCTTTCCAGCGAAAACAATCCCAAATCCCTCAGCCTCTCCTCATAGAATCCCCCCTCCATACCAGGCAACATCCTGGTAAACCTCCTCTGCACCCTCTCCAAAGCCTCCACATCCTTCCTGTAATGTGGGGACCAGAACTGCACACAGTACTCCAAGTGCGGCCGCACCAGAGTTGTGTACAGTTGCAACATAACGCTACGACTCCTAAATTCAATCCCCCTACCAATAAACGCCAAGACACCATATGCCTTCTTAACAACCTTATCTACTTGATTCCCAACTTTCAGGGATCTATGCACACATACACCTAGATCCCTCTGCTCCTCCACACTATTCAAAGTCCTCCCGTTAGCCCTATACTCAACACATCTGTTATTCCTACCAAAGTGAATTACCTCACACTTCTCCGCATTAAACTCCATCCGCCACCTCTCGGCCCAACTTTGCAACCTGTCTAAGTCTTCCTGCAAACTACGACACCCTTCCTCACTGTCTACCACACCACCGACTTTGGTGTCATCAGCAAATTTGCTAATCCACCCAACTATACCCTCATCCAGATCATTAATAAATATTACAAACAGCAGTGGCCCCAAAACAGATCCCTGAGGTACACCACTTGTAACCGCACTCCATGATGAATATTTACTATCAACCACCACCCTCTGTTTCCTATCCGCTAGCCAATTCCTGATCCAATTTCCTAGATCACCCCCAATCCCATACATCTGCATTTTCTGCAGAAGCCTACCATGGTGAACCTTATCAAACGCCTTACTAAAATCCATATATACCACGTCCACTGCCTTGCCCCCATCCACCTCCTTGGTCACTTTCTCAAAAAACTCAATAAGGTTAGTAAGGCACGACCTACCTGCCACAAAACCATGCTGACTATCACCTATCAATTCATTACTCTCCAAATAACTATAAATCCTATCCCTTATAATTTTTTCCAACATCTTGCCGACAACAGAAGTGAGACTCACCGGTCTATAATTCCCGGGGAAGTCTCTGTTCCCCTTCTTAAACAATGGGACAACATTCGCTAACCTCCAATCTTCTGGTACTATACCAGAGGCCAACGACGACCTGAAGATCAGAGCCAGAGGCTCTGCAATCACTTCTCTTGCCTCCCAGAGAATCCTTGGATAAATCCCATCCGGACCAGGGGATTTATCTATTTTCAGACCCTCCAGAATATCCTGCACATCCTCCTTATCAACTGTAATACTGTCTATTCTACTCCCTTGCAACCCAGTGTCCTCCTCAGCTATATTCATGTCCCCTTGCGTGAACACCGAAGAGAAATATTGGTTCAATGCTTCACCAATCTCCTCCGGTTCCACACATAACTTCCCTCTGCCATCTATAACTGGCCCTAAACTTGCCCTAACCAACCTTCTGTTCTTGACATACCTATAGAACGCCTTAGGATTCTCTTTAACCCTATCCGCCAAAGTCTTCTCATGTCCCCTTTTAGCCCTTCTAAGCTCGCTCTTCAACTCCCTCTTAGCCAATCTAAAGCTTTCTAGTGCACTACCCGAGTGCTCACGTCTCATCCGAACATAAGCCTCCTTTTTCTTTTTAACCAACAAAGAAACTTTTTTGGTGCACCACGGTTCCCTAGCCCTACCAATTCCTCCTTGCCTGACAGGGACATACCTATCACAGACTCGCAGTAGCTGCTCCTTGAAAAAACTCCACATGTCGGACGTTCCCAGTCCCTGTAATCTCCTAGTCCAACCTATGTTTCCTAATTCTCTCCTAATAGCCTCATAATTACCCTTCCCCCAGCTAAAACCACTGGCCCGAGGTTCATGCCTATCCCTTTCCATCACTAAGGTGAACGTAACCGAATTGTGGTCACTATCACCAAAATGCACACCAACTTCCAAGTCTAGCACCTGGTCTGGCTCATTTCCCAGCACCAGATCCAATATAGCCTCACCTCTAGTTGGCCTGTCTACATACTGAGTCAAAAAACCTTCCTGCACGCTTTGAACAAAAACTGACCCCTCTAACGAGCTAGAGCTATAACAATTCCAGTCAATATTAGTCAAGTTAAAATCCCCCATAACAATTGCCCTATTACTTTCACTCCTAAGCAGGATTGACTCCGCAATCCTTTCCTCAACCTCTCTAGAACTTTTAGGAGGTCTATAAAAGACTCCCAACAGGGTGACCTCTCCTCTCCTATTTCTAATCTCCGCCCATACTACCTCAACAGATAAGTCCTCATCAAACCTCCTCTCTGACACTGTGATACAATCTCTGACCAATAATGCTACCCCTCCCCCTCTTCTACCTCCTTCCCTACTTCGACTAAAACATTTGAACCCCGGGACCTGCAGCATCCATTCCTGCCCCTGCTCTATCCATGTCTCTGAAATAGCCACAACATCGAAGTCCCAGGTACTGATCCACGCTGCAAGTTCACCCACTTTATTGCGAATACTCCTGGCATTGAAGTATACACATTTCAAACCCTGCTCCACCCCACCTCTGCAATGCCGTGCATTGCAGTCCCCATCCATGCATCCCTCACTTTCAGCCCCACTACTCAGGATCCCTCCCCCCCCCCGAATCAGTTTAAACCTCCCTGCATGGCCTTAGCAAATTTACCCCCCAGGATATTGGTCCCCTTCTGATTAAGGTGTAGACCATCCTTCTCATAGAGGTCACACCTTCCCCAGTACGAGCCCCAATTGCTTAAGTACCTGAACCCCTCCCTCCTGCACCATCCCCTCAGCCATGAATTCAAACCTTCCCTCTCCCTATTCCTCTCTAAACTATCCCGTGGTACAGGCAAGAGTCCAGAGATAACCACTCTGTCAGTCTTGGCCTTTAGTTTCCACCCCAACTCCATAAATCCCTGCCTAATATCCCCTTCCCCTATCCTCCCTATGTCGTGTGTCCCCACATGTACAATAACTTGTGGTTTATCTCCCTCCCCCCTAAGAGTCCTGAATACCCTGTCAGACACATCCCGGACCCCAGCCCCTGGTAGGCAACACACCAACCCTGAGTCCCTACCTTTAGTTCCGACCCTCCTATCTGTCCCCTTAATTGTGGAGTCCCCAATCACAAGGCCCAGTCTTTTACAGCCCCTAACCACCTGAGCTTTCTCACTCGGCTCACCCCCAGAGATCTGCTCTCTATGCTCAGTTGATTCCTCCTCAACTGTAGCCTCCAGCACCGAAAACCTATTATGGAGGGGAACCGCCCCAGGGTATTGTCTTCCCGATTGCTTCTTACCCCTCCTCCTGGCATTGACCCAAGCCTCATTTCTAGGAGTTACTATTTCTCTATAACTCCTATCAACTTCCACCTCCGCCTCCCGAATTATGCGGAGTTCCTCTACCTCCCCCTCCAGCTCCTTTACACGCTCCTCCAGAAGCTGCAATCTAATGCACTTCTTACAACTAAAATCTCCTGAAACACTACTGGATTTCCTCACCACATACATCCCACAGGAGATGCAGCATACTGCCTGAACTGCCATCCCTGAAGCCATTACCAGCAAGAAAAAAAGAAAACAAAAAACTTCCCCACACTTATAATTAGGTTAGAGGAGGATGGAAGGGTGGGATCCTCTACCAGTGTAGAGGATCGGGTATCTCCTCTGCACCAATTTATAGGGCTAGGGGCCCGAGAGAAAAAAAAACTACTACTGAGGGGGAACCACCCAGGTAACTGACTTTTAAAGTTAAAATAAAAACCCTTCCCAGACTCCTTTGCTGCCCACTTCTAGTTTTCACTTTAAACTTGAAAAACTGCTGTTAAAGTAAAGGCCAAAAAAATACACACACTAGCTGACTAATTAAATAAATAAACAATTCAATTAATCCAATTAATCTCTTACCAGCACTGCTGCTTTTCAATCACCCCTCTCAGCTTGCTCCAGTGGATCAATGAGGGGGAACCTCCCAGGTAACTGACTTTTAAAGTTAAAATAAAAACCCTTCCCAGACTCCTTTGCTGCCCACTTCTAGTTTTCACTTTAAACTTACTAAACTCTATGGGTGCAGGAATGTTTCTTACGGAAACATATTTGTTATAATTGAAAGTTTCCAAGTATTGGCTGAAGCATCTTAATCACAAATAAAAAGCTTCCTCTTGTGCGTAAGTTTAATCATTTTTTAAAAAAGGTTAATTTAATCAAATTTATTTCTTTGTTGATCCCCTTTTGTTACAACTAATATATCGCATTTACAAAGAGCAAGGAACCACAACCTCTGGAAAGTTTTCCAGATTTTTTCTCCCCTATCATAGAAAAAGGAAGATCAAAGTTAAAATTAAGCAAATGGTTCATCTAAATTCACAGTTGCTCAGTTGAGGTGCACATAGGTACATTTGCAAATACCCTGCACGTAGTTTTAAATAACAAAACTGACCACTTATGTGGAAGTCCAGACTGTATAGCGGAAAGAGGAAAGGAAGGAAATACTTGCATTAATATAGTACTTTTCCCAACCATCGGAAGTCTCACACTGCTTTACAGTACATCTTGATGTGTAGTCAATGTTGTAATGTAGAAAATGTGGCAGCCATGTGCTAATGGCCAGGCAATCAGTTTGAGAGATGTTGATTGAGGGATAGCAGACATATGATCATCACAGATCATTTGGGACTTGAGAAATTCCTTCACCTAAAGATCTGTGAATCTTCGGAATCCTCCACCCCAGAGGGTTGCGGGTACTCCTTTGGTGAAAACATTTAAGGCCAAGATGGGCAGACTTTTAGTCTCCCAGGGAATTAAGGGATATGGGAGCAGGCAGACAGTGCAGTTGAAGCCAAAGATCAGTCACGATATACTGAATGGCAGAGCAGGCTCGACAGGTTATATGGTCTACAGCTCCTATTTCTTACATCTGATGTACGGATACATGTATTTATTGGTAGACATATAAATCAACATAAATAGACAGATTGACAAACAATAATATATCTACAAACCAGTAATTTAATTAAGACAGATTGACTTGGGGTATTGGAAATGTTTGAAGAATGTTAGTAGTATTGAACTAATATAGAATTCTTGCTTCATTTAGAACTACGGTAAAGATAATTGACTCACGGTGGCACAGTGGTCAGCACTGCTGCTTCTCAGTGCTGGGGACCTGGGTCCAATTCTGGCCTCAGGTGACTGTGGAGTTTGCACGTTCACCCCGTGTCTGTGTGGGTTTCCTCCCACAGTCCAAAGATGTGCAGGTTAATTGGGGGTAAATTGCCACTTAGTGTTAAGGGGGTTAGTAGGGTAAATGTGTGGGGTTACAGGGATAGGGCTTGCGTGGGATTGTTGCCGGTACAGGCTTGATAGGCCGAACAGCCTTCTTCTGTACTGTTGGGGTTCTATGATTCTAGTTTGACTATGCCACCAAAGACATTCAATGATTTTCAATTTAGCAGGGCGCAGACAAAAGCCCAGGCAGACTGGTGATAAGAAATACAAGGAATCAGGTGCTAAAGCTTAGATTCCAGCTGAAACTAAGGGATGAAACTGCTTGGTTCTAGATTCTAAATAACAAAAGCTGAGGTAAATATACCCCATTCTCTATTTGGTTCCTCCAAGACTGAATGAGGTCCAATTGTGACAGCTGTATGACGTTTGCCTTGATCAGTTTGGATTTTCTGATCAGCCAATGACCCGTCTTGTCCACGCTTGTAGCTAAATTATCAAGATTCAGATTTTTGCACTGGATCCATGATGCAAGTTCACATTTCATATTAGCCTGTACAGCTCGGCAATTTTCACTGATTAATGAGACTGTGAAATAACACACTGATTTTTTAATGGCGCACTGAGACACTTACCTAAGTGTTGAATGTGCCTTCTCGAGATTTCCTCCCACGCTCTGCAACCGTGTGGCCTGAGCTAAGCAATTCCTGTAAAGTGGGAGTCGAGAAGGTGCAACTCTCAACACAAAGACAAGTGCCTTCTGCTGCAGTTATAAAAATTCAATAATCATCCCAATTTTATTGAAAACAAAGCACCTCTTCAAACAACAGAATGCTGCAGCTGAAGTTTTTTTTATATGAGAAATTGGCATTTAAGTGCTAGAATTCAGTGATAAATGGTGGTCAACATGTGTTACCAAGGGAACTAAACACTGAGTTTTAACACCAAGTAGCTCGTCCCAGTTTACAGAGCGTATTTTCTGAAATCAGGAAACTTATTAATCATTGGAAATTTACCATCCTCATCTGTTAGCACTTCACACACCTACACGTTTTTGAAAGGTATAATCGCCAACACAACCATTTCAGAATTTTCAAAATTTCCCTTCAAGTGACATCTTCAGCACGGGTTGCCTATGGTGCTTTATTATAGTATAAAAGCAAATTACTGTGGATGCTGGAATCTGAAACCAAAAGAGAAAATGCTGGAAAATCTCAGCAGGTCTGGCAGCATCTGTGAGAGAAAAGAGCTGACGTTTTGAGTCCAGACGACCCTTTGTCAAAGCTGAGCTTTGAAGATCTTCTGCTTGTTTTTGGATGTTCATAACCTTGATTAATGTTGATTCATAACTACTTACATAATTTTAATTCCTTCTAGAGAGAAAATGCTGGAAAATCTCAGCAAAGCTTTCGGACAAAGGGCTTGAAACGTCAGCTCTTTTTTCTCCTTACAGATGCTGCCAGACCTGCTGAGGTTTTCCAGCATTTTCTCTTTTGGTTTCAGATTCCAGCATCCGCAGTAATTTGCTCTTATTTTAATTCCTTCTTGTTACTCATGATTTGATAAAACGTACAAGTAATTTGCTACTTAAAAGTGCATCGACACACAATTGGTGACGGAATACTTTTCAACCTTATTCCAATGACTTGTATATTACATCTGATATCACAATGACAATATTTCTTTTAACAATCTTTTCATTGATAGAGACCACATTTGTATGGCTTATATTTTGATATTTTAACATTAGAGATGTAAATAGTCATAATGTAGTAGACCGTTACTTGTAGAACACCAGGATAAAGCTTCTGCTTCTTTACAGCAGTATCAGTGCAATCTGGGCAGAATTGGTTGAACCAGTGCAAAATGTCAGCGAATCTCAGAATCCCTACAGTGCAGAAGCAAGCCATTCGGCTCATCGAGTCAGCATCTTTCCCAGACCCAACCCCTTGTATTTACCATACTAACCCCCATTACCTGCACATTTTGGGACACTAAGGGGCAATTTAGCATGGACAGTCCACCTGCACATCTTTGCCCTTGGGACTGTGGGAGGAAACCGGAGCACCCGGAGGAAACCCACGCAGACAAGGGAAGAGGGTGCAAACTCCACACAGTCACCCAAGGCTGGAAATGAACCTTGGTACTGTGAGGTAACAGTGCTAACCACCATGGTGAGTGAATTACAGTCTCAAGTCTTCCACACTTGGATCAGGCCCTGCCCACACGACTAGCCACATTCCCAGATCAATGCTACAAGATTCTGACAACTGAGTTGATTTAAGGAATGATCTTCAAATTCACTAATTTTCTTAGGGCGCTGGTAGGCAGGTTTTGAAATCTTTTCATGTCAAAAAATACTTAATTTACTAAGAAGCTGACTCAATGAAAGTAGTAATTAGTTCAACATAGTTTCATAAAACACCTTTCAGTGATTTGAAATCAGATTGCTCACAGATGGAGAACCAGATTAAAGTGACTGTTTTTGGTGATTAAACCCATTTCCGATTGCATTAATAAACGTGAATCAGATTGCCACTTTTAAATATATCAGTGAATATGTTTGGAAGGAAAAGAAAAGTTACGTTTTATTACACAGCACGATTCCACTGGTTCATAGATGATTTTACATTTGTGATAATGCAAATCAAGTGCAAAACCGATCACAACTTGGCCACAGTTTCCCAACTGTATCAAAAGCTGAAACTCTACCTCCCTGTATTTAAGATTCACACCATCATAAAGCAAGCGCCCTACGCGTATTCTTCATTAGCAAGGTAGCTATAAAATCGTTGCGCTGAAGTTGTGATATCAGAAGCACGCTAGTTGTATTCATTCACCGTCACTTTATCATACCTCTACATATTTTAGCGCACAGATAAATACGTGAGCAAGGCGACAAATGGCTAACAACCTTTTTGGTTGCTAATGATCAAAATCCAATCAACTCACCTTGATGTAATGGATCTTGTTGATGTAGGTGTAAGTGTGAATGTATGTGTGAATGCTGGTGGTGATGTGGCGTCACATTGAACATCTGTAGTCTTGTAAGTGGGTCATTTGCGAGTGATGCCATGCGTTCGGCGTGTATTCGTTCTGCTGCCAGTCTATCAGCGTAAGACATTTCAGGCCGCAGCTGGGGGCCTGCAAGTGCAAGTCTTTCCCTTTCTAGTGGATTCAGTCCATGGTGGAAAGGAGGGAATGGGTGAGCTCCGGCTGCTGGCTGGATTGTTAATGCACCGTGCCTTGCAAACGGATCCATAGGATTAGCAGCCGGGTGCAGGCCGTCCAGTTCAGGTGGCTTAACCTCAAAGCCTGGCTTCATCCTCTCACGGAACTCCCTTTCACGTATCTCTCTTTCCCTAATCTCTCTTTCACGTAACTCTCGCTCTCTCATTGCGGGGTCGGCACTGTAGAGGCTCGGCATGTGGTAAGCCAAGATTGGATCGGAGGCATTTAATGGAACAAAGAATGGATGGTTGCGGTTTGTTGGAGACATGACATGCGGTCTTGCATATTCACTGAGAGTTCGTAGTGCTGGAGTATCTGGTCCAATGTATGGAGGAACTGCTGCAATGGTGGTTGGTGGGGGCTCAAATGAAGGCCGTAAATGAGCTGGCCCAACAAGCTGAGATTCTGCCATGCGTCCCTCATGGGAGGAGCTAGATGCTTTCTGTTAAAGGAAAGGGAACAAGTTACAATGTGGAGAAAAATAAAATAAATCCTTTTATAGGGCACCAGCTGCCACATTTTGTTAAGTTGTCATTCACGAACACAGTGAAGGGCTTGAGGTCATTAAAGTAACTTTTTAACTGCGTTACTGAATGAGTGAGTGAGACAAGTGGGTGGGGTGACAGGGTGCAAAGAGTAGGGGGGTGGGAGGCAGGCTAGTGAGGTCTGGCCGAGGGGATTGGGAGAGTGGGGTGGCGGGGGGGTCAGAAAGTGGAGGTTGGGGAAGAACAGAAGCGCCGGGGACGGGGAAGCATTGGGGGAACGGCAGAGCATTTAAAATTGGAGGCTCGGGGGTAGGAAAATATGGGTGATGTGGAGTTGGAGGCAGGCATGGCCAGCTGTACAGTTTTGCAGCAGTTAAGACCTGTTTCTTTCCAATCTATCATTTTCTGACTACCCATCCAGCTTAGAGTCGGAACCCTCCAAGTTTAAGTCAGTCAGAGATTTTTATGGAGAGCCCTGGGAAGCAGCAGAATTCCCCATTGAAGAGTCTTAGAGGTTTACAGCATGGAAACAGGCTCTTTGGCCCGACTTGTTCATGCTGCCCAGTTTTTATCACAAAGCCAGTCTCAATTGCCCGCATTTGGCCCATATCCCTCTATACCCATCTTACCCATGTAACTGTCTAAGTGCTTTTTAAAAGACAAAATTGTACCCGCCTCTACTACTGCCTCTGGCAGCTTGTTCCAGACACTCACCGCCCTCTGTGAAAAAATTGCCCCTCTGGACCCTTTTGTATCTCTCTCCTCTCACCTTAAACCTATGCCCTCTAGTTTTAGACTCCCCTACTTTTGGGAAAAGATGCTGACTATCTACCTTATCTATGTCCCTCATTATTTTATAGCCCTCTATAAGATCACCTCCAAGCCTCCTACACTCCAAGGAAAAAAGTCCCAGTCTATCCAGCCTCAGTGGACCCAGTACTGATCCCCGAGGCACACTGCTGGTCACAGGCCTCCAGCTTGGAAAACAACCCTCTACAACCACCCTTTATCTTCTGTCATCAAACCAATTTTGTATCCAATTGGCTACCTCACCCTGGATCCCATGAGATTTAAACTTATGGAACAACGTACCCTGCGGTACCTTGTCAAAGGCCTTGCTAAAGTCCATACAGATAACATCGACTGCACTGCCTTCATCTACCTTCTTGGTTATCCCTTCAAAAAACTCAATCAAATTTGTGAGACATGATTGTCCATTCTCAAAGCCCACCTGACTGTCCCTCATGAGTCCTTGGCTCTCTAAATGCCTGTAGATCCTGTCTCTCAGAATACCTTCTAACAACTTACCCACTATGTTAGGCTCACCAGTCCCTGCAGCCCTTCTTAAACAAAGGCACAACATTTGCTACCCTCCAATCTTCAGGCACCTCACTTGTGGCTGTCGATGATGCAAATATCTCTGCTATGGGACCCGCAATTTCCTCCCTAGCCTCCCACAACGTCCTGGGGTACACTTTATCAGGTCCCAGGGATTTATCTACCTTGATCGCTTTAAGACTTCCAGCACCTCCTTCTCTGTAGTATGTTCACTCCTCAAGACATCACTATTAATTTCCCCAAGTTCCCTAACATCCATGCCTTTCTCAACAGTTGAAGGTTGAACATCCTGGCCAATTTCCACAGAGTCTCTTTATTGCGACTTCCACGAGGTTCTATCACACATCTTCCGGGGGACAATTATCCAGAAACTGGAAGATCTGGGCTGATGGGTTTTAACGATGAACAAAGAAAATTACAGCACAAGAACTGGCCCTTCGGCCCTCCAAGCCTCTACAACCAAGAGGGTTTTCTGCTATGTTAACCTATTAACTCCCTTTATTGCCTCCTTTTAATGATATTTGCCTTTTATTCATAGAGGGATTTAACATGCATGGTTTTACAACATGAATCACTTTTTGATTAATTGCCAACATTTGACTTATTATTTTGGATGAATAGTGTCAGAGTCATAGATGATATTCTTCAATATTTCTACATCGCTAGATGCTTCCTGGATGCCAACTGTGCATACAATCAGACTTCTGCCATTCAATGTAGAGTTTTGGGTTATATCCGAGATGTTTTACATTACTTCTTTGAAATGAGCAGAACTGTACTGGAATAGGATTATTGCATCTAATCTTTTCCAGCCTGTTTCTTTATTAGTAAGTGGGTCAGCTTATATAATGCAACTACATGTCATTTCCTGGCTTGTGCGTTGGCAAAATAAGCTAGTGCAACATAAAACAGATGTCCAGGTAGCTAGTGGGAGAAGTTAACTGTTTAAGTTTCTGCCCCTCTCATTTTGAGGAATGATTTTTCTCACTCTCCATTGGATTCGCCTGCCAACCATTTCCCAGGTAAGTGAGCAAGGCGGGCTATCTCTGCCTTTTGCCAGGGTGGTTTTGGTAGATGCCCAGAGTGAATCACTCCCCACGGTTCCTTCCTCTTCTGGGAACTGCCTGCAGCTTCTGAAAATTTATTAAAACATCTGACAATTGTAACAGTGCTGCACAATAATATCAGTGATGGTACACGGAATTACATAGCGTGTGTAGCCCAGAAAAAGACCATTTGGCCCATGTGGCCTACGTGAATGTTAATGCTCCACGCCAACCCAATCCTTTCAACATGACCTTTGGCTCTTCTCTCCCTCATGCATTTTTCTAGTTTTTCCCTGAATGTATTAATACTATTCACCGCTCCGACTCCCTGGGGTAGCGAGTTCATATTCTATTCACTCTCTGGGTAAAGCTGTTTCTTCTGAATTTCCAAAGGGATTTATTAGTGACTTTCTTATATTTATGGCCCCTAGTCAGGAACAATTAAGCTGTTCCGAAGAGGAACCACCTACCGCAGCTCTCTCAGCCTCCCTCTCTCGTTCGCGTTCTCGCTCCCTCTCCTTTTCTTTTTCCTTTTCTTTCTCCTTCTCCTCTCTGGCCTTTTGCTCAGCCTCACGCCTGGCCTTTTCTATTACTTCTTCCCTTTTCTTGGCCAGTTTTGAACCTTGCAGCGGTACAAAGTACAAGTCTGATCGAGCACAGGAATTGTAGCCACGATCCAAATGTTTGATGAACCTAAGACGAAACGCAAATGATTAGCAGCGAAACGGAAACGTCACTAAAACAAAACCTTAAGCTTCTCCATCATGTATCATAGAATCCCTACTGTGCAGAAGAGGCTTATCGAGTCTGCACCAACTCTCTGACGGACAGCATCTTACTCAAGCCCTCTCCCCCACCCTATCCCTGTAACCCCACACATTTACTTTGGCTAATCCATCTAACTTACACATCTTGGTACGTTAAGGGGTAATTTAGCATGGCCAAACCACCTAACCTGCACATGTTTGGACTGTGGGAGGAAACCGGAGCACCCGGGGGAAACCCACGCAGACACCAGGAGAATGTGCAAACTACATACAGACAGTCACCCAAGACTGGAAGTGAACCCGGGTCCTTGGAGCTGTGAGACAGCAGTACCAACCACTGTGCTGCCCCGATTATCACTTATTCCATTCTGCAAAATGCATTAGAATCATAGAAACCCTACAGTGCAGAAGGAGGCCATTCGGC
The DNA here is from genome assembly GCF_964213995.1 of Mustelus asterias. Taxonomy (NCBI): domain Eukaryota; kingdom Metazoa; phylum Chordata; class Chondrichthyes; order Carcharhiniformes; family Triakidae; genus Mustelus; species Mustelus asterias. Next base: position 8,388,382 of record NC_135822.1, on the reverse strand, counting down.
CCATCGAGTCTGCACCGACCACAATCCCACCCAGGCCCTACCCCCACATATTTACCCGCTAATCCTTCTAACCTAAGCATCTTAGGATTCTAAGGGGCAATTTTTAACCTGGCCAATCAACCTAACCCGCACATCTTTTGGACTGTGGGAGGAAACCGGAGCACCCGGAGGAAACCCACGCAGACACGAGGAGAATGTGCAAACTCCACACAGACAGTGACCCGAGCCGGGAATCGAACCCGGGACCCTGGAGCTGTGAAGCAGCAGTGCTAACCACTGCGCTACCATGTCGCCGGTATTAAGTAGCTTTCTATTAATCTACTATTAAGTAGCTTTCAAGAAGGGAAATCTTTTGCACAAATAATTACAGCACTCACGATTAGAAAAAGAGAAATTGGGGGAAAAACATGCTGTTTGCATTAATCTTCTAAAGCTACCAGAATTACAGAATACAAAATAAAAAGATACCTGGCTGACTGACTGGCGTGGCTTGGTGCACTAACAATTGTCGGTTCTGGAGATGGACTCCTGTTTGGAGATGGTGGTGGACTGTCCGGTTCCTCTGGCTCATCCTGGATTTCCTCTTTAATCTGAATGTTGGTCATCGGGGCAGGAGCAGTGTTTGTAATGCTTCCAGCGGAGCACATTGATGTAACAATGGAAGCGGTAGGCTGAATGGTAGAGATGGGTGCAACACTGGACGTGGCAGAGGCTGATGAAGATGCAACGGCTGGAGCCCCCGATGGGATGAAAGAATGCTGGGCATACGGCGGCTGTGAAGGAACTTGGTGAGATACTGCTTGAGGATGAGATGCAGTCGCCGGCAGACTCTGAGCCTGGGTTAATACTGGGGGTTGAGCAGGTGGAGGCTGGATCTGTTGAGTTTGAGGCATTAATTGTAACGGAGGTGGATGAACAGAGGGAGTATGATGGGTGGACAAGGAGCTCAATGGCTTTAAAGCTGGAGGAGGCGGTAAGTTTGAAGGCATTTGTGGGAACGGAGGTGGTCCAGCAAGGTGGGTTGGTGGTTTGTGTGACTGTGGGTTAGAAACAGGAGTAATTGGTGTAGTGGGTGGTGGCTTAATATGAGGCATAGTCACTGGAGCAGGTGGCAAAGGCTGCTCCCTTGGAGGCTGCGACTGTGGTTGTGCTTGAGGTGGTGGTGGAGGCTGTGCTTGCACTTGTGTAGGAGTGTGTTGCTGCGGGTGTGTCGCAGTTGGAGGCTGGGCAGACGCCTGCTGTATCTGAGGCTGGGGATTGAGGGAGAAAGGCGGACCTTGCAGCTGATGCTGTATGTGTGGCTGTGTTTGCAGAGAGTGAGGCAATGGTTGCACCTGAGCATGAAGAAGCTGAGGCTGCGTCTGGGAAAGAGGTTGTGACTGAGGTTGTAGCTGTTGTGGAATCGGAGGGTGTGGCGACGTTAGTCTCTGGGGGTGAAGCTGCGGTGCAGGCTGCATCAGTGAATGAGGCGGTGTCTGACTCCGCGGCTGTGGCACGGGGGACAACTGTTGAGAAACTGATACAGCACAGGAAGACACCGGAGGGGGCATTTGCGGTGGCTCCAGTGGTACAAGTGGCAAAGAGGCACATGAGCTCTGATGTACTGGAGGCTGAGACTGTAATACTTGTTGCTGTGCGGAGGAATCAGAATCACTCTCATTGTCCCTTGGGCTTGGTATACTTGGTGATGTGCTGCGATTGTCCTGATCAATATCCTTTGGATCACTGCTTCCTTCATCATTAACACTGCGGCTGTCAGAGCTCTCGCCTTCAGATGGTGAATTTGGCCTACTGATGTCCTGTTTAGGAATAAAAATACAGACAATGTGTTACTGAATAATATTTACTGAACCTAACTAAACGGTAACTGCTTCATGATCATAATGTTTAAGCATCATTTGGGCTTTTATCAGATATGCAGAACTTGAAAATGATCACTGTACAATTAAGATAGCAATTTCAAATTTTAACTAAGCGGTGCTTAGTGAAGCTGTTTAATTAGATAACACCATTAATATTCCCCACCAGCACGTTCCATTAGGAAGGCAAAGCTAACTGTCCATTTTATAGAGGCAAATGTTCTATCAAGTTTGACCTAAGAAGTGCACAACTCCTATTTTCTTGACCACAGATCAATGGATGGCATGGACGAAACAGCAAAGAGAAAGTTCAAAAACTGGAGTAAACCGCAAACCAACTTAGCCGCATATTTGTCTTCTTAAAATAAATACTTATACCTCCTTTTCTAGCAGATGCTTCCTGACCTGCATTTTTGCTCAGATTTTCAGAATCTGCAATATTTTACTTTTTTGTGTTAACGGTCCAATATTGCTCTGCTGATTGCGTAGTTGATTTCATCGTCCTGTGACTTCATGGAAAGATAAATGAAAATATCTCGGCTTGAACTCTGGGCGGCACAGTTGCACAGTGGTTAGCACTGCTGCCTCACAGCGCCAGGGACCCTGGTTCGATTCCCAGCTTGGGTCACTGTCTGTTTGGAGTTTGCACATTCTCCCCATGTCTATGTGGGATTCCTCCGGGTGCTCCGGTTTCCTCCCACACTCCAAAGATGTGCAGGTGCATTGACCATGTTAAATTCTTCCTCAGTGCACCTGAACAGGTGCCGCAATGTGGCGACTAGAGGATTTTCACAGTAACTTCATTGCAGTGTTAACGCGAGCCTACTTGTGACTAATAAATAAACTTTTAAACTTTAAAAATCTCTGATCTCGCCCATGGCTGGGATTCTCCGGTTTAGCTGCAGTGAATGGAGTTTTGGCTGAGCGCCAAATTCTCCGTTCTCACTGGGTGAACGGGTCATCAGTACATTATCATCCCTTTCCTCGATACAGACGGAAACTATGCTTTCTGCCATAAAATATCGCTGTCCAAGAATGCAAAATAAGAAAATCACAGAAACCTGTAATAGGTTCGCTAATTTTAAAAGTAAACTATTTATGTGAGATAATCGTGAAACTTTAAAATGTGACAAGTGGCAGTAAAAACAGTGGCTCCAGCCTTTTGACAGCCCAATTAACAGTTGTTGCTTCTTGTACCAGGATAGCTCGAAGGAAACGATTTTGAAATTGTGTTTCAGACTAAAAACATCTCAATTTTCACCATCAATGACTTACAAGCATTCTGCGTACAATATATCACCTAGATTATGAGCAAACAACAAATAGATTTGCAAGCAGGAAACTGATTAGACTTGCATACAAATATTAACATTTAAAAAAAATTTCAATGCAGGTTAAAATTTCAATCTGGGAGTTTACATTCAAAAGATGGAACTGCCTTTTCATCAACATAATGTAACAGCCACACTTTAATCAACTTGTCACTGTAACTAAAAAAATCATAGCTTACACACAGCAAGTCTAATTAACCCAGCTTTAGTTTACAAAACCCATGTTTCAATGCAAATATGAAGCAGATGGTGGTCTTTTTCTTTCCACTGAACAATTTTGAAGCATTGCCATTTACCACATTTTTATACTGCTGAATCACGCTTTATTTTAGCCAGCAATTGACGGTTTTCAACCTCCCCTTACGCAAGGCTCCAAATTGAAATTATATATTTTTTTCACTAAAATACCCATGGAATACATCATTTAAAATCTGAAACAGTTAGCCTGGGAAAATTTAAAGTTGCATTTATGATCGTGTTTAGACTGGATGTGACAAGTAAAAGGGGGAAAAAAAAGATAGCTCAATTTTAGAAGGTACTTTAGAATATCTCTGGATTTCAGTCAAATACACTTTTATAACAATATCTGCTCGAGACGGTCAAGATTTTCCTGACACGTTCAACATCTCAAATCTCCCTACAGCCTTTTTTCTGCTCGCTGGGAATGGAAGTAGAGTTCATGCTCGAGGTGCCATTACAGAATCCATTATGAGACAGACTGACAATATCTGCTAACCCTAATGGGAGACTCCAGCATCACTTCACTGATGTGTTTTCGTTCCATTCTCTCAAACACATTCATTAGAAATTGCACACGTTGTTGCAGCTTTGCCCCACATTTCGTAGATATTTTAGAAAAAACACGAACATTAATTCCAGAATTTAAAACCAAGTGCATCACTGTCATAATGAGCCAACTATGTATACTGACTGCCCTACATTCCATTCAATAGCAACATTGCAACGTTGTTGGAGCAATTATAGCACAAATTACATCTTCCAACAAACAAAATGCAAATGATTACAATGGTGCACATACCGCCGAACATTTGCAATATTATTACTGTCTATGTGAATGTCAGCATCCTGTCATTCCTCCAAGCCTAATGAATCTAATAAATCAATTCAATTTTGTCTATATAAACACCCATTCAGGTCCCAACTGCTGAGGGGAGTGGAAATCGGATTAAACGGTCTGCACTATGCAATTTGTCCAAAATGTTAAACCAAAAGGGAAAATGCTGGAAAATCTCAGCTGGTCTGGCAGCATCTGTAAGGAGCCTCCCATCCATTGACTCTGTCTACACCTCCTGCTGCCTCAGCAAAGCAGCCAGCATAATTAAGGACCTCACGTACCCTGGACATTCTCTCTTCCACCTCCTTCCTTTGGGAAAAAGATGCAAAAGTCTGAGGTCACTTACCAACCTACTCAAGAACAGCTTCTTTCCCTGCTTTTGAATGGACTTATCTTGCATTAAGTTGATCTTTCTCTACACCCTAGCTATGACTGTAACACTACATTCTGCACTCTCTCATTTCCTTCTCTATGAACAGTATGCTTGGTCTGTATAGCATGCAAGAAACAATACTTTTCACTGTATGCTAATACATGTGACAATAATAAATCAAATCAAAGGACTGACGTTCCGAGTCTAGATGACCCATTGTCAAAGCTCTGGACTGACGTTCCGAGTCCAGATGACCCTTTGCCAAAGCTTTGACAAACGGTCATCTAGACTCAAAACATCAGCTTTTTTCTCTCCTTACAAATGCTGCCAGATCTGCTAAGATTTTCCAGCATTTTCCCTTTTGGTTACAGATTCCAGTATCCGCAGTAATTTGCTTTTGTCCAAAGTGTTATACTCCCTTCAAATATCCTCGAGTGTTTGAAAAGCAGCGAACATCATCATTCCTGAGTTCTGTCTGCTGGGACTAATGCTGGGTTCAAATTAATAACGTAATAATTGCTGGCCCTTGCAAAAACATATGGCCACAAAGAGCCAATAGGAAAGACCTCTCAGATTCCTGCAGATTGTTGGCGAATAAATGACAATGTGTTGTTTGTAAATGTGGCAAATCTTATTAGTAATTAGACTGCACATTTTGTCCAGATCACTCACACCCTGCAGCAGCCCCAATCCTGAATCCCAAGGATCATTTTGTCTTTGGTTCTGTCATTGGCAATGATTCAAAAAGCTGCGTTTTAGTGAAATGAGCTTCCAGCAACAAAAATGAATAAAAACCTTACCGAGACATCTCTCGATTGTAATTTTATTTATGGTGAGTTACCAACTCTGGAGTCAAAAGTAATGTCTAGGTCAAATAATATACAGGATAGTGTGGGTCCATCTCAGTACAATTAGTGTAAATGTTTTATTTTATTTCCTGCATAGGTTACTCTGAACGCGTTGTCCATTCCGAGCTACTCATTTCACCTCTCACCTTCATGGTTTAGCTGAATTTGGTTTAAAGTTTTAAATGAAGTCAAGTTTTGAGCTGTGCAGACCAGAAGGATCCCAGGTCTGTGCAGAGTTAGCTGATCTTAGTGAGGATGGCGGTAGTGTTGCAACAGTGAGCCTCAACATGTCTGGATCAGGGAACGAAACATCTGTCAGCATTCTTGTTTGTGATTGTTATTTAATGACTAGTGTTGAAGTATGTGTGTGAGGAAATCTCTGGAGGACAGCAATGAAAATGGCTGTCACAAGCCCCATCCACAGAGCTGTGATCTAATCAGGAGGACCCTGATTAGATCACAGGAGGATCAGTGCTGGGCCCACTGTTATTTGACATTTACATTATTGATTTGGATGAGAATATAGGAGGCATGGTTAGTAAGTTTGCAGATGACACTAAGATTGGTGGCATAGTGGACAGTGAAGAAAGTTATCTCGAATTGCAACGGGATCTTGATCAATTGGGCCAGTGGGCTGACGAATGGCAGATGGACTTTAATTTAAACAAATGCGAGGTGATGCATTTTGGGAGATTGAACCAGGGCAGGACTTACTCAGTTAATTGTAGGGCGCTGGGGAGAGTTACAGAACAAAGAGATCTAGTGATACATGTTCATAGCTCCTTGAAAGTGGAGTCACAGATGGACAGAGTGGTGAAGGAGGCATTCGGCACACTTGGTTTCATCGGTCAGAACATTGAATACAGGAGTTGGAATGTCTTGTTGAAGTTGTAATTCTGGTCACCCTATTATAGAAAAGATATTATTAAACTAGAAAGAGTGCAGAAAATATTTACTAGGATGCTACCGGGACTTGATGGATTGAGTTATAAGGAGAGGCTGGATAGACTGGGACTTTTTTCTCTGGAGCGTAGGAGGCTGATGGGTGATCTAATAGAGGTCTACAAAATAATGAGGGGCACAGATCAGCTAGATAGTCAATATCTTTTCCCAAAAGTAGGGGAGTCTAAAACTAGAGGGCATAGGGGTGTGTTAGCTTTTATTGGTAGAGGGATTGAGTTTCGGAGCCATGAGGTCATGCTGCAACTGTCCAAAACTCTGGTGCGACCGCGGAGTATTGCATACAGTTCTGGTCGCCGCAGTATAGGAAAGATGTGGAAGCATGAGATTTACCAGGATGTTGCCTGGTATGGTGGGAAGATCGTATGAGGAAAGGCTGAGGGACTTGAGGTTGTTTTCGTCAGAGAGAAGGTGGTTAAGAGGTGACTTAATAGAGGCATACAGGATGATCAAAGGATTAGATAGGGTGGATAGTGAGAGCCTTTTTCCTCGGACGGTGATGGCTAACATGAGGGGACATAGCTTTAAATTGAAGGGTGAGAGATATAGGACAGATGTTAGAGGTAGGTTCTTTACTCAGAGAGTGGTAAGGACGTGGGATGCCCTGCTTGCAGCAGTAGTGGACTCATCAACATTAAAAGCATTCAAATGGTTATTGGATAAACATATGGATGATACTGGAATAGTGTAGATTAAAGGGGCTTTAGATTGGTTTCACTGGTCGGTGCAACATCGAGGGCCGAAGGGCCTGTACTGCGCTGAAATGTTCTATGTTTAAGGTGAGAGGGGAGAGATGCAAAAGTGTCCAGAGGGGCAATTTTTTCACACTGAGGGTGGTGAATGTCTGGAACAAGCTGTCAGAGGTAATAGTAGAGGCGGGTACAATTTTGTCTTTTAAAAAGCATTCAGACAGATACATGGGTAAGATGGGTATAGAGGGATATGGGCCAAATGCAGGCAATTGGGATTAGCTTAGGGGTTTTAAAAAAGAAAGGGCAGCATGGACAAGTTGAGCCGAAGGGCCTGTTTCCATGCTGTAAACCTCTATGACTCTATGACCCTGTAGTAAATGGGGTTTTCCCACCCAATGGGTAAATGCAGTACCTGGAGTGGCAGTAAGTCCTACAGAGCAGGAGGGTGCCACTGTCCGATCTGTGTGTTAACTGCCTGTAACCAGGGTAACTTTAACATTGGCTAGAGTCAATTGACTGGACTGATGTCCCAAATTTACACTTGACCTTAAACTTAGGGGCAATTTGTTTTTTGTCCATGATATAATAAAAGGGCTGGATTCTGGCCTCAATGACAAAATTATTTTCGATTTTGACAGCTTGGAGAGGACCAGGGACCAACTGCACAGAGGAAGAAATGGGTTAAATCCTAAGCGGTTCTTCTTTTCCCAGAAAAAAATAGATCTGTGAAACAGGATGCCAGATTGTGTAGGAGGTGCTAATTCATTCTGTAACTTCAAGAGAGAGAGAGAGAGAACTGGACCAGTTTTCTAACTATGTCGGAGTTTTTATTTTACAAGAGGTGATTGAGTCTTGGCCAGCAGAGTCCCCCAGAACAGGCTGTATCGCCTTGAGCAAACGAAGAAGAACTTGGCAGGTTTTTAAACTGATGAGTAATTTTGATCTGGGTTTCACCTCTCCCTGGAGATCACATGGCATCTAGTTAGGAAAGCGCTTGACCTGATGCATGGGACATCACAACATTGTGTGGTTCAGGTTACATGTTCAATGTTTGTATTCAAACGGCTAACCAATGGCTTTTGATGATGTTTGGAAACAGGTACATCGCAGGTTTGCAAATGGGACAAAGGCCTTCATTTAGTACAAATTCATCATGTAATGATTACTGAGTAATAGTCGATATTGTGGCCAAGTACATACCTGTGTTTTAGATTTCTTTGCATTTAATCTTTCCGATTCTTCTGTATCAGAAGCAGCCTTTTCTCTTTGGCGTTTGGCACTCTTTGATGGTGATGACACATCATCTTTTGATCTCTATAGTTCAAAAACATTGAGAACAGCATTAGCACAAGTTGAACAGAACCATCCCTGAGTTAATGAAGGATGTAAGTCAATAAAAAGAAACTGCAGCATCTCCATAGTTGATTTTAACAGGAACTTCCTAAATGAGGAACTTGAAGGAATAATAATTGATTTTAACTTGGGGCACAACGTGGTGTGGGCAGGATGAGTGACAAGCCTGGGCCACTTTAAACTGCAGATCTTGCCCAAAACCCAGGAAGAATCTCTACCTTGATCATAGACAGGAGGGGGATTTCTGATAGCAGCAGGTTTCCATGGGGAATGCAAAAAAGATACTTTCCAAGTTGGGGGATTGGAAGGCAATTGAGGTTTGGAGAAGCCAGTGGCAGGGAAGCCCAAGATCTCCTTGAAAGTTCTGGAGGAATATTCCTGTTCCACAAGTAAATCATTACAATTAAAAAAATACTCTGCTGGGTTCTTCTGGCCGAGGGTCCACTTGTTGGTAGTTTTTTGGGTCCAACACCGAGAGAAGATTGCCTGATTGCATTAAAATGGCGTCAGCATCGTATTTGCGTCATAGGACTACAAGTTTGCATGCTGATGAGATCACTGAGTTAAGTTCATAAGATACAGGAGGAGAATTAGGCCATTTGGCCCATCGAGTCCGCTCCACCATTCGATCATGGCTGATATGTTCCTCAATCCCATTTTCCTGCCTTCTCCCCATAACCATTCAACCCATTACCAATTAAAAACCTGTCTACCTCCTCCTTAAATTTACTTACTGTCCCAACATTCACCGCACTTTAGGATAACGAATTCCAAAGATTCACAACCCTTTGGGAGAAGTAGTTTCTCCTCGACTGTGTTTTAAATTTGCTACCCCTTATCCTAAGGCTATGACCTCTTGTCCCAGAATGCCCCACAAGAGGAAGCATCCGCTCCCCATCGACCATATCCTTACCTTTTATCATCTTATATACCTCAATCTGATCTCCTTCTTCTAAATTCCAGAGAGTAGAGGCCTAAACTGCTCAATCGCTCTTCATACGACAAACCTCATCTCTGTAATCAATCTAGTGAACCTCCTCTGAACTGCCTCAAATGCCACCACATCTTTCCCCAAATAAGGGGACCAAAACTGTGCACAATACACCCGGTGCAGTCTCACCAATGCATTGCATAGTTTGTAACAATACTTCCTTACTTTTATATTCTATTCCTTTAGCTAAGGTGGGAGCAAGGTGTGAATGAGGTTGTAAGTAATAAGCCCAATTTTGAATCCCCACATGCCACATCCTACTCAGACGCAGGTGTTAAAATCAGGACTAATATTTTTTGAGCAGCGTTATGAGACTCGAACGTTTTATTCAACCTGACTTTTCCGTATCCACACATAAACCAGGTCCAAGTTCTAGCCCCACCCTTATAAGGATTAACGAGTGAACGCTCTACTCATCATCTCAAAGAACATCCGGAACTGACTGTTTAGGCAGGGAGGCGATTGAAAAGTAATTTGCATTTTCACCAAAGAGCATGCCAGAGACAGTACACCACCAGCATATATAACTATTACAGTTCCAAAATGTTTGACCTCCCACAGTTCATCAATATAAATGGCAAAGTACATTAGATACTTCACTGGTTGATGAATCTTTGTGGTTTAATGTCTTCTTTCCCACAAAAAATATTAAATTACGATGAATTTTGTGGCATTCAGACTAAAGGAGATCAACTAATACATTTCCTTTCGGATAGGAAAAGGACCCACACACCTATAGTACAATCACTGCAATACTACAGTAAATACTGAAGTATAATTCACTGATTGGGAGACTGTCATTCATAATCACAAGTTGTTACATTAAACCTGTACCAATAAATTCCAGTCTCATTTTGAATTTTAGTAGGATTTGTTTGAAAAAATGTGGCCTGTACAACGAGTCAGGATATTTTCTGATGTTTCTTAGAATATGGAATGGCGCCGATTCTAAAACCTGCCTCTCTCTCTCTATGCCTCAAAACGGGTCCCTTCTCAGTAGCTATGACAATGTAGTATGTAATTGCTTTCACTACGAAGATTGTCGGAACATTACCTTGCTGGACTTTTTCATAGAGTCTGCTTTGCTATCATTACTGGAAGTGCTGGCAGCACTGGGAGAGTTACGGCCGCTGGACCTGATGTCTTCATTGATAGGTGAGGTTCTACCGTCAGGGCTGGCTGTCTGCTTTTTACGACCACTGCGCAGTGAAGACATCTAATTGACAATAAAATTATTATTAGACCCACATGGATTGGGGTGATTAATAATTCATAAGCGCTTTTATAACAGTGCTAGCTCCCAATTAATACTTTCTAGTTAATTACTGGTCAATGTTGGCGGCTGAGATTCCATTTGTAATCCTTCTGCTCCTTTTGATAAGAAAAACTGTATACTAAATTTTGAAGGTGCAGGCTTCCTTTCTGCGTGCAAAAAGGAATGACACGATTACTTTGATGAGACCAGCTCCTGTAACCTGAACACTTTGCCTAATCCTACAGTAACTGCCATTATCACTCATCTCTTTTTGCCTGATTCACTACTTTAAAAAAAAACAAATGAGCAAAAGGTACCAGGTACCTTTGACAGGAATGCTGTGTAGATTAGAATCAAAGTGTTTTTAAAAATCCAGCATATTGCTGTATGTTCTTCAAGTTTCCAGCTTTTTAAAAAAAAAACCACCTGTGACTCGGACAATAAGTTTCCTGTTGGAAAATTGAACTTGACTTCTATTATTTGATTAGCCTTCTCTCAATGTTCACACTACACTGAATGACAATGGTTTTCCTATAAATTTTAAATACAGAAGACTCAACAAAGAACATGTTATTTATGCTACATAGATAACAGAACAACATTAAATCATAATCGCTTGGTGTCATCCAGGCTGCGCGATCTAAATGTGTTTCTTTTATGAGAGAGGATGCATGTAGTTACATTCCAAGCTGCATCACAGGACTAAGTTTGAGAGGGCAGCAAATTAGAATACAAGTTGGTGCTAAAATGCATTGGAGGATTTCAAAAGAATATTGCCAAATTACTCACCGCATCAGCATCTCATTGATTTTGCATAAATTTATAAAGGCAAAAAAGAAAGAAATAATGACTCATACCGAGCCCCGACTCCTTCTGGTCCTCATGCTATGTTTCCCACTGAGCCCATCTTCTTCTTCTTTGACTGGCTTAAACATAAATGGTGGTGGATCCACGGGTTTGTCGATAGGTGGTAACTCTGCGTACTTCTTGAAGTGAATCCGACACTCTGTGCACAGTAATATGTTGTCTCTTCCTCCGTGGTGCCAGTCTTTGGATGCTGGTTTAAAAATAAAACAATATATTTTTTTCTGTACTACCAATCTAAAGAATACGGGTTTACATTTCTGGACATTCCCCACTGCAATGACCCAATTTGGTTATGCATTATTGAATAATTACATGAAGAATGGTAGGAAAGCTGCACAAATAAGATTAATTCTGATTGTAGCTCAGCAATGGAGTGCACAGAAGGCAATGTGCAGGACCATGCAACGGCACGGTGGCACAGTGCTTAGCATTGCTGCCTCTCAGCGCCAGGGTCCCGGGTTCAATTCTGGCCTAGGATGGGTGCATGTGTGGAGTTTGCATGTTCTCCCCATGTCTGCATGAGTTTTCTCCGGGTGCTCCGGTTTCCTCCCACGCTCCAAAGATCTGCAGGTCAGGTGGATTGGCCATGCTAAATTGACCCTTAGTGTCCCAAGGTGTAGGTCAGACGGATTAGCCATGGTAAATGTACAGGGTGAACACAGTAAGAGTTTTAACAACACCAGATTAAAGTCCAACAGGAAATGTACGGGGTTACAGGGATAGGGCGGGGCTCCTTATCCTAGTGTTGTTGTTCTGGGGTAGCACGAAGTTGAGGCCAGTCAGAGAGGAAGGAAAATCAAGGGGAGTGTTTTGCCTCTAGTATTTTACACCTTACTGGTTAAATGGAGTACAATAGCACAAATCATCTTTATATCTTCTTAATGCAGAGACAGTAAAGAGTGGGGAGAAAGTTAAGACTCCCCCCCCCCCCGCCATCCCAAATCTAAATTTATTGCTGTTGGTTTTCCTTTCCATTACATAATCCTATGGAAGTTTATGAATGCAGGGCTTGGTCACAGTTTGAAAACAGAATTTCACCTCCGGAATGGAATTACAGAAGGCAGTGCCTACTAACCCACTGATTACCCTCTATTTCTATCTTTGCATTTCCAAAAGAAAATGTGCTCTGCTGCCTATGTTACAGTACAAACATTAAGCAGCTGCTACCTGAGGTGGTATTATCATAGTGTACTTTCTCCACAATACTGGTAACAGGAGGACAAGCTGAGGTTGCCACTAAGTAGTGTGGCGTAACTGGGGAGAGGAAGAGAAAAGGATTGGCGGTGATTTGCTTCTGAGTAAGCAAATTGCGCCTTGAATGAGATACTTTTGCACAGGTTCTCCTTCTTTTACATCATGTGGAGTCGCCGGCGTTGGACTCGGGGTAGGCACAGTAAGTAGTCTCACAACACCAGGTTAAAGTCCAACAGGTTTATTTGGTAGCACAAGCTTTCGGAGCAATGCCCCTTCATCAGGTGAGTCCAGTAAATACATGTTTATTTAAAAACCTAGAGGCAACCTTTGGCCAGCACCCAGAAATATTTAATTGTACATATATATATATATAGTCACTTAAAAAAAAAAGTAGTAACTGGGCAAAGTGCCTTCTGTTACTTCTCATAGCCTGAATAATTAAAAAGTACATACTGGTGGTGAAACAATGGCGACAGGCGTATCCCTTCAGCTCCTGTTCACTATCTTCACTGTCAAAGTCATCTTCACTGGCTGAGCTGAGATCCACTGTGGAAAAAAATTCTAAAAATGAACCCTTCTCCAAACAGCTTGTGGTAAATGGCTGCAGACAATACATTTCATTATTGGGTTTATATTAAGGAGTATTTGGACTTTACAAAGACAGTGAAGGCACGTAGCCAGTATTTTGAGTGGTGTTAAAAAAAAACAGTATGAAACTAGGGTGCAAGATCTTTACAAGAATGGTTTCAGGGAAGAGAAACCTCAGTTTTGAGGACAGATCGGTGAGGTTGGGACCGTTCCCCTTGGAGAGAAGGCGGCCAAGAGGAGGTTTGATAAGAGAGCGACATTCAAAATCATGAGGGGGCTGGACAGAGTAGATAATGTAGGAATTTTAACTGTTAATATAAATTCTACAGTATTTTTCCACAAAATAAACAGCAGTGTATTGCTTTCCCTCCACTCGGGCCTTCTCAATTTGGAATATTTTTATATATCGTTTCATGGCGGGCTCCCAGATGGGAGAAAATTTGGAAAAAGAACTACGGGAAATGAAAACCACACACAATGATGTCATTCTATAATGGAATGTCTAGTTTTATATCAAGAGTCAATTAATGCAGTGGAAATTGCTTTGCATGATTCTTTTCAAAAGGAAATGTCTTTTCTTGTGCAGCCAGCTCATGGCCACTTAATAGTCTCCAAAGCACAGACCCTTGAGCTGACCATTTCACTCTTTAATGCTCGTAACTATTTTGCATTAGTGGAGGAGTCAAAAGATCTGCCAACTGTGAGCAGAACAGATCTTGGAACAGTTCTTTAGTGTCCTATAAACAAACTGAAAATTGTCATTGTGAACAAACAGCATTAAAAAAATCTAACTGATGCAGGACGCACTCCGCAACAACTCTGACTTCAACAACCACCCGCTTTCCCTGTGAAGCCTATAATGAGTAAGGAATGTGATGGGAACATCGCCTCCAAGTTCCTTGCTAAGTCACACATCACCCGGACTTGTACACAAACCGCTGTTCTTCCATTATCACTGGGTTGATGTTTTGGAATGCCCTAACCAGCATCTTGGTGGGAGCACCATTACAAAAGGACTGCAAAGGTTCAGGATGGCCTACCAGCATCTTTCAGGGAAACTTGATTGGCAAATGCGGCATTGTCAGGATTCAACAACAAATGAAGGAAAGCTAGAAATCCGCCAAATAGGAATTCTAGCTTTAAAAATAATTACCAGGAATATGTTTAAATAAAAATTCAACTTTTTATTTGTTACACAGCTGGCTTCATTTTTTAAGTCTGTGCTCCTCACTAACTTTCACTTTAAAAGTATAAATTAGCATGCCTCTTTTCTCACTTATACTGCTGCTTAATTAGGATTTACGCACTGCATTTAATGGTGTTACAATAATAAATGCAATGTCAACATTCCAGTTCTCAATCGCTTGGTCCCTACTTACCCACTTGGTGCAAATTTCACCAAAACTGATCCACTTTCCAAGGTGGTGGCCTTGCTATATGGTGAGATGTCACATCAATTTCATTGTAAAGCAACAAGCCATCACAATGCTGCAGGAATTATCAAGTTTGAGGGACTAAGAGCTCACACGGTATAACATACACATAGGGGACGGCACGGTGACACATTGGTGAGCACTGCTGCCTCACAGCGGCAGGGACCCAGGTTTAATTCTGGCCTCGGGTCATTGTCTGTGTGGAGCTTGCACATTCTCCCCATGTCTGTGTGGGTTTCCTCCCGGTGCTCCTGTTTCCTCCCACAGTCCAAAGATGTGTGGGTTAGATTGGTTGGCCATGCTAATTTGCCCCTTAATATCAAGGGGACTAGTAGGTTAAATGCATAGGGTTATGGGGATCAGGGCCTGGATGGGATTGTGGTTGGTGCAGACTTGATGGGCTGAATGGCCCCCTTCTGCACTGTAGTATTCTATGATTCTCGGGAAATAATTAAAACACCTTTTGGTTTACAGACAGGAAGAATTAGTGCTCTTTAAATTAACTCTCCTCCTGTCCGTAACACAAGCTTTTACAGCATTTTGCACAATGTTGCCAGTGTACTGCTCACCAGCCAGCAAGAATATAGTGGCTACAGAAGCACTCTAGCTCCTCTGGAAAGTACAGCATCGACATGCATGCACAATATTTATAACAGTGTGAATATGCCCACATTTACATGGTAGTGTTGAGTTGCAAAGAAAACTAGAGCACGAAGTGTGTCACCAGTATAACCCGGTTGGTCTAAAGAAAGTACCCAAAAGAATAGTGTTCTCCTAAATGGGGCAGAAGGAGAGGCACCATCCTCTGTTTTATCTTAAGCCATTTCCCACAAATTTCTAAACGCAAATTTGGCAAAGGGACACTTTAAAATGCTTTCTTACATTTTCCAGTATTTACTGTCCCAATGACTAGGTGTCAACAATATTTAACTAAGGCCATAAAGGAGTTATTAATGTGCTTTTAGAACTGAGTGCAATGGCTTAAAATGTTTGTGGTGACTGTGACCACTTCTGTGGTTCTAAACACTACATAAACCAACAAGTGCAGAACAAATGCATTTGTCACTTGCAGTATAATTAGCATTATTAAAATTCACTGACAGAAAATGGAAGCTGATCTGTATGTTTAATTTAATATGTATTCATATTTGTAACACAGATCCAGCTTTTGTGTCAATGAACACAGAGAATCTCAAATTAATTTCTAGAATTTGAAACACAAATATTTAGGTAGGTTTCGTACTAATGAATATTCTGATGCAAGAACTTAATGGGTCAACTCATAGCTAGCTATTGCGAAATGAAACAACTGCTGTGGTGTAAGTTCCAGCCACTGAATTGCTTGAAACTTAAAAGATTTTCTATTTTAAAGTCTAGGTTAAGTGGCGGCACAGTGGTTAGCACTGCTGCCTCACAGCACCAGGGACCCGAGCTTGATTCCAGCCTTGGCTGGCTGTCGCGTGGAGTTTGCACGTTCTCCCAGTGTCTGCGTGGGTTTCCTCCGGGTGCTCTGGTTTCCTCACAGTCCAGAGGCGTGCAGGTTAGGTTGACTGGCCATGCTAAATTTCCCCTTGGTGTCCAAAGATGTGTAGGTTAGGGGGATTAGCTGGGGAAATGCATGGGGTTATGGGGATAAAGCAGAGAGTGGGCCTGGGTAAGATGCCATGTTGGCGCAGACTCGATGGGCCAAATGGCCTCCTTCTGCACTGTAGTGATTCTATCATTACTTTTAGCCATAATTTTCTTTCCCAGCTCATAGTTGTCTAAATTCAGAAACTACTCTGCTAATTAGAAATCAGTTTAAAACAACTGGTTGGAACGGTTTGGATAATTAGCTAATTATATAAATTGTTTAGTCCCTCATGCATTCTCTCTTCAAAACTCGAACAACAATCACTGTGACCAGAACTTACAGAATTCACCAGATGGTGGTCGAGATGGATTCACTGGGGTTGTTGCAGTACGTGTTTTAATTCTTCTAAATACTGCCTGTCTGCGATGTCTACGATGAGCACGAGAGCTGGCCGCTTCAGGAGTCTTTTTCCAATAGTAATAAAAAGTCACCAGCTCACCCTGTGGCAAAAAAAATAGTGGTCCATAACATCATCTGTACCATTCTAGAACCAAACCTTTTGACATCCTGCAACCATTACTACTAATGGATACAAATGAAAAGCCTGCTATAACTTTCATTTTGCAAAACCTAATTTCTGCAAAAGCTCATAAAGTGCTCACTGCAGTATACAAGTGAGTGATTATCAGATGGATTATCAGGTGGTTAGGGTGCATTGGCCGCGCTAAATTTTCCCTCCATGTACCCGAACAGACGCCAGAATGTGGCGACTAGGGGATTTTCACAGTAACTTCATTACAGTGTTAATGTAAGCCTACTTGTGACACTAATAAATAAACTTTTACTTTAACTTTAGAAATTTAACTGGCAATTATTTTTTGTTGATAATTATTTAGGAACACACATTGAAAATCCCCATTCCGTGATCATTAATAATCTCTACTGGAAAGTGAACTCATGGATCTTGGTTGAAGTTCTATTGGTTTCCACTGTGACTTTCTTATCCCCAAACAAACAGTCTGTTGAACCTCAAGGTTGGCCACATTCCCAAACACACCTTCAGCAAAGCAAGTTGATTAAAATTAGGTGCAAAAAAATATCTACACCCTAAACAACCACACCTCTGCATTTCTATCATTTAATGTTGTATGTTCAGCAACCAGAAATACTCCATAGAAAACTCTCCGTAATCAGGAAAGCTTTTCCAGTATTATGTGGTTTAAGAGCGTAATGCTCAAAAATGCTAAGTTATCCTCAGGCACTGAAGATTAAGTATTTTGTGCTTCAATTTCCTTTGGACAGCTAGAATTAGATGGAAAATAAAGTGCAGGTTGTGAACTGAGTTCCAGAATGAATGTTTCAATGAATCTCTTCTGTGATTTAACTCCTGCCATTTTTGCTTTAGCACGATCACCTTCAGGGTAACGCTGGCCTTTTTCACAATCTGCCATGACCTGGGTCCAGAAATACAAATTCTGTATCTCTAACCCATAAAATTACAATGAAATCGGAGGTGCTTGAGGGTTTTAACCGAGTCCAAAGATGTGCAGGTTAGGTTGATTGGCTAATTGCCCCTTAGTGTCAGGGGGATTAGCAGGGTAAATATGTGGGATTATGGGGACTTGGGCTAGAGTGGGATTGTTGTCCGTGCAGGCTGAATGGGCCGAATGGCCTCCTTCTGCACTTTAGTGATTCTATGAGATCCCCTTCACATACTGCTGGTCTGGAAACTAGAGATCCAGAGAAACTGAGTTGCATGCTCGGCCCAGTTTATACTAAATTTGGGAATGGGGACCTGGGGTAAGGATTCCAATGATCACACCTAAGGGGCGTAATACTTGTTTCAGGTAGGCACCCTGGGCGCTTAGAAGTCACTGGCTGCTAAATTAGACACTCATGGAACAGATCGGATATGGAAACTGATCTTTCCAGTGCTAACATTTTATCCAAAAACAAGAACGCTGCAGTTCAGTTCTCTGTCCCAGGAGCTTCACAAAATAGGGGAGTGGGTGTTTGCAGGAATGGTGATGCTCATTCCCTTTTCATCTGTTTCTCCTCCTCCAAAGTCATGAGTAAGAAATTTGTCTCGAATACCAACTCAAAACAGATGTTAACTCCTGACTTTGGGTGACTGTGTGCGGAATTTGCACGCTCTCCCCATGTTTGCATGGGTTTTCTCTGGGTGCTCCAGTTTCCTTCCACAGTCTAAAGATTATGCAGTTTAGGTGAATTGGCCATGCTAATTTGCCCCTTGGCGTCCAAAGATGTGTAGATTAGGGTGTTTGGCCAATGCTAAATTGCCCTTTAGTGTCCAAAGATGTATAGGTTAGATGGACTAGCCATGGTAAAAGCATGGGGCTACAGAGATAGGGCAGGGCTGATGGGCCTTGATAAGATGCTCTTTGAGAGTCGGTGCAGACTCATGGGGCGAATTGCCTCCTCCTGCACTGTAGCGATTCTTTGGCATAATTTTAATTACTCCAAAAACTTTCCACATTAAACATTCACACTGTACTAATTGTGACTAGCTTTTGATTTTAAAAAACCCTCAATAAATGGAAATATCTTTGTTACCCTCCTATAAATTCCAACTAAGCTGATTTGGTGGTAAACTGACATGTAATCCCAGCACCTTTTGTGCAGGGAATAAGAGAACAAAGCAGGCAGAAGAAAAGATAGAAACTGGATTTGAAAATCCAGTCCAGATTTCATGAACTGTCCTGCTTTGCATCACTGTTCAGGGATTAAGAGTCCATGTAGGTTGAAGTGCAGT
Organism: Mustelus asterias; assembly: GCF_964213995.1. Classification (NCBI taxonomy): domain Eukaryota; kingdom Metazoa; phylum Chordata; class Chondrichthyes; order Carcharhiniformes; family Triakidae; genus Mustelus; species Mustelus asterias. The sequence continues at coordinate 8,369,217 of NC_135822.1, read as the reverse complement.
GAATCAAACGGATTAGGAACCACACACTGGTAAATGTATGGGCGGCAGTGATCATGCATAAACAAAAGAACATGCCGGTCTGACTGCAAAAAGGAACAAATGGGAGCAAAATGGTTCCTAGTTTCAACGTGTATATAGTCAATTGAATGTAAATCAAAACATGCTCCGAGTCTACAGTGACTAAAGCTACTGTGAAAATCAATACTCTGAAGCAAATCACTGATCAAAGATCCTTTCTTCAGAGGTAAACCAAGCAAATTATCTGCGTGCAAACTAAGCAGCATAAATGTTATTGGCAAGAGCAGCTTGTAACGATTACCAAGTTTCCAATGCTTCAGCAGCACAGCACATCATTTCCCCTATTGTCAACTTGGTTTCCTCTCCTGCGTCCTGTGTTCTGATTAACTTCCGCTCACTTGTTACAACATGTGCGCAACAACAGCTATTATTAACAGAATAAAACCTTATGTGAAAACACCTATTTGCTCACCACCCAATCCATATCAGCTCCATGAGATGTTCAAGGCGCGGTACAAGCACCAGTTGTGTGTTTTGTACAGTGCCGGGTTTTTATTGCCGTGGATCAACAAAGGCTTAACGCCACGCAGGGGCCCACACAATTTACAACCAAACGCAGGCACAAATTATACACGCATCATACCCCACTGCAAAAAAATACAGGACCAACATAAAGTGACATTAATCCAAAGAAAACTAATGTGCACCACCGGAACTGCTTTTGCATTTATAGCCTTAATTGGAGACAGTGATGTTGTCCTGAGGTTCTGGCACCGAGCTCAGTCAGCTCATTTTTAAAAATCTGAATTTGTTTTCAGGTTACAGCAGTACATAGCATACGTCATGCACTTTGCCTTAATGATGTGCATTATATACAAAACAGCTGTACAGTTGCGGATGTAGTGCAGACAATGGTGACTGCTTCTGCAGCTAACTATTGCAATTTGCTGAGTGCTAGCGGTGATGCTAATGTTGGCTGCAGGAAGGCATCCTTGTGTGAAATGGTTAGCTTTTTCTCAACCCCTTGCGGCTCTCTCCCACCACCAGCAACCCCATCTCCTTGCCTCACCACGAGTCCTTGTGCTTTTTTGTTTGTACTTATTTAAGGAGTGTTGATGTTGCGGTTATTGGTTGTTGGCAACAGCCCAGGGATAGAGGCGAAATCTGGAAAAAGCCTCAGCTGGTTTTCACATGGTAAACACACAATCCTCCCCGACCCCCAGCCTCCGACCCACCGCAGACTGGATTATTTTTCACAACACCCCAAAATTTATAGCACCAGCGGGCTGTAACAAGAAAAACTGCAAGAGCTTTTCCTATATGGGAATTTCTCACGGTCAATATGAGCCAGTATATTTAGAACATACTGTGAAAAGGACACTGGCCTACACATTTACTTCAGATCCCTATTGGGACTTCAAGGCTCCATGAGCATAAGCAGGAGGGGCTAAGGTCTTTGGCTCAATAGTTTTATTTTAATCTGAGCCTGGACATCAATTACAATGCTCTCACTTTTGTGTCAGATGCCGTCAACAAACGGTGCAAACTAGAGGGATCAAACTTAGGGTCTTTAGCGGTTTATATTCACAGTGTAGTTCTCATCGAGGAACGCAGGAACATCAATAGCCCACTCTTGCCCATTCCACCATTCAATTAGATAATTACTAATATGTACCTTCACTTCATCTACCTACTTGGTTTCTGTAACTGTAAATAATCCAACTTCAAATGATTAAAATGAGCAAAATACTGCAGATGCTGGAATATGAAACAAGAACAGAGGCAGCTGGAAAACCTCTGCCAGCACCTGGCAGAAGCTCTGATGAAGGGTCCATGAGCCAACGCTTCTGTCCTGATAGACCTGCCGAGATTTTCCAGCCTTCCCTGTTCTTAAAATCTATCAATTTGAGTTCTGAAATTTTCAATGCCGTCATTGCGTTTCCTGGGTTAGGGGAAGGGAAGGGTTCCAGATTTTCATTACCCTGTGTGAAGATGCGCTTTCTGGGCCAGCATAGTGGCAAGCACTGCTGCCTCACAGGGCCAGGGACCCAGGTTCAATTCCCGGCTTGGGTCACTGTCTGTGCGGAGCCTGCACCTTCTCCCCGTGTCTGCGTGGGTTTCCTCCAGGTGCTCCGGTTTCCTCCCACAGTCCAAAAGATGTGCTGCTTAGGTGCATTGGCCATGCTAAATTCTCCCTCGGTGTACCCGAATAGGCGCCGGTGTGGCGACTAGGGGTTTTCAGTGTTAATGTAAGCTTACTTGTGACTAATAAACAAACTTTACTTTAGTGCTCCTAGCTCTAATCTTAAAATTGTGCCCCCTTGTTCTGGACACTCCCCTTGAGGAAATAATTGCCATTAACTCTTTTAGTCATCTTCACCTCCTCAATTAGATCACTCCTTAATCTGGAGACACTCGAGAAACCAATTTCCCTTTTATTCTGTGAATCACAAAAATATTCCTGTATTGATGGTAATGTTTCAGTAACCAAGGTCAAAACATTATGGAATGGGGGTGGGCAGAGTGCCTGATATTAATGCCAGGTTAAATAAAGTCCAACAGGGTTTATTTGGAATCACGAGCTTTCGAAGTGCTGCTCCTTCATCAGATGAGTGGCTCTCCTGAAGAAGGAGCAGTGCTCCGAAAGCTCGTGATTCCAAATAAACCTGTTTGACTTTAAACCTGGTGTTGAGAGACTTCTTACTGTGCCCACCCCAGTCCAACGCTGGCATCTCCACATCCTGATTTTAATGAACTGGCAGCATCAGTGTTTTGAACATCAAGTCAGCTTTAAGTGACTTGGAAGCCAATATAATGGTCAAAAATTAAGATGAATTCAAGAAATGTTTACTTTGGTTATAGCCAAACTGTTCCAGTACAGCTCTAGTATATGTTGAATTTGCAAGATAGTTTCCTCCAAGCTAAAGAAGGAAAGGCAGTTGCAAGACCAATACCTGACTTTAAAGTAAAATCAGTAAGAAGTCTCACAACACCAGGTTGAAGTCCAACAGGTGTATTTGGTAGCAAAAGCCACTAGTTTTCGGAGCACTGCCCCTTGCAGCACTGGACATGGAAGAAAACTATTGTCAGGTACAAATGTAATTACAGTTCAAAGATTGGATATAATTTAGTAGTTTTAAACATAGGAGTGCATCACAGGGTTTTTCACAATTGGGAATCAGATGCAAGCAGGGGCAGAAGGGAATGTGGTCAAATGTGTTGTCTAAGAAGTGAAAACAGAGAATGTTGCAAATACTCAGCAAGTCTGGCAGTGTCAATGGAGCAAGAAACAAGGTTAACGTTTCAGGTTGGTCACGGATTTGCTGAGTATTCCCAGCATTTTAGATTTATTTCCACTTTGCAGAATCCATAGTATTTGGCCTTTAAATTGTTGAACAGGTAGGTTTTAAGGAGAACTTTGAAGATGGGGGAAAGAGTGCGTCAAGACAGAGTGGTGCAGGGAGGGAGTTCCAAGTGAGAGTAAAAGCTGACCGATGGCCCGGCAATCAATCAATGATGTGGGGGGTGGGGGAGAAGGGACATTGTGTGGACCAGCAATGAACAAGGAAGCTCAAGTTGAAAAGAACTGAAGAGGAGGATGACAGGTGAGAAGGATGGAACGCAGCGTTTTTGGGCGATACAGAGTGGAGCAGTTGAGGGAAACACTGGAAAAGTTGAGACTGGCGTTGACAAGGATGTTAATAATGGAGGCGGAAGGTTGGGTTGCATGAGTTGAAGGTGTTAAGAAATCAGTCCTTCTGATGGTGTGCATGTGGGGTTTGAAAGTCAGCCGAGGAGTCCTGAGAGGGAGATGGAATCTGGGGCAGGATTCTGATGGGGTTAAACAGAATAACTTCATTATTGCCAATGATAAGTTATAAAGTATTCTGGTTCTTTCATGACTCAGCATGCGAATTTCTGGCAACAATCTAGGTTAACCAAGTGCAGTAACGGTGCCGTAAAACCGTACCAGCATAGATGTCCGTTTTACTGATTTTTTTGCCATGACTATTTGGAAGGGACAAAGCTGGATCCTTAGCGTCTGCTTTGCAAGTACAAGAGAGGAAGTCATCGCAACTGGTGCATTGGCAAATCTGTGAAGGGTTGGATTGAACCAGTGAGAGAGCAGACCCATGGAGATGGGCCATATGGTAGAAGTGGCAATGGCAGATAGAGGCTGGATTGAAGGGATTCCAACAGGAAATGGAGAAAAGAGGTGAGCACACAATTGTGTTTTCAGAACCGTACTAAGGAAATGGAGGCTGGCAAGGGGGCAATGATCACAAACTGCAGCAAAGTTCGCGATAGGCTTTTCAAGCATCGGAGTGATAATAGCCGCCTTGAAGTAAGGGAAACAATCACCGAGTCGTCGTCGTTATTGGTGAGACTTGTGAACATCAGGCTGAGGGAAAGTAGCAAATTGCGAGAGATCTTTTAGAACAAACTTGAATTAGCACTTTGGAATGTTAAATTCATTTAAAAATAAAAAAATAATCTTTATTCATACTGGGCAAGGCTGTTTTTACAGGATTAGTTTTGCTAATTAGGTTCGTCTGACATTCTACTAGCGCAGGCCTTTTATCACACAAGCTATGACTGTAAGTCTGCCTACAGTAAATATTTTTCTATTTATCTGCCCCTCATTAAATCCACAATCCCATCGTTCCTGCAGAACATCAACCTGACATCTGTCAGGGTCACCCTATAAAATATACATAGGCAATGCTATATTTAATGACAGTAGCTAGGAAGGATGAAAGATCGACTATAGATGCAGTTGAAATGGTTTAACAGGATCATCAGTTTTGTCTCTGAATCTCCTAAGGTGATAACTAAATGACATTAGCTACAGGAAAAATCTTTTTGCAAAATACAGAAGAGGTTTGCCTGGAAATAGCAGGGAAAAAAAGCTATTTCTCTAAGGAGATACATAAAGGCTGTCAGAAAAAATACAAAATCCCCTTTCTAATGCCTTATTTTTTTTACTCTTCAAAGGGCTAAAGAGTTATATTGTTCTCCATCAAAAGCAACATCAAATGAAAGATAAAAAAAATCATTTTATGCCTTTACGTGGGCTGATATCTTTATTTTGAAAGACTCGTATCAACAGTACATTTCCTACACTTCCCGCTGCCTCGGAAAAGCAGCCAGCATAATCAAGGACCCCATGCACCCCGGACATTCTCTCTTCCACCAGGAAAAAGATACAAAAGTCCGAGATCACGTACCAACCGACTCAAGAACAGCTTCTCCCCTGTTGCTATCAGATTTTTGACTGGGCCTACCATATATCAAGTTGATCTTTCTCTACACCCTAGCTATGACTGTAGCACTACATTCTGCACCCTTTCTTTTCCTTCTCCATGAACGGAATGCTTTGTCCGTATAGTGCGCCAAGAAACAATACTTTTCACTGTATAAAAGCAAATTACTGTGGATGCTGGAATCTCAAACCAAAGGAGAAAATGCTGGAAAATCTCAGCAGGTCTGGCAGCATCTGTAAGGAGAGAAAAGAGCTGACGTTTCGAGTCCAGATGACCCTTTGTCAAAGCTAAAAGGCACAGAAAGTGGGAGATATTAATACTGCAGGGTGAGAGAATGAAAGATGAGTCATAGGCACAAAAACAAGGGGAAAGGCTGCTAATGGCAGTCCATAGAGAGAATAGAAGGTGTGTGAATGGCCTAATGGCAGAGAAGTTGAAATCAGAGGGTACGCTGTGACAGATGAAGATGCGGCGAGGGGGGGGTGGGGGTTGAGAAGAGGGAAAATACTTTTCACTGTACACTAATACGTGTGACAATAATAACTCAAACCATAAGTAAACCAAATTCTAGTAAGGTTGCTTAAAACACAGTAGACACTGAAGCAGCCAATCTATACGATATATGAAGAATTTTTATCCAGTTGTGTCCATTTTGCTACAGCTGAACACTGCAAGGACAGAGATTCCAAAGTGTTTCAATGGTACAGTACAGGAGTTTGCAGAGGGGGGAATTGCATTGTCAGTTGAAGGCAGGTTACTGGAGGGAAAACCGAGATAGAGAAGCATTTTTGAATTAATGATTGAAATTGCCATTAAAATTCTTTCATCTTTTATATCCATTTTTTAAAAAAAAAAACAGCATTTGAACTTCCAGAATACAATGATCTCAATTTGCTTCTGTGGCAATGGCACCTAAAAAAAAATTTCTCACTTGGACTCATGAAACATAAAGTACCGAGACACAAGTTTTTTCAGCCACAATTCTGAATTTCTAAGCTGAGCTATCTGGTAAATGTACGCTTGGCAGAGACGAGGTGCTTCGCCAGGAGAGAGGAATAAAGAAGAACTTGACCTCTCTGCAAACTGCTGGTTCAATACCACCACAGGTCGTCATTCACACACTCATCCTTTTCAGCTACAAGGAAAAGAGGGGGAATCTTAGAATAAAACTGCAACACGCCTGTGTGTACGTGTGCACGCGTGTGGCATGAATGAAACAGCATGTATGCTTCACAGAGAAACAGCTCAATTTACATGGCTGAAAAACTGAATCTGTGTGAAGATTCCTCATTCCTCCAATTTTAAAACTTCAAACCTTGTCCATAGAATGCAGCATTCCTGTTTGTGACAGCAAAAATTCAAACTGCTCCAAGGCCTACACAAACGCTGCTCGAGTTAGCCACAAAGGCATTTGCACAAATAAATATCTTAGGTTCACGCACTCAGATCTTTCCCACTTCCCCCCCAGTAGAAGAATTTCAGAGGTTTGATTTTTTTTGTCGGCACGTTGTTAGAGCTGAAACTAACATGACATAGCACAGTAGAGTAACATACCCCATCACAAACATGCAGTGTAACCAGCGTGTAATAGAAATTTTCACGCAGTTTTGGGCTTCCGCATTTGGCTTTCTTGTTGCATTATGCTTATGGTATTGGTTTCATATTGACTCCAGACTCCACAAATATGCCTCTTCAACGGTGAGTCTAGTAATGTTGATTGCTCAGATTACTAACTGGAGCAAGTAGTGGGGAAATCTCATTGAGGTTTTTACGACACCTCAAGTACAATGTTTGACATATGTGTTCAGATTAAGATAAAAATGTAATGCCTTTATGGAATACCCTTCATAAGTGCACACTTTTAATTGGGTATCTGACCAACATCATTGTGCATGTAGCATTTAAGTTTCAGTACCACATGCCATTAAGGGATCAAGGTCCTTCTCTCCAAGGAATACAATTCTTCGGCACAAATTATGAAGTACAGAAATAGTGCAAATGTATCAGCTGCTATTTTACTCCAACCAACACAAAGAAAAGTCAATACAAGACCACCTTACATGGGGCAAAGTGGTCTACTTTGGAACCATTCCTGCAAGATCAGATGGTATTGAGAATGTTGTACTGTACTTTGGGGAGTGCTTTTATTTAGAGAACAGTGAAATGTTGCTTGCAACAGTATAGATAATGGGTGTATTAAAATGTTTTGCTGTTGCTCGCTTCCATTACGCTCCCAGTTGCTAAGCAGTTAAGGACATAATTGGCAATTTCTTCCTAAACCAATGAAGCCATAATGGCTCCCTCCAATTTTACTGTGGAAATTAAACCAGATGCTGTCATAATGGACAGGATACAATTTAACTTCATGAGCAAATTGGTTTAATTTAATTTTGATCATTCCTGATCTATTATTTGACTGCAATTCTAACTTGACTTTACATTTCTGTTGATCCAACTGTTACTCATTGCTCTAACGTACATACATACATGGACAGATTGATATGTTTGCAATGCTAGTAAGAAAATATACCCATCTGAGACAAATTCAAAACTTGTGAATACTAAATTAGGCAGCATGTTATATTGTAGTAATGATAAAGACTATAGTTAGACCATAATGATGATATAATTGGTTTGTCATTTGAAGATTTTCAAACGTAACAAATGGTTGTACATTTTCCTGCCTTGTCGCCCAATGTGCCACCAAACCCGGCTGGTAAATCGGTGGTCAAATTATGAAAGTTCATTTTGTTTCTGATCAATTTTAATTTATTGGCATCACTTTTGAACAATTTGTGTCCTAAAAATGTCATCTTTCCTTCCCTACTACAGACAAAAAGCAGCAATGTAAAAGCACACCAACACTTCTCTCAATGGCCCCAATGATATATTTATGCAGTTATTATCTGCGTTCAAACCTTTGGTAGAACAGATGGTCTTTGTTTCCCTTCCAGACTTCTGATGAACCACACAAGGTTCAGTTTGAACTTTTGCCAATAGTTTGGTCTAAGCTTGTATCAGCAAACTGACTGGAGTCAATATTAAACCACCTTTAAGGCCAATGTATCATGTACCACACCTCAACAATTATTCACCTTTGTGAGGAGCCATTTACACAGTGTCGAAATCTCTCTCATTTAACTGGATGCGCATCACGTCCTCCAATCCTGTTATCTTTAAATTGTATAATATGAGTTTAGCTTGATGTTAGCCCAGGATTTGGAGATTATCCTAGTTTAGCATTTAGTGTGTAGCTCATGGATTTTCGCAATACTATCTGGTCTTAGTTACTTTCTTGACATTTTCTTTTCTGGTAGTTATCAGTTCCTACTTGGATATTCCTGCAGCATCTCATTCAAGTGGTCACTCTTCATACCAGAGTCCAGATAGAGTGTCCTGGCAGATTATTTCACCACAAGATGCATCACAGCAGATCCCCAGCTCAGACTGCAGTGGTCAACTGTACAGTTCCTACTGCCATCCTGGCTGAGACTAGCTAGAAGCCCATCTGGTTCACTCATGTCCTTTAGGGAAGGAAATCTGCCGTCCTTACCTGGTCTGGCCTACACGTGACTACAGATCCACCGCAACGTGATCGACACTTAAATGCCTTCTGAAATGACCGAGCAAGCTACTCCATTGTACCAAATTGCTACAGATAGCAGACGGACTGCAGTAGTTCGCCACTACCTTCTGAAGGGCAATTAAGGATGTGCAACAAATGCTGGCCTTCCCAGAGATGCCCACATCCCATGAAAGCATTTTTAAAACAGCTGAGATTAGAAACCAGGGTGATTAAATCTGGTTGGGCATATTCCTGGAGCTTTCATCACACAGAATCCCTACAGTGCAGAATTTAGCATGGCCAAGGGTTATGAGTCTGTGGAATTCCCTGCCCAGTGAAGCAGTTGAGGCTACCTCATTGAATGTTTTTAAGGCAAGGGTAGATAAATTTTTGAACAGTAAAGGAATTAAGGGTTATGGTGAACGGGCGGGTAAGTGGAGCTGAGTCCACGAAAAGATCAGCCATGGTCTCATTGAATGGCGGAGCAGGCTTGAGGAGCCAGGTGGCCGACTCCTGCTCCCAGTTCTTATGTTCAATCAACCTAACCCGCACATCTTTGGAGCGTGGACGGAAACCCACGCAGGCACGGGGAGGATGTGCAAACTCCACGGTGACCCGAAGCTGGAATTGAACCCGGGTCCCTGGCGCTGTGAGGCAGCAGGACTAACCATGTGCTACATGCCACGTGAAACTCACCACCCATTCCCCATCCCAGCCAGCTCCAAGTCCAATCTCCCCCTCCTCCACCAAAATCACTAGCCACCCAACCAATCTGAGGGGTGCCTGTCCATGCTAATTGGAAAGCAAATTGATTCTTCATTACCTGATTGGACAATCAAGCATCATCCAGTTAAGTAGCCATTGCCCACCAAACTAATAGCTTTATAACTAATATATGAAACTGCTCAAAGGAAATGAAAAGAACAAAGAACAATACAGCACAGGAACAGGCCCTTCGGCCCTCCAAACCTGCGCCGCTCATGTGCCCAACTAGACCATTCGTTTGTATCCCTCTATTCCCAGTCTGTTCATGTGGCTATCTAGATAAGTCTTAAACGATCCCAGCGTGTCCGCCTCAATCACCTTGCTTGGGAGTGCATTCCAGGCCCCCACCACCCTCTGTGTAAAATACGTCCCCCTGACATCTGTGTTGAACCTTGCCCCCCTCACCTTGAACCTGTGACCCCTTGTGTTCGTCACCTCCGACCTGGGAAAAAGCTTCCCACTGTTCACCCTATCTATGCCCTTCAGAATTTTATACACCTCTATTAGGTCGCCCCTCATCCTCCGTCTTTCCAGGAACAACATCCCCAGTTTACCCAATCTCTTCTCAGAGCTGAGACCCTCCATACCAGGCAACATCCTGGTAAACCTTTTCTGTACTCTCTCCAAAGCCTCCACGTCCTTCTGGTAGTGTGGCGACCAGAACTGGACGCAGTATTCCAAATGTGGCCTAACCAACGTTCTATACAGCCGCAACATCATATGCAACTTTTATATTCTATGCCTCGTCCAATAAAGGCAAGCATGCCATATGTCTTCTTCACCACCCTCTCCACCTGTGCTGCCACCTTTAAGGATCTGTGGACTTGTACACCCAGGTCCCTCGGTGCGTCTATACTCCTGATGGTTCTGCCATTTATTGTATAGCTCCCCCTTACATTAGATCTACCGAAATGCATCACTTCGCATTTATCTGGATTAAATTCCATCTGCCATTTCTCCGCCCAATGTTCCAGCCTATCTATATCCTGCTGTATTCTCTGACAATGTCCATCACTATCCGCAACTCCAGCAATCTTCACGTCGTCCGCAAACTTACTGATCACACCAGCAACATCTTCCTGCAAATCATTTATATATATATATATCACAAACAGCAGAGGTCCCAGTACAGAGCCCTGAGGAACGCCACTAGTCACAGACCTCCAACCGGAAACAGACCCCTCCACTGTTACCCTCTGTCTTCTATGGCTAAGCCAATTCTCCACCCATCGAGCTAGCTCATCCTTTATCCCGTGAGATTTAATTTTTTGCACCAGCCTGCCATGAGGGACCTTGTCAAACGCTTTACTAAAATCCATATAGACGACATCCACGGCCCTTCCCTCGTCAATCGTTTTTGTCACCTCTTCAAAAAACTCAACCAAATTTGTGAGGCATGACCTCCCTCGTACAAAACCATGCTGTCTATCGCTAATGAGATTATTCAGTTCTAAATGCATATATATCCTATCTCTAAGAATCTTCTCCAACAATTTTCCTACCACAGACGTCAAGCTCACCGTCCTATAATTACCCGGGTTATCCTTGCTACCCTTCTTAAATAACGGGGCCACATTTGCTATCCTCCAATCCTCTGGGACCTCACCTGTGTCCAGCGAAGAGACAAAGATTTCTGTTAGAGGCCCAGCAATTTCACCTCTTGCCTCCCTGAGGAGTCTAGAATAGATGCCATCTGGCCCTGGGGATTTGTCTGTCTTAATGTTTCCTAAAAAACCTAACACTTCCTCCCTTGTAATTGAGATTTTTTTTAACGGGTCAACACATCTCTCTGAGACAATACCAGTCAACATGTCCCTCTCCTTTGTGAATACTGATGCAAAGTATTCGTTTAGAATCTCACCTACTTCCTTTGGTTCTAAGCATAATTCCCTTCCTTTGTCCCCGAGAGGTCCGATTCTTTCCCTAACAACCCTCTTGTTCCTAACGTATGTATAAAATGCCTTAGGATTCTCCTTAATCTTGTCTGCCAAGGACATTTTGTGACCCCTTTTTGCCCTTCTAACTCCCTGTTTGAGTTCTTTTCTACTTTCTCTGTATTCCTCCAGTGCTCCATCTGTTTTTAGCTGCCTGGACCTCATGTATGCCTCTTTTTTCTTTTTGATTAGAAAATCAGTTTGTTATTGCCCTAGTGACTTTTCTACTGTGTAGCTTTAACTGGTAGTGTCTTGAGGTTAACCTATAATCCCTGGAAACTCCAGGACCATTCTTAAGATTTTGGGAACTGAACCTGATGGCCCCTCCTGTATAGCTCAGCTACAGCATGTATTTAACTAAGTAGAGGAGGCGATGGCCGAGTGGTATTATCGCTAGACGATGAATTCAGAAACTCAGCTCATGTTCTGGGGACCTGGGTTCGAAACCCGCGATGGCAGATGGTGGAATTTGAATTCTACAAAAGATAACTGGAATTAAGAATCTACTGATGACCATGAAACCGTTGTCAATTGTCGGAAAAACCCATCTGGTTCACTGATGTCCTTTAGGGAAGGGAATCTGCCGTCCTTACCTGGTCTGGCCTACATGTGACGCCAGGACCACAGCAATGTGGTTGACTCTCAACTGCCCTCCGAGGGCAACTAAGGATGGGCAATAAATGCCGGCCAGCCAGTGATGCCCATGTCCCATGAATGCATAAAAAGAAATTGAGCCACTGAAGCTGTTTTGGACTACATTTCTGTATTTATTCCGGTTCACATCAAGGCTGTAACTGTAATAGTGGATGTCCCAACATAATTTTTCATAATTCTTACAGCAAGTTCAGATGATTCTTTTCCTCAACAAAGCAAGTAACCAAAGGTTTCGTTCCTCTGCAAATGAGTTATGATCAGGAGCTGCCTTCCTAGACATCACGTGGTACACAGTAAACAGGATGTCTTAAAAGTTAATCTAGCTGGTGTCCATAGTCACTTAAAATCAAGTTACTATAAGCTTCAATTTAATGGCAGTCTGTTTTCTGCAAGTAATTTCATCTAAATTTATAGACATGCTTGGCCTGAAAAGCATTTCAATACTCATGTTACAGTCCAGTGCTGCTTGCAGGTATTTTAGGATTAAGCAACACACAAGTGATATGTTAATGACTTTTCCCCATGCACATTTCACTTGAGCGCTGCTGCTAAAATATTGAGGTTGCTACTGGGCAGCTCATTTTCTGTACCATTAGCCTGCTCCGCTATCCAATAGCATGCAAGCTTCACTAAGCCAAGTATGCTTCTATCCTGTAAGACTTTTGTAACAAGCTACAGCTCCTTCACAGGAGTAGGCCAATCAGCCCATCATGTATGTTCTGCCATTGAATTAGATGGTGGCTGATCTGTACTTTAACACTAATTAACCAGCTTCGCTCCATATTCCCTGGTATCCTTACTGAAGAAAACACATATCAATCTCAGATTTGCAAATGTAAATTGGCCCAGTGTTCATAACCTTTTGCAATCAGAGTTCCAGAATTCTATAGTTCACTAATATCCTTTCGGGAAGGAAATCTGTGGCCTTGCCCAGTCTGGCCTACATATGACTCCAGACCCAGAGCAATGCAGTTGACTCCTAAATGCCCTCCGAAATGGCCTAGTGGGCCACTCAGTTATTTCAAAGGCCACAAGGTCTAATAAAAGTAATGATACCGATCGGACTACCCGGCATCGACCCAAGTACCGGAAGTGGCTGTCTCATAAACTAGGCAAGCAAAAACCTGACATAGCCATATTCAAGAAGCTGCGCCTTATGCTTCATGCCCCAGACATCACCATCATCACCCCTGGGTATGTCCTGTTGGCAGGCGGATCATGACTCAGAATCAATTTATTAAGCCTGTGTCCAAGGTCTACTCATTCACACAGCTTTTGAGGAATGCTGTTGCCAGATCATAGTTAGATGATATAACCTCAATATCAGAACAAGTCAAAGGCTTTCTTGAAGTTAATAAAAACATTATGCAGCTCCTTCCCGCTTGTTTTGTATTTTCCCACCAAATGTCAATATGCAAAAATCTGTTTCTTTGCAATTGGTTCATCATCCATTTTAAAGGTGCTTTAGTTTTGTTACACCTATCGGCTTTCTTTGGGATTACTAATTTGCTTTATCCAGTCAATTAATTTTTGTCCTCTTATATCTTGCAGATTTCATGTAATGCTTCTGTATCTCTTACCCCTCCTCATCACTGACCATCTCACATGACGGCATGGTGGCACAGTGGGAAGCATTGCTGCCTCACAGCGCCAGGGACCCGGGTTTGATTCCCAGCTTGGGTCACTGTCTGTGTGGAGTTTGCACATTCTCCCCGTGTCTGTGTGGGTTTCCTCCGGATGCTCCGGTTTCCTTCCACAGTCCAAAAGATGTGCAGGTTAGGTGGATTGGCCATGCTAAATTGCCCCTTAGTGTCAGGGGAGACTAGCTAAGGTAAATGCATGGGGTTATGGGGATAGGGCCTGGGTGGGATTGTGGTCGGTGCAGACTCAATGGGCTGAATGGCCTCCTTCTGCACTGTAGGATTCTATGATTCTATGAACTCAACAAAACACTTCAATATATTTTGAAGTCAAAACTTGGTTGACATTTAGGATTTGCAATGGGGTAGGATTTATGACAAAAACAGTAACGCCCACCAAAAAACAGAGTAGATTAATCTCTTTAGATATGGAGGCAAATTGAAGAAGCAATTAAAACACTAACTGGACATTGGGATAAGGAGCTAGCAAAGTGCATATTTAACTTATGCGTACCCAGTATCATGTGACACTGGGATATTTTGTGCAACTTTGATGCTTCAGAAAGGACATGCATGCAGTGAATGGGGTGCAGAGATGGGAAACAAGGTTTCTCTCAAGTGTTAAGCTTTGAGTAAAAAAAGAGGAAACCTCAAGCTCAATAAATTAATGTAAAGATTAAAATGGGGTGGGGAATATCCTATATATTGCTGTTGATAAGATTTATACAAAAAGATATTGGACAGATTCAAATCAATTTGAAAGATCAGCAGAGTGAGTTGGAATTACGGAGGAATAACTTTCAATGGGCCAAATAGAACATAGAATATAACAGCGCAGTACAGGCCCTTCGGGCCTCGATGTTGCGCCGACCAGTGAAACCAACCTAAAGTCCATCTAACCTACACTATTCCAATATCATCCATATGTTTACCCAATGACCATTTAAATGCCCTTAATGTAGGCGAGTCCACTACTGCTGCAGGCAGGGCATTCCACGCCCTTACTATTCTGAGTGAAGAACCTACCTCTGACATCTGTCCTATATATCACCCCTCAATTTAAAGCTATGTCCCCTCATGCTAGCTATCACCATCCGAGGAAAAAGGTTCTCACTATCCACCCTATCTAATCCTCTGATCATCTTGTATGCCTCTATTAAGTCACCTCTTAACCTTCTTCTCTCTAACGAAAACAACCTCAAGTCCCTCAGCCTTTCCTCATAAGACCTTCCCACCATACCAGGCAACATCCCAGTAAATCTCCTCTGCACCCTTTCCAATGCTTCCACATCCTTCCTATAATGCGGCGACCAGAACTGTACGCAATTCTCCAAATGCAGCCGCACCAGAGTTTTGTACAGCTGCAACATGACCTCCTAGCTCCGAAACTCAACCCCTCTACCAATAAAAGCTAACACTCCGTACGCCTTCTTAACAACCCTATCAACCTGGGTGCCAACTTTCAGGGATCTATGCACATGGACACCGAGATCTCTCTGTTCATCCACACTACCAAGTATCTTACCATTAGCCCACTACTCTGTAATCCTGTTACTCCTTCCAAAGTGAATCACCTCACACTTTTCCACATTGAACTCCATTTGCCACCTCTCAGCCCAGCATTGCAGCTTATCTATGTCCCTCTGTAACCTGCAACGACCTTCCGCACTGTCCACAACTCCACCGACTTTAGTGTCATCCGCAAATTTACTAACCCATCCTTCTACGCCCTCATCCAGGTCATTTATAAAAATGACAAACAGCAGTGGCCCCAAAACAGATCCTTGCGGTACACCACTAGTAACTGAACTCCAGGATGAACATTTCCCATCAACCACCACCCTCTGTCTTCTTGCAATTAGCCAATTTCTGATCCAAACCGCTAAATCACCCTCAATCCCATGCGTCCGTATCTTCTGCAATAGCTTACCGTGGGGAACCTTATCAAACGCTTGACTGAAATCCATATATACCACATCAACTGCTTTACCCTCATCCACCTCTTTGGTCACCTTCTCAAAGAACTCAATAAGGTTTGTGATGCACGACCTACCCTTCACAAAACCGTGTTGACTATCCCTAATCAAATTATTCCTTTCTAGATGATTATAAATCCTATCTCTTATAATCCTTTCCAAAACTTTACCCACAACAGAAGTAAGGCTCACTGGTCTATAATTACCAGGGCTGTCTCTACTCCCCTTCTTGAACAAGGGGACAACATTTACTATCCTCCAGTCTTCTGACACTATTCCTGTAGACAATGACGACATAAAGATCAAAGCCAAAGGCTCTGCAATCTCCTCCCTAGCCACCCAGAGAATCCTGGGATAAATCCCATCCGGCCCAGGGGACTTATCTATTTTCACACTTTCCAGAATTGCTAACATCTCCTCCTTATTAACCTCTTAAGCTTTAGGGTTTTCCTTGATCCTACCTGCCAAAGACTTCTCATGTCCCCTCCTGGCTCTTCTTAACTCTCTCTTTAGGTCCTTCCTGGCTAACTTGTAACTGTCAAGCACCCTAACTGAGTCTTCACGTCTCATCTTTACATAAGTCTCCTTCTTCCTCTTCACAAGAGATTCAACTTCTTTAGTAAACCACGGTTCCCTCACTCGACCACTTCCTCCCTGCCTGACAGGTGCATACTTATCAAGGACACCCAGTAGCTGTTCCCTGAACAAGCTCCACATTTCAATTGTGCCCATCCCCTACAGTTTCCTTCCCCAACCTATGCATCCTAAATCTCGCCTAATCGCATCATAATTTCCTTTCCCCCAGCTATAACTCTTGCTCTTCAGTATATACCTATTCCTTTCCATCACTAAAGTAAACATAACCGAATTGTGGTCACTATCACCAATGGTCTTTAATTTCAATTTAACGATTCTGGAAAAGTATCACTGAGCATAACTGTTTCTTTTATAAAATTCATTCACAGGACATGGATGTTGCTGGCAAGGCCAACACTGATTTAGGGTGGCACGGTGGCAAAGTAGCATTGCTGTCTCACAGCGCCAGTGACCCGGGTTCAACTCCGGCCTTAGGTCACTGTCTGTGTGGCGTCTGCACATTCACCCCGTGTCTAGGTGCGTTTCCTCCGGTTTCCTCCCACAGTACAAAGATGCGCAGGTGAGGTGGATTGGCCATGCTAAATTGCCCCATGGTATCCCAAGATGTGTAGGTTAGGTGGATTATCCATGGTAGGGATAATGTGCAGGGTTACGGGGACAGGGTGGAGGCGAGTTTCTGGGTGGGATGCTCTTTTGGAGAGTTGGTGCAGACTCGATGGACTGAATGGCCTTTTCTGCACTGTAGGGATTCTATGGCTCTTCACCAATAGAATTGCTTACCAAGCCACTTCAGATGGCACTCACCTTGCTGTGGGTCTGAAGTTACATGTCAGCCAGGCCAAGGAAGGATTACAGATCCTTAAAAAAGGACAGTAGTGAACCAAATGGCATTTTAAACAAATATCCAGTAGTTTCATGGTCACTATTGCGAAGACTAGCCTTTTATTCCTGAATTATTTAATTAGCTCAGTTTAAATCCCCCCTAGCTGCCATGGTAAAATCTTAACTCGCATGACTAGATCATTAGTCCAGGACTCTGGATTATTAGTTCAATAACATAATCATTACATGACCATACCTCCATAACTACATTTACAACTTGCATTTTGTCAACACACAATTTCGTTTTTCAAGCTCTTGGGCTGAAAATATTGGTTACTTCTGAAAGGCCGTCAGTTGGTGGTGCTAACTGTAACATTAGTCTTAGTCACCGCTTTTCACTTCTGAAAGCCAAATCCTAATGCGTATCGAAAACCAGAGACAGCGCTTTCAGTCCACTTACAGACATTAAGGAAATTAAAGTGAGATGAGCTCTGACAGCCCTGGGTTGGATTGCAGAGGACACACTGCAGCACTGTGAAGCTGGTGAAACATTCAGATGCTGAGGCCAAGATTAAACGTACGGGTACCGAAGCTAAACGTGGCACCATTCCAAATTCAAAACATTAATTTGAAGATCACAAAACTAAAGAATGAAATGTACATCTTGCCATCCAACTGATCTGTCATCAGATAATGCAAAAAAAAAACTTGGACAAGGGAAAATAAGACAAAAGCAAGCTTTGGTAATGCAGTATTTATCCATCTGAATTTCTAGTCATTTCAAATGGTAAGAAAACAATCAAACCTGTCACTTTAATTAAGTTGACAACATAATCAATAAAGGAGCAACATCTTTGTGAAAAATAATTGACTGTTTTTTGATCTCGAGACGAGGTGTGTGAATTGCACTGAATCCCATCACTTCCATTTGATATCACTGTAATGGGGATGACATAAAGCTCTTTGGGCTATTCTCCTTCCTAAAAAAAGATTGTCAAAAAGCAGTTCTTCATGCAGAGTGACCCTTTAAAGGAATCCAAGGGACAATCAAAATGACTGTGACCTCTACCGCCTTAGCTGAACCATCAGATGTTATTAACACCCTCATGAATGCTTAATACGTTATGCAATGCAACTGCCAATTTTATATATACACACACACACACACAAAGGCACAGATAGATTGCAATAATATGCATGCTGTAAGGTTCCAAGTGCTGCCACCCACACAAATATGAACTTGGAATTTTGCAACTTTCATTTCAGAATGCAGCTTTATTTGAGAAGGGTTTTAGATTGCAGAGAGTAACGAATATAAGACTAACATTAGCGGCTGTAGATTAGTACAGTGGGCTTTTTCTTTTAGTTGCTGCTGTTGAAAAGAATTCAAATGGATAAGGCACATTGAAGGTTTCATAATGGTAAAAATCCTGCAGATACTCAAAATCATCTCTTCCTAAATGCATAATGCAAAAATCAGAGCTAAAGATATCCAAACAAACCCATAGAATGTTCTGCAAACATTTGGGCGGTGGCTGAATGCTCATTTCCTGCTGCGTCCTGATTCACGGCTAATGTGGACTTAGTTCCTCAATGCCTGGGCTGCAGTTATACAAACCAAATAATCATTCCTCACTTCTGAAACGTAGAAAGGACAGTCGGTCGCCAAGAGAAAGATTTCTCACCAAAGTAAAAGCAACAATTGCTTCATAAGTTATTGGGTCTTGAAAGCCACTGGCAGACTTTAAAATCCACCCTAACTAGCAAAGATTTCACAATGTTAAATGTTTCACGGTCTCGAGTCGGCATCCAGTTACTTTCCAAGGCTCAGCCATCTGCACATGATGATACACGGCTATCTTCAAACTTGTACATGGGAGCCTCCTCAAAAATGTTCATGTTGCTTTACTGCTACATGAAATCTTACATCAAATTAAGCTGCAGCAAAACTGACCGATAAAAGCCAACGTTCTTGTAAAACAAACCGGGTTGAAAAAAATCCCTTTTTATTGGGCAAAGTCCTCTGCTTTTTGGCTATTGGACTTCTTCCTTGCCCTCCAGAAAACAATTGCTCACTATTCCTCGCTATAGTGTGCCAGTGAAATGGCTGCAACTATACAACCAGTAGAGGTATTGCACAACATCATCTACCTTTACCATCCCGCCCACTGGACATTAAAGGAACAAGTTATGTCAACTCATCGGCTGTGAAAGTCTTTGGGATGGCCCGAGGCGCTGAAAGGTGCTCCATAAATGCAAGTACTTTCACTTTTCTCTGGCTGCTGTGAAGGAAGATGATCAAAGCCATCCATTTCAGAAGTTCACATTCATGGCTTTCAAAACTTCAATATTTTTTAAGCCGGAGTTATGAAACTTTGGCCTCCAAGATTGACAGTCTGAAGAAGCATTTGAACCTCCAGTTGAAATGTTTACGGAGGGTTCAAAACAAAGTTAATTTTTAACCCAGCCAAATATTTTTAATCTTCTATTTCTACCATCGTCTGTCCAAATAACTCAGGCTTCATCCATTTCCAGTAGCCCCACCTCCCTCTGATTTAGCTAGAATGGTATGGAGAATGATTTAAAAATCCTATATTAACAGGGAAAACATTTCTAATGGAATCTGTCTATGTAAACTTGTCAAGCTGCAATTACAATTTGCTGCCAGCATAGGAACTACAGTAACACTACTGGAAGGACGACATAATACATTATGACATGTTTACATAGGCAGTTTATATTATAAATGTGGACATAGGAAATTATTTTAGAAATATATAAATAAGAGCTGACATTGACGGCCAATTTGTGTCGATACGCTTTGGCAATTGGTTGCCTCCATATTCTAATCATAGTTCACCTGAAGATTAAACTTACTCTTGGCTCCCTGCACGTGATATACAAACAGGATGAGATGAGGTAGCGGGGGGAAGACTTGTCTGCATCATAAACATTGGCTAGAGCGTTGGGTTGAATGGCCCATTTCTGGGTTACGTCATTCTATGCAATGTAAGTAAGATGGGCTAGTAATATTAAGAAATAAAAGTTTAAAAATTATCAGATAAAAGTATAAAATATAAAGCAGAAAAGTATTATAGTAATATTAAGCCTTGTTTATAGTGGAGATTGCTGTAGTTATAAAACAACATATCCTTCAACTCTCTGCCAGAAATGCCATGGGAAATATAACTGTCAGAGTCCCCAAAACCCCCAACTTAATTTTTATTTATTTTGTTTCACAAGATGTTAACAGTTGTGCAAGATCGGTCTGGAGTACATTTTTCAAAGTTCAAGTGATGCTGATTAAATAATTCTTGTAGTTATGACATTACCCGAGTGCCGAGACCCAACACCATCTGGTTGCAAAATGTTGTCAATATTGGACCAACCCTAAGGGGTTTGGGGAGGTTTTCAGTTATGAAGCAGAAAGGTGGGATTCACTCACAGAAAACGTGAACATGGGTAAAAATGTCAAGGTACATCTGTCACATAAATCCTGCGATGGTCAAGTGCTAAGAGTTTACTTTGTCTCTCAGCCTTTTCCTTTTTAACAGCCCATTTGGCCGTAATATTTGTAAACATTTATTTTTCTCGAAAGAGGGTGAGAGCAATAAAGGAAGTGCTCTCCCAGTATTCACAGTGGTAATGAAAGCTCTCTCTTAAACCCTTGGACCGAATATTAATAAGTCTTTCACTGTAATTATAAATACCATCTCGCTAGCATGCTACATTCTGAGATCATCATCCTGTTCAACGTGGGAGATTTGATGGGTCAGTCTTAGCTCTGGTGTTCCAGCAGAATCTTGTGCTGCAATACACATGAACTATTGTAGTTTCCAGACTGCATGGTCCAATTAGGTCAGAAATGAACTTCTACAACACAGTTACGCATTTTCCACAAAACCAAACTGGTTCTCGGGGTGAGGAGGCCTGCTCTACACATTCTTTTGGATTTAGCATTACTGGTCACTCCTGTAAGCAGACCCCCAACTCCCTTCGATGAAGGATTTAGTGAGATAACCGCATTACTAGAGGGTTGTGCAATAAAAACTCTTGTTGTCTGTGCTGGCGACTATAATCTTACATGTGCCCTAAATGTGCTTCTTCTATCTTTTGGAAAGTAGACTTGATAATAAGAAAAGGTCAATTGTGAACCAATAAACTAGTTTATTATACGTATAACACACAAGAAAACAGCAAAGTTCAATCCAATTTCTTTTGGTTCACATAGCTAAAAGATGCCACTCTATATCCGTCGATGAGCCAAATTTAATTTTAAAAATAGCAAATCCTCAGTAAGATGACAGTTACCTTCCTCCCTGGCTCCTTGCTATCAAAACTCTTGCAGACTGTCCTTGTTCCATCTGTGATGGGATCTTCCTTAGCTCTCTGCGTTAGCATTAGCCAGTTGAGCTGCCATTCGAATGTACTTGTGTCTTGCTGGGTACGAGACCCTTGGTAACTACTTCCTTTCAGGCTCGAGTGAATGAGATTAATTCAACGTTGCATGTGAAATGTCACCAGAATTTCTTGATGAACCATGGTTTCTTAAATTAAGCTGAACTCAAAATCCTGCCAGATACTTTGCTTTGTCCTAGTTTCCAGGTGAAATACATAAAATATAACCACAGAATCCCTACAGTGCAGAAAGAGGCCATCCGGCCCATCAAGTCTGGATTGCCTCTCCCAAAGAACATTCCATCCAAGCCTCCACCCTATGCCCGTAACCCCACACATTTACTATTGCTAATCCATCTAACCTACACATCCCTGGACACTTAAGGGGCAATTTAGCATGACCAATCCACCCAATATGCAAATTTTTGAACTGTGGAAGGAACTGCAGCACCCGGAAGAAAACCCAGGCAGACATGAGGAGAGTGTGCTTTTAGGACCCTTGACCTGAATGCCAAATTACATTGGAACCCAGACTAGACCCCAACAATATTCCATATTTTGCCATAAATGCGAAGAGAGGATGCTTCACTGTAGGAGTAATTCCGCTGTCAAATTAAGAATCTTTTACAGTAAAACAAACTTTATTTAATTACACAATCTAACTATAACTCTAACAAATGAAGCAGCTTAATGATTACCCATTTGAAAAGAAACTCTAATTTCTAACTTATCACTGCTTCAGCTCCAAATAGGCAACATTATTCTTAGAGACTCAAAAGCCACTTTAATTACAGTTAGCAACCATAACTATACTAAGGATGTAGTCATTCTTGGAGCTTTCAGAGAGATTTTTGTGGAGTGAACAGCTTGCAGACATCTGTCTTTAAACCAAACCACAGACAGAACTCAAAAGTTGTTTTCTCTCTGCTACATACCTAGCTCCTCCCATTATCCACATTATCACACGACCCTGTCAATCTAAACTCACCTTCCATTCCTTTAATCAAAGACACCAGGGACCTCTTCTTTTTAACTAAAGTCCAAAGGCTCTCTCCTAAATAAGCAGTTCATGGCAAAAATGAGTAATTATCCTGCTTTCCCCAACATCCAAGCTACATTCCCTCCAGACATACCGACTATCTGTAGAAAAAAAACTGAACCTTAAAACAGTCCCATTAAATATAAAATATATATCCATAGCAATAGCACACTGACAGTAACCCAAGCCCGGAATCGAACCTGGGTCCCTGGTGCTGTGAGGCAGCAGTGCTAACCAGTGTGCCATCGTACCATACATTGTTCATTAGCTTCAGAGTTTGAGAAACAGTACGTCATCATTTGATTAGGCACTTTACAGCCTTCTGGACTCGACACAGAGTTCCCACAATTTTAGACTGTAATCCCTTCCCTTATTTGTTATCTCTTCCTTGCAGGTTTCAATCTTAAATCTTGTTTTTCTCTTGTTTTGCTTCTGGGTGGCTGCCATTCGTTATTCTTCCATTCACATTTCCGCTGGACAGTATTTTTGTTTCTTTACTTGCCCCAGCACTACCCACTCAAGTCCACACCTTCCAACTCTTTCACCATTTAATTTCTATCTTCCACTCTATCACTGACCTCCCCTTTATTCTTTTGCCACCCTCCTCTATTTGACTGACTTAGAATCTATTAATTCCTAACTTTTCCCAGTTTGACATCGATCCGAAAAGTTAATTCTGCTTTTCTCTCTCCACAGATGCTGCCAGACCTGCTGAGTATTTTCCAGCGTTGGCTGTTTTTATTTTGGAACAGCTTCAGGGGGTTGTGTCAATTTAACCCCCGCTGTGCTACACAAATTAGAGTCATAGAGGTTTACAGCATGGAAACAGGCCCTTCGGCCCAACTTGTCCATGCCGCCCTTTTTTTTAAAAAACCTCTCAGCTAGTCCCAATTGCCCGCGTTTAGCCCATATCCCTCTATACCCATCTTACCCATGTAACTGTCTAAACGCTTTTTAAAAAGACAAAATTGTACCCGCCTCTACTACTACCTCTGGCAGCTTGTTCCAGAAACTCACCACCCTTTGTATGAAAAAATTGCCCCTCTGGACACTTTTGTATCTCTCCCCCCTCACCTTAAACCTATGCCCTCTAGTTTTAGATTCCCCTACCTTTGGGAAAAGATATTGACTATCTAGCTGATCTATGCCCCTCAGTATTTTATAGACCTCTATAAGATCACCCCTTAGCCTTCTACACTCCAGAGAAAAAAGTCCCAGTCTATCAAGCCTCTCCTTATAACTCCGACCACCCGGTAGCATCCTAGTAAATCTCTTCTGCACTCTTTCTAGTTCAATAATATCCTTTCTATAATAGGGTGAGCAGAACTGTATTCCAAGTGTGGCCTTACCAATGTCTTGTACAACTTCAACAAGACGTCCCAACTCCTGTATTCAGTGTTCTGACCAATGAACATTAGCCCAATTAGCCCAACAGTCACATCTTCTTACAACTTAACCAGAAATTTAATCTTGAGTGAAGAGTCAACCATCTGGAAACATGACTTGGGTACTTCTTGCAAGAGGCAAGTAACCAATTCGACAAAAACAAAAAAAAATCAGCAGTTTTGAAATCTATTTACTATATGAATACCAATGTTTTACAAATATTAAATACTGATTGAATCAATTTGTGTACATAAAATACAACAGGGCAAGCTCCTAGCACAAAGCATCATCTTTAAATGGCTACTTTATTTATTGTTTTAAATAGTCTTCAGGCCTCTATTTATATACTACATGGTTAGAAAAATAGCTGTTACCTAGTGGGTCATAAATAATTGGGACGATGTTAACCATTTGCCCTGCTGCAGAACAAGATAATTTTGGATGTGACTCATTCAATATGTGCCTGAAACCAGTTAAATTCACAATGAATCGTTTAAAAAATATTAATGTCTATCAAAATGGCCTTTACTACAATAAAGTGTTCTTCAGGCTCTTGAGGAAGAAAAAATATTTCTTCGAGGTGAATGAAACATCACTTTAATTATATGGGTTGCAGCTACCTCAGAGCCTCCCAAGCTACCCACAGCAGAGGGAGCCTACAGCATCCATGACCCGCAGCACTACAAAGAATTGTACTGCTTAATAGCAAGGCACATTGGGGGTGCATCAGAAGAGCATGACTTCATCTAAAATACACTAGAAGGCACAAAGTCCTTATAATGAATGCTCAGCCCACCACTGAGTGCAACTCGGTTTTCAATTATGCATAGAGACAAAAACACTTTTTCAGGCTTGTAATCTTATTTAAATGTTCAAGTTTCAGCATTTTATACTCAGGCACTGGAAAAGTGAACAATGCCTTTCCCTTCACTGGGGATTGCCCCTCAGAGAAAAAAAAAAGAGGTTGCTAACAGGAGTTAGGCAGCAACTTGCCCCAAAAGTAAGGAGGGCAGAGAGATATGCAAATGTTTTAAGACTAAGAGTCTATTGTGAAGCACAACTAAAGCTTTTGACTACTTTAACTTTTAGAAGGCAAACAAGAGAAGGATGTGATGGTGCATTGAGTTACCACGTTGTCATTTCGGAATTGGGACAATGAATTGAATCTAACCCAGTTCTTGGGGACAAAGGTCTCCCGTGTGCCTGCTGCCAGGTCCTCCAATTAAATAAATGTGGGCAATCTCAATCCTGCTCTTAGTGGGCAGAAGTCCGTGAGGGGGAAGGGGGTTGGGGGGGGGGGGGGGGAGCTTCCTACAGCTCAGCACTAATTCCTGTCACACTGTCATTTTCAATCAATGAACCACGAGGTAGCTTATGCGCAAAATGGAAATACTGCACTGTTGGTACTTGCCTGATTTTTGGTGAAGGAGTACTTTTTAGTTTATTTAATAGTGTCACAAGTGGGCTTACATCAACACTGCAATGAAATTACGGTGAAAATCCCCTAGTCACCACACTCCGGCGCCTGTTCAGGTACACAGAGAGAATTTAGCATGGTCAATGCATCTCACTAGCACGTCTGTTGGTAGTGTAGTAGATAATCCTGCATTTAACCATTTCTATTCCTGATCTGGAGCTGCTCAAATCAGAAACTGGGGTGAGAAAAATAATTTCATTTCTCATCAGTGGCATTTTTACCTCGATGAGTACCAATTCACACACGTTACAAAAGTAGATTGAAATGTAAGACTTTCACACAATTAAGTCCATGGTCTGACACACTTTGTACTCGAGGGTACCCTGTTTCATAACACAAGCCCACTAACCGGTATCATTCTCCTTCAGGCTCCCAGCAACGTCACAGATGCTCTTGAATAACGGAGCTACTCTCCCTTTGCCTTCCCTAACTAACATGGTCACCATTCTCTTCAACTGCCATTTACTCTCGCTCAACAAATAATCTCCCTCGATCTTTGAAGATTCGGTACCCTCCTATATTCAACACGTGCACCTCTTTCTTTCCAAATTAGTTATTTTCTTGCTTCCTATTCCTCTAACTGGTAAGGTGGCTTTTCAAAAAAAAAATTAATCATAAAATTCCATCAAATGGATGGAGATGTTTGTAGATGGAAATTTTAAAATGGACATGCTTTGCTCCCACAGCTACAATTTTTGTGAGCCTCTCTGTACGCGGATGCCTTTTCAGCTGCTGTTAAAGTAACAAAATACTGCTTATAGCTGGACAAAGAACATAAATAAACTCGCCTCTACTCAAAGCACAATTACTAATTAAATTTAGGCCCTTCTTATTGTACCACAGTAAGAAGTCTCACAACACCAGGTTAAAGTTGGAACTTTAACCTGGTGTTGTGAAACTTCTTACTGTGCCCACCCCAGTCCAACGCCGGCATTTCCACCTTATTGTACCAGGGTAAGCATTCTGAATTTATCATATTTGTTCCGAGTTTATACCACTTTTTTTTTTCCGCTAATGTATTTTGAACTGGTAGAATAAATTTGCATCGTCTGTTAAAGGATCAGATAAGTCCAAATATTACACTGATTACTCAGCACGCAGACCAATGTCCCATTCACTCTTTGGGAAATGAAACATTTATAAAACATGCTCTCTGCATCATTCTTGTAAAATGTGTGTATCACTACTGCTAAAAAATTTAATTAATTAAGCATCAGGTGTTCAGCTGAATAACAGCAAGCATGTAGAACGCAAACTTGCAGTTTGAGTATAACCACATTTATCACAAGGTCCAGTCACAACGCTATGTCCTTCAACCTCTCTCACTCTTCTCAGACAGTACACAGATTTTTAAGATAGGCGAATAGCCTTATGCCGGCTTTCTAATGAGATGCGGTTACTTTTGAAGGCCTGAAATGACCCGCTTTGCACACCTGCTGCAAAGCACCATCCATCATTGAATTTGGAAAGAAAATGTTTCCCAGTTCACAACAGCAAACGGCCATCAGTTAGAAAAATACCACCTTGCAAGCTAATGTCTTTAATCTTTTGCGTTTCTGCTCAGCATTTCATCGTATCAGGTGTGCGAACAAAAGCTTCAAACTGGTCTAAAGGACTATTATGTTATATAAACTTCACAGCTAACCCTACTGTAAGGGGATCATACAGCAGCAACACAATTGGCCTTTTCTGTCAACGGAGGACAGCTGTTGCCGTACACCGGCCTATTTTAGTGGCATTAATTACTGCCTGAAACAAAATATTTCTAATCAAGCTGGTTACAGCTCCATCTGAAGGGCCTGAAAGATGGTAATGAATTATATCTGACGTTTGAGAGTGTTGTTGAGCTTGCACCAGGGCAAACATCTGCTCCAAGGTTGTAGGGAAAACAGTTCTATCAGCTCAGCCATCTTGCTTGGAAAATTATAAGGCTTGGAGGGATAGGCTTGCTATTGAAAGTTCAGTAGTCACCTAAACAACTCCACGAGAGGCAACGGTAATGAAACACAGTTGTCCTGCAGCGTAGGCTCTGTTTTAAGCTATAATATTGGTGAATTGCGTTGCTACTACCTGTACGTACTTAAAACCTAAAAACTTAGGGCGGCACAGTAGTTAGCGCTGCTGCCTCAGTGCCAGGGACCTGGGTTCGATTCCCGGCTTGGGTCACTGTCTGCGTGGAGTTTGCACATTCTCACTGTGTCTGCGTGGGTTTCCTCCTGGTGCTCCGGTTTCCTCCCACAGTCCTAAAGATGTGCAGGTGATGTACACTGGCCTTGCTAAATTCTCCCTCAGTGTACCCGAACAGGCGCTGGAATGTGGCGATTCGGGGATTTTCACAATAACTTCATTGCAATGTGAATGTAAGCCTACCTGTGACTAATAAATTAGCTTTACTTTTAAAACTCAGGGCAGCTGATCAAGCCTGTTTAACTTGGCTTGTTACTTTAACATGGTGCAAATTGAACAAACTTAAACGAAGGAATAGATCATTTCCTTTCGACCTTGACTTGATTTCAGGGAAGTACAGAAACCTTTCCTGTCCTACTGGGTTTGCTTTGAAAATCTCTTTCTGAGTTTCAGCTTCCTTTCTTCTCTCAGCTGACTTGGTGTAAGCTGTATACACCCTTATTAGACAGAATCAGTGTAATGCTATTTGGTGTATGATACCCAAACCAGCTTATGATATTTTATATTAGCTTTCAGTGGCCCATTCATCACTATTAAGTGTCAGGTTTCTTAATTTTGGTCATTAATATGAGAATCACGTACAAAGCATTCTGAAAATTACTTCTAAGTGAAAGAGGAAGAGCACTCAGCACTTAACCAACTACTGTCTTTCACTGTGTTTTGGTGCAATTTGCCATACTCCTCAAATTTGGTGCCATTAGCAAATGTCAATACTGCTCCTTCAATTTCCACGTCCAAATCGTTTTAACTCAGATCTCCTCCAATGCGAGGTCAGGAAGTGCGGATGTTTGCTGATGATTGTGTAGTGATCAATCCCCTTCACAATTCCTCAGATACTGAAACAGCTTGTACAACATGCAGCAAGACAACATTCGGGCTTGGGTTGATAAGCGCCAAGTAACATTTATGCCGCACAAGTCTCAGGAAACGAACATCTCCATCAAGAGATCATCTAATCATTTCCCTTTGATCTTCAATTGCAAAATAATTGCCAACTTCCCCACTGACAATCTGGAGGTCACCACTATGGCTACAAGAGCACGTCTGAGGCTGGGAATCTGAATTTTCTGTCTCTCCAAAACCTGTCCACCACCTACAATGCACAAGTCAGTACTGTAATGCAATGCTTTCCATTTTGCCTGGATGAGTGGAAACCTTCCTACTCGTAGGATGAGTGGTTGCACCCTGGTGGTTAACGGTGGTAAGCACTTCTGCCTCAGGAGCCCTACTCTGGCATGACCATCTCTGCCACATTTGCTGAAGAGGAAGACAGTGAGCTGAGAAGATGCAGGATTTGCAGACCTTGCTTTTCTCTGAGGCCTCATTTTGGCCAGCTGAACTTTTCATTTCGCTCTCCTCTTCCAATGCTCCCCCCAACAGTTAGCTTCCAGAGGTCACGGTGGTCAGTGACTGTCTCCCAGCTGTCTGTGTCAATGATGTGGAGATGGCGGCGTTGGACTGAGGTGGGCACAATAAAAACTCACCTGATGAAGGAGCAGCGCTCCGAAAGCTCGTGATACCAAATAAAGCTGTTGGACTTTAACTGGTGTTGTGAGACCTCTTATTGTATCAGTGTCCGCCATCTTCACATCTCGCTGCCAGGTGTCCTTGTAGCACAGGCATTGATGCCCAGGGCACTGTGCCCAGTTCATTGTACAGAAGGCCTTTTGGTATACAGCTGCAATTCATCCAATGAATGCGGCTGAGCCAGTGCAGATATCTTTGGCTCAAGCATGCTCAAGGGCCTTGAGTTGGCGATGTTATTCTGCCAGAGATGCTGGTGATACGTCCAAGACACTGAGGGTGGAAACTGTCCAGCCTTTCTTCCTACCTAGCATATGCTATTCAAGTCTCTCCACCGTGGAGGCATGCACTCAGGATGCAAACTCGCAGGTTGGTGTTCTCAATCAAGTTGCTGAAGTTTCACACTCCTCTTTCTCAGCTTGGACACAACAGCTGCAGCTTCTCCAATGTGTGTGGTTGATTTCAGCATCAAGTGCTTTTTTATTCATTCAAGGGATGTGGGCGTTGTTGGCTTGGCCAGCATTTACTGCCCATCCCTAATTGCCCTCGAGAATGCGATGGTGAGCTGTCTTCTTGAACTGATGCATTCCACGTGATGTAGGTACATCCACATTGCTGTTAGGGAGGGAGTTCCAAGACTTTGACCCAGTGGCAATGAAGGAACGGCAATATATTTCAAAGTCAGGATGGTGAGCGGCTGGTGGAAAAATTTCAGGTGGTGGTGTTCCCATGCATCGGCCACCGTTGTCCTTTTAGATAGCAGGGGTCATGGGTTTGAAGGGTTTTGTCTAAGGAGTCATGGTGAGTTCCTGCAGTGCACCTTGAAGATGGTACACACTGCTGCTGCTGCGTGCCGGCAGTGGAGGGAGTGAACATATGTGGATGGGGTGCCAATTATGCAAGCTGCTTTGTCCTGGATAGTGTCAAGCTTCTGGAGTGTTGTTGGGAGTTGCACTCATTCAGGCAAGGGAAGGATATTCCATCACACTCCTGACTTGTGCCTTGTAGATTGTGGACAGACTTTGGGAAGCCAAGAGGTGAGTAACTTGTTGCAGGATTCCTCGCCTTTGACCTGACCATGTATTGATATGCCTCGTCAAGTTGAGTTTCTGGTCAATGGCAACACCCAGGACATTGATAGTAGGGAATTCAGCGACGGCAATAACATTGGATGTCAAGAGGCAATGCTAGAATCCTCTCATTTGATTCAATTTATTGTCACATGTATTGGTATACAGTGAAAAGTATTGTTTGTGCATACTATACAGAGTGAAGGAAAGGAGAGAGTGCAGTACAGTCATAGCTAGGGTGTCGAGAGGGATCAACCTTAATGCGAGATATGTCCATTCAAAAGTCTGATGGCAGCAGGGAAGAAGCTGTTTTTGCGTGGTTGGTACGTGTCTTCAGACTTTTGTATCTTTTTCCCAATGGAAGAAGGTGGAAGAGAGTATGTCCTGGGGTGTGTGGGGTCCTTGATTATGCTGGCTGCTTTTGCAACACAATAGGAAGTGTAGACAGTGTCAATGGATGGGAGGTTGGTTTGAGTGATGGACTGGGCTTTGTTCACGTCCCTTTTTAGTTTATTGCAGTCTTGGACAGAGCAGGCGCCATATCAAGCTGTGATACAACCAGAAAGAATGCTTTCTATGGTGCATCTGTAAAAGGTGAGAACCGTAGCAGACATGCCAAATTTCCTTGGCCTCCTGATGGTCATTGTCCAGCATTTGTGTGGTGCAAATGTTACTTGTCATTTGTCAGCCCAACTGACAGATTGCTGGTGATTGCAGAGCCTAGATAAGTGAAGCTATCAATGACCTCTAGCTGTCGATGCTGTTAGCTTATGGAATGGCAAATCGTGGACTTTGACATTTGTCTTCCTGATGGCCAAACAAAACTCTTAAGGGACATGACAGAGTCTGTCCATTTGTCGCTGCAGGACTCCCTCGGTATGGAATGTTAGGTACATCATTGTCAGTATGGCATCGTCCGTGTAGAGCAACTTTCTAATGAAGATTTGGTGCGCCTCAGTCTTGCACTTTAGGCTAGCAAGGCTGAACAGCTTTCTGTCAGTTCTCGTATGTAAGCAGACACTCTGTGAATGACCTCAAAGCATGTGGCAGCAGCAAGGAGACGATTATGCCAATAGATGCTGGTGTCAGAGCGCAACCCTGTTTGACCCCTCTGCAGATTTCAAAGGACTTCAATGTTGCCGCATCACAGCTGACCTTACTCATCAACTTGTCATAGAAAGAGAAGATGACATTGAGTAGCTTGGCGGAGAGTCAACTTTCTCCAGCAGTTTAAATAAGCTGTTCCTGCTTACATGGTTGAATGCCTTGGTGGGATTGATGAAGGCAAACCGGTTGTGGCTTCCTTTGTCCATGACATTTCTCTTGCAGCTGTCGGACTGAAGATTCTGTCAATTGCAGATCTTTTAGTTTTGAAACCATATTTCGGTTCAGGGTAGATGCGTTCAGTTAGGGTCTGCAGTCTGACAAGAGCAACATGGACAAATACTTTTCCCATGATGCTCAACATGGAGATTCCTTGATAGTTGTTGCAAGTTGCTGTGTCACTCTTGTTCTTGTGGATGGTCACAATCTTTGCGTCATGCATATTCTGGGACACTGCCCTCTCCTGCCAGCAGAGACAGAGGCTACAGAAGTGCTGCTTTCCTATGCTTGATGAGTTCAAGCAATATGGCATTAGCACTTGAAACTTTGCCCATGGGAAGCGAGTCAATCGCTTTGCTGTACCGTGTACAGTATCCTCTTGATATCCAGCCCTGTCATTACAGGCAGGTTTTCCACTGGTTCTGGAGCTTCCTCGATGATAGTGTTTTCCCTAGAGTACAACTCAAGGTCGTGTGCCACCCATCTCTCCAGCTGCTTATTACAGTCAATGATGACTTCCCCTCCCTTTGTTTTCAATGGTTGGTCAGCCTGTTGCCTTTTTGATCCCTTTATACATGCTTCTAGCATTCCCTGTGATATTCTAGCAAAGTTGTAACCCATAGTCATTGGTGCACCACCAAGCGATCTGTTGGGACTTTTACTTTGAGCAGCTCTTAAGTGTATTCAGAGTTTCCATTCACAGAACTCTCTTGTACCTAATAAGAGCAGAGCTCTTGGCTTCAATGACATGTTTCATCACAGTAATATTAGCCACAAAGCAAATGGCATTTTTCTGCTCTTGCTGCCCAGATTTAGAGAGAGTGCAATACGGTAGATGGTGCCTCGAAAACCCCAAGGCTTTTTACTCTTATGTGAGGAATAAAAGAATGACCAGGGTGAGGTTCGGGCCGGTCAAGGACAGTAGTGGGAACTTGTGTATGGAGTCAGTAGAGATAGGCGAGGTGATGAATGAATACTTTTCTTCAGTGTTCACCAAGGAGAGGGGCCATGTTTTTGAGGAAGAGAAGGTGTTACAGGCTAATAGGCTGGAGGAAATAGATGTTCGGAGGGAGGATGTCCTGGCAGTTTTGAATAAACCGAAGGTCGATAAGTCCCCTGGGCCTGATGAAATATATCCTAGGATTCTTTGGGAGGCAAGGGATGAGATTGCAGAGCCTTTGGCTTTGATCTTTGGGTCCTCGCTGTCCACGGGGATGGTGCCAGATGACTGGAGAATGGCGAATGTTGTTCCTCTGTTTAAGAAAGGGAATAGAAATGACCCTGGTAATTATAGACCGGTTAGTCTTACTTCGGTGGTTGGTAAATTGATGGAAAAGGTCCTTAGGGATGAGATTTACGACCATTTTGAAAGATGCGGATTAATCCGGGATAGTCAGCACGGTTTCGTGAAGGGCAAGTCGTGCCTCACAAATTTGATTGAATTTTTTGAGGAGGTAACTAAGTGTGTTGATGAAGGTAGGGCAGTTGATGTCATATACATGGATTTTAGTAAGGCTTTTGATAAGGTCCCCCATGGTCGGCTTATGATGAAAGTAAGGAGGTGTGGGATAGAGGGAAAGTTGGCCGATTGGATAGGTAACTGGCTGTCTGATCGAAGACAGAGGGTGGTGGTGGATGAAAAATTTTCGGTTTGGAGGCAGGTTGCTAGCGGAGTGCCACAGGGATCAGTGCTTGGTCCTCTGCTCTTTGTGATTTTTATTAATGACTTAGAGGAGGGGGCTGAAGGGTGGATCAGTACATTTGCTGATGACACCAAGATTGGTGGAGTAGTGGATGAGGTGGAGGGCTGTTGTAGGCTGCAAAGAGACATAGATAGGGTGCAAAGCTGGGCTGAAAAATGGCAAATGGAGTTTAACCCTGATAAATGTGAGGTGATTCATTTTGGTAGGACTAATTTAAATGTGGATTACAGGGTCAAAGGTAGGGTTCTGAAGACTGTGGAGAACAGAGATATCTTGGGGTCCATATCCACAGATCTCTAAAGGTTGCCAGTCAAGTGGATAGAGCTGTGAAGAAGGCCTATAGTGTGTTAGCTTTTATTAACAGGGGGTTGAAGTTTAAGAGCCGTGGAGTTATGCTGCAACTGTACAGGACCTTGGTGAGACCACATTTGGAATATTGTGTGCAGTTCTGGTCACCTCACTATAAGAAGGATGTGGAAGCGCTGGAAAGAGTGCAGAGGAGATTTACCAGGATGCTGCCTGGTTTGGAGGGTAGGTCTTATGAGGAAAGGTTGAGGGAGCTAGGGCTGTTCTCTCTGGAGCGGATGAGGCTGAGGGGAGACTTAATAGAGGTTTATAAAATGATGAAGGGGATAGATAGAGTGAACGTTCAAAGACTATTTCCTCGGGTGGATGAAGCTATTACAAGGGGGCATAACTATAGGGTTCGTGGTGGGAGATATAGGAAGGATATCAGAGGTAGGTTCTTTACGCAGAGAGTGGTTGGGGCGTGGAATGGACTGCCTGCAGTGATAGTGGAGTCAGACACTTTAGGAACATTTAAGCGGTTATTGGATAGGCACATGGAGCACACCAGGATGATAGGGAGTGGGATAGCTTGATCTTGGTTTCAGATAAAGCTCGGCACAACATCGTGGGCCGAAGGGCCTGTTCTGTGCTGTACTGTTCTATGTTCTATGAATTATTTCGCCTCTGCATTTGTGGAGGAATGGCCAAGAGCGTGCCTGTTCAATCGAGTTGAGGGACCATTAGTTTTTATCCAATTAGACACGATGGCTTACATTCATTTGAGGATGGCATTTCTACTTTGAATGAAGAAACCTTCAAAGATCGTATCCTAACCTTGGTGCACGGCTGAGTGAACTGTATCACAGTCAGCACTGTGGTAGCTGCACCTGTTGAGGATCCTTTTCAGGGTCAGGTTTGGTGATGACAAAATCCAGCTGGTGTCAATGCCCTGAACTTGGATGAATCCAGGACACCAACTAGAATGACTTTTTTTGAAAGAAGGTGTTACACAAAGCTTGCGGTGTTAGCAAAGCTCAAGTAGCCTCTGTCAATTCTGACTTACATTCCCAGGTCCTGATGTCCGAGTCAGGAGGGCCATGCCTCATGGTCTTCACCCACTCTTGTGCTGAAATCCAGCAGCAGGTAAAGATAATCTGACTTCGGGGTTTTGGGGTACTAGAACTGGTTTTTCATTGCTGTAGTGGAGCACGGCATTGGATACTTATGAGGTCAACTGGCACTGCTGAGACAACACACATCACATCGACTGTTAGACATACACTGGATGAATGCGGGGTCCAACTACACTTAAGAAGCTTGACAACATCCAGGGCAAAGCAGGTCACCTGATTGGCACCCCACCCACCAGCTTAACTCGTCTCTCCCTCCACCCCTGGTACACTATGGCTGCAATGTGTAACATCTAGAAGATGCTCTGCAGCAATTCACCAAGATTCCTTCAATTGAGCATTCCAAACTTGTGCTCTCTACCGCCTCGAAGAACAAAAGCAGGAGGCAGTGCATGGAACCACCTACCAGTTTCTCTCCAAGCTACACAGCTAGACAACTCAGAGATATACTGCCATCCCTTAGTTGTCATTGGGTCAAAATCATGGAATTCTCTCTCCAATTTAATTTAGTTTGATTATTGTCACGTGTATTGGTATACAGTGAAAAGTATTGTTTCTTGCATACTATAAAGATAAAGCATACAGAAGGAAAGGAGAGGATGCAGAATGTAGTGGTACAGCCATAGCTAGAGTGTAGAGAAAGATCAACCTAATATAAGGTAGGTCCATTCAAAAGTCTGATGGCAGCAGGGAAGCAATTGTAATGTGGGCATACCCACACAATAGGAACTGTAGCAGTTCAGGGAGGTAGTTCACCACCATCTCTTCAGTGGCAATTATAGATGGACAAAAGAATGGCCTTGCCAACAAACTCCAGATCCCTCGAACGAATAAAAAATTTATACTTTAAAAAATTCTAATTTGAATAAAGGAGACTTTACTCTTGTTTTGCATTAGTAATATATTTAGAACCATAGAATCCCAAAAGTGCAGAAGGAGGCCTGCACCGACCAGAATCCCACACAGACCTTATTCCTGTAACCCCACATATTTACCCTGCTCATGCCCCTGGCACTAAGGATCAATTTAGCATGGCCAATCCACCTAACCCGCACATCTTTGGACTGTGGGAGGAAACCGGAGGAAACCCACACAGACATAGGGAGAACATGCAAACTCCACACAGACAGTGACCCGAGGCCAGGTCCCTGGTGCTGTGAGGCAGCAGTGCTAACCACCGTGCCGCCCATTTGGTTCTTTTGTTTTTTAAAAAAAACTGTTTCGTATGCAGCCAGGGAAGTGAGACTAGGGCTTTCCACTTCCATGGCTGAGTCCATAATGTTCATCAAATGAAGCAAATGGGTGGACAATCACGGTTGGCAAGTCCTGTAATGGAAATCCCTGGTCTGAACATTTACTAATTTGTGAACCTGATACATAAACACTCTTTATGCACAAGTACAGACAGGCCCATTAACCATGTCAAGAACAGTATCGTTGAGCAATGATGAATAATAATCATGTCACTTGTTATCTTCACGTTGGGTGGTAAAAACACAGCAGGTCTGAAGTCACAACAGGAGATCATGATATAATAAAATCTGAGAATTCAGGATGAATCAAACCTTCAATAAAAATGCAAAATGACTTACTTTGTGCAATGAGAAAGATGTTCACTGCATTGCCCAAGACAGCAATAAAATATACTATATATAAACAGGCACAGGTCTATACAGATCGCAGCTGTCGTAAAGAAAAATGTGCAATGCAGGTATTAAAAATGGAAAGGCAATAGAATTTTAAATAATGACACTAAGCAGGAAGTAAAAGGTTAAACAGTATCCACTCTACAGCATTTTATATAAATGTTATTTTACAGAAACAAACAGACTCACGCAACACCAATTCATGAAAAGTTCTGCAAAAAGCAGAGAATGTTATAGCGTGCTCCTAAAATAAGCTTTCCCAACTGAAAACAAAGGACAAGCCTCAGTCAGCATATCCGAGCGGTACCTGGAGAAAGCCTGTTAATATCCTCTACAGTGTCAGCATTCTGGAATGCCAAAGTCTTGTAATTAATGCTAATGAGTTTTATGTCCCATAACTCACCTTCCTAGCTCATTACAAGCAGCAATAGCCATATTCAGCCCTTAAAGTTAATAACACATGCTCCATCTCAAAAATGCCAATGTGGTGAATGACCTGTTTATTCAAGTCTAAATCAGCAAATCATTCGGGTCCCTGCAGCCATGTAGGTAAAAACTGGTTAATTTTCGGTCAGTTGTCAATATGTTTTCTGGCATTTCTCTACAAAAGAAATCACTCTCTGCCCCCCCCTGATGACTTGGATGAGTAAAAGTCACAATAGAAACATCCTTCTTCCTCTTCATTACTACAATTTAACAAGGTGTTGCGGTCTATATATCCATTTGCTATATATCCACACTCTCCAATTAATAACCACCTCTTCGGCCATGAAAACTTGCATGCAAAGAATAAACCGTCTATTTCCCCGCACTCTGCCATGTCAAATCACACTCAAATAGACCAAAATCCCAACAATTCACTTTTATCCCATTGTTCTATTATTTTACAATTTTAAAATCAGTTGCATCTACTTTTGAGTGATAGAATCTTTTTTGCATTTCCATGAATTTCTATAAACCTGGGGGGCACAGTGGGTTAGCACTGTTGCTTCACAGCACCAGGGACTCTGGTTCGATTCCCGGCTTGGGTCACTGGCTGTGTGGAGTTTGCACATTCTCCCCGTGTCTGCGTGGGTTTCTTCCGGGTGCTCCAGTTTCCTCCCACACTCCAAAGATGTGGTGGATTGGCTATGCTAAGTTGCCTCTTAGTGTCAGGGGGACTAGCTAGAGTAAATGTATGGGGTTATGGGGGCAGGGTTTGGGTGAGATTATGATCGGTGCGGACTCGATGGGCCGAATGGCCGTTTTCTGCACTGTAGATTCTATGATAAGCTAATGCCAGACTGGGTTCTGATCAAAGATTATTAAACTGAATGGTTAACTGTTTCTCTCTCTCCAGATGCTGCCAGAATTGCTGAATATTTGCAGCATTTTCTGTTTTTACTATCTGAGAAATTAAAAACTTTTCCACCTTTGGCAACCAACTCCAGGATCAAAACATGGCGTGAACTGATGCAGAGTAAACTTTTGACGAAGGAAGCTTCAAATAAATTAGGGCAAACCTTTCAATTTTCGTATTAAATTGACAATTCAGGTGACAACTTGTGCTATTGGGTAGTATTTTGTTATTTGAGTGAAGATAATCTTGAGTTTATATTGCCTTTAGTAAGTGTAGATCCTGCAATGGCAAGAGATGCGCATCCTAACAGTTTGGGTCCCACTCTCCCAAGGTGAAAATGCATGAATCCATTGAGCCATTGTCCCAAAACACATATTTAAAATTATTTACGTATGGGCTGGTTTTCCAATCACGGTAACTTATTTTCATGCTTTCACATGTTTATGCACGCCAGGAGCAATGAACCAAAATGCCCAGGCTTCCTCCCACTTCACTACTCAGTGCACATAATGCAGTAACTCGCCACTCACCAACAGGGCGCTTACGTTCCTTGCATTCAAATAAAAAAAATAATTCGCCACATGACAACCATAGATAACTACTATGTTATAATGGGCCATATGAATATTTGCAAAGAATGCCAATTAGATCATTGTGCAGCCTCATAATAAAGATGTGCACATAGCAAAAACAAGAGAATTTTAAAAAATGAGTTCCTTGTGACTCATAAACATGGCCTTAATACGTGCCACCTTCATCAGTCTATCTGACTTGACATAAAGCAATTCCTGCGTAGAGATGGTGGTGAGAGGTATATCAGAGTTGCAGTTCAGGTTTCAAAATGCATAAGAAGTCAAATCAGCATATTGCTAGCCGCTAAATTTAAGTCATAAGAAAACCCATTGTATAGTTAGTTACCCCTGAATTCAGCGTGTACGAAAATTGTGCATCATTACAAGCACCTTCCCAATACCTCATCATCTGGCTCAGCGTCAAATGTTGTTTGATAATGCTTCTGTGAAGCACCATGGGACATATTACTATGTTAAAGGCACTACATAAGTGCAAGCAGTTGTTACATTTACTCACTAAACCATTAGCATGGCCTATGTGGAATTAATAGAAATGAAAGATAAACTACTACCTATAATTGTTTATGAGCAGTTCAACTTCATGTTTCAATTTAGAACCATAGAATCCCCACAGTGCAGAAAGAGGCCATTTGCCCCATCGAGTCTGCACCAATTCTCCAAAACAGCAACCCACCCAGGCCCTTTCCTCCACCCTATCCCCGTAACCCTGCGCATGGCTAATCCGCCCAACCTACACATCTGTGGACACTAAGTGACAATTTAGCATGGCCAATCCAGCTAACCTGCACATCTTTGGACAGTGGGAGGAAACTGTAACATCCAGAGAAACCCACGCAGACACGGGGAGAACGTGTAAATCCCACACAGACAGTCACTCCAAGGCTGGAATGGAACTTGGGTCTCGGGCACGGTGAAGAGGCAGTGCTAACCACTATGCCACTGTGATTAAATAAAATCTATTTACTTGTATTCACTCTGAAAAATTGTTCTAACCGTTGGTTCTGTGAATAACAATGTCCAATAGTTGTTTAGGGAATAAAGTGATGACAGGAATAAATTGGCAAACCACGATGTATATGTGATTCACCATTTCTAAGTCCTATTGGTAGGTCCATGTATGATGGAATCCTGTTCCAGTCAATACATCATGATGTCCAACAATTGATGCTAGTAATCAGATTTCCATTAAGTAGAAATTGGCCTTTAGTATTAAACTCAACAGCTTCAATGTGATTGTGTCTAATCTTCCTGAAACTATGACAGTAATGGAAGTGTGTAGCGAAATTTTCCTGCATTCTGGTCAAACACTCTTGCAGAAGAGTGTCTTCAGCTGCATTCGCTCAAGATATAAAGTTTCAGAAACAGCAGGAGACATTTCTTCATGTCTGGAGGCGGATGGCTTTCTGCAACACACATCCCAACTTTCATGTTCACCTCTTTGATAGGATGAGTGATGGAAGATCAAGACTCGAAGTGACTGATCATCCATCAGCATGGGCAGAGGAGCAGGGTCCCCTGTTTTCCATACTGAATAGCTATTCCAGGGTGATAACTCAGGGGGCAGGACAGCAAGCCACCACAGCAACTTTGGAAAAGTAGTTACCCAAGAGGGTGGGGAATTGAGCAGGAAAACATTGGTACCAAGAGATTTAACACTGAGGAGTAGACAGTTATTTTTGTAAACACGATTGCCCAATACTGATCGTCTCCCAGGTGCCATTGTAAAAGGCATAGTAGATGCAGAGTCCCTGGGGCAATTGGAGCAGCTGGAAGCCATGATCTGTCTCATAAACCAACCAAGGGGAAGAACATGACTGACCTCCTTAAAACAAAAGAGTCCCAGCAGCTGGATCATAAATGAAGAAACAGGACCTCAATAGGCAATAATCCGTGAAGTGCTATCAGGACCACGTACCAGCCAGCACAGCAGTAGTAGGAAGACAAATGCCTGACTGGCGCCGTGGTGCCGAACAGTTGTGTTTGTTGGGACACAAGGACCAGTTCTGGACTCGGAAAAGGGTTGCATTGATCTGGTACCCTACACTTCAACAGAACTGGGACCAATAACTATGTGAGTTGGATAGCTAAGCTGTGGGGAGGGCTAAAACACATATGGCAGGGGAACTTGAATGCAACTTGTAATGAAAAATAAGCTTAGGTATGAATTAGATCAGAGAAAAATTGTAAAAGGTTAGGCAGGCCAAGATAGTTAAAGGAACCAGTCAGGGCAGGAGGTAAAAGGACAGAAAATGCAAAACAAAAAGGAAGACACACTAATTATATGTTTTAGTAATGAACATAATATCAAAAACCTATTACTAGAGTCGATGATAACAACAGAAAATCATGACAGAACAGCAGTAGTTGAAACATGGGTGGAAGCTTGGCCAGAATCAGCAATTTAAACATTGGGCAGCATGGTGGTACAGTGGTTAACACTGCTGCTTCACAGCGCCACAGACCCGGCTTCGATTCCGGCCTCGGGTGACTGTGTGGAGTTTGCATGTTCTCCCCGTGTCTGTGTGGGTTTCCTCCGGGTGCTCCGGTTTCCTCCCACAAGTTCAAAAATGTGCAGGTTAGGTGGATTGGCCATGCTAAGCTGCCCCTTAGTTTCTCAAATTATATAAGTTTAGGGGGATTAGCGGGGTAAATACCGTGAGGTGGATCTGGGTAAGATTCTCTGTTGGAGAGTCGCTGCAGACTCATTGGGCTGACTGGTCTCCCTCTGTAGAGTAGGGATTCTATGATTTGTACATGTAAGAGGGATGGGGAAGAATGAAAGTATGTTAGACAATGGCTGGGATTTTACAGCCCTGCCCACCACTCAGATCTTCTGGTCCTGCCGAAAGTCAATGACTGATCTGCTGCACCCTCCACGGCTGGTCCCACCACGGTGGAGCCAAAAATCACATCCAATACCATAGCCTTGGAATATAGGGAGTTCAAACAAAAGCCCAATCAGAATCCATATAGCAAGGGATCAGCCACATTACTGGGTGCAGAACAGTGAAAAGGAAATTGAGCTCAACATTTACTGATGAATCAGAGATCTGTAGTTTTTTTTAAGTTTAGTTTATTTAGTGTCACAAGTGTAACTTAATAGAGTTACAATTAAGCAGAGGCTTTCTCCAATATTTTAAGGAGTCTTCTCATTTTGTATGTTGCTACTCCAAGTGGGAAAGGAGGACCATCTGATCTAATTCTGTTTAACTAAGAAAAGAAAGTGGGCAACAGTAAATTAGAAGAATATTTGGGAAACAGTGACCATAATATAATTACTTCTGAAAGTAAAGTTTATTTATTAGTCACAAGTAAAGCTTACATTAACACTGCAGCGAAGTTACAGTGAAATTCCCCTGGTCGCCACACTCCGATGCCTGTTCAGGTCAATGCACCTAACCAGCACGTCTTTCAGACTGTGGGAGGAAACCGGAACACTCGGAGGAAACCCACGCAGACACGGGGAGAATGTGCAGACTCCACACAGACAATGACCTAAGCCGGGAATCAAACCTGGGTCCCGGGAACAGTGAGGCAGCAGTGGTAACCACTGTGTCACCGTGCTTTGCGTCTTGTCCTTGACTTTTCTCTTTAAAGTATAAGAATACTGGGATGGGAGGAGTGCATTTTAGTGAGATTTTTAAAAAAATGTATTAAACGAAAGGAAAAATGGGCAAATAGAACTATAAATTAGCAATGGGAATTACTAAAGCAGGAGACTGAAAGAGAGTAGCTCTAACACATTCCAGCAAGAACAAAAGGATGTGCATTGAATGGTTCTTGTATGAATACGGAGATTAAATCAAACTTGAAAGACTAAATGTACATCGTGTTTACAAGGCAGAATGTGAGAATAGTAGAATGAAAAATAATATGCTTGCATTTATCTAGTGCCTATCACATCCATAGGATTTTCCAAAGCAGGTCACAGCTAAGAGGCATTTTGAAGAGTGGTTACTATTATAATGCAGAAAAGCAGCAGCCAATTTACACACACAAAAGTCCCCCAAGAATAAGGAAATAATTGACCAGATATTGTGTTTTACATTGGCTCAGGGATAACTGTTTTGTCAGTTCATGTCCAACTGCAGAGGCACGTCATCTAAAATAATAGGAAATATAGTCTTGTCATGGCTGTATTAAAGTAAATCAGGTACATATTTTTGTATAAATATAGCTACATGAGTCAGATTACATGACACAAGCTATGACCTATCTACACTATCCAGTGAATACAATGAAGGTCACAGGCTAGACTTATTTTGTGCTTCTCTGTGTTTCTGCATTTATAATGAAATATCTCTTTTATTCACTTTTAATCCATGTAACATCGCTAGGCATGGAAGATATTTCTGCTATTGTCAGTGTTAGATTGCAGTGTGCCTGTGGTGTAATTCATCGTAAATTAAAATGGTCAACTTGAATTTCACAAGTGCCTGATTATGGACACAGAGGGTGTAGAAGCAGGATCCGGACAAAATCTCTTAACTGAACCGATTCCTGATATGCTTATCTTATTTTCTTGTCTGCAACACTGTCTACGAAAATTCAACGTTTAGTCAAATGCTGGATTTCACTCCCATGATAGCTATGCTTACTTTAAAAAGATCATCTTTAAGGACAGATCTTTCTGAAACCTGATGTGAATTAGACATATTACACATGGATGGGGGAAAGAGCGAAGAGAAAAAAATAAATTCTTAAATGCCAACTGATTTTGGAATCTACAGTTCAAAGGATTTGATTAGAACAAGCATAGCAGAAAAATCCTAGCTGTGCAGGGGCTGCAGGGGAGTTTTATTTGTACTTGGGATGTGAACGTCGCTAACAAGGCCAGTATTTTTTTGCCCATTCCCAAGTGCCTTTGACAAGGTGTTGGTGAGCTGCCTTCCTGAACTGCTGCAGTCCATGTGGCAAAGGTGCACCCACTGTTAGATTTTGACCCAGCAACAGTGAAGGGATGGCAATATAGCTTTGCTGAAAAAGATTTTTTTTAAGCTTTTTGTCTTGCACTCATCAGGACATTTCGCAAGGACACAAATCCAAGGGAGAAATTAAATTTATACTGTATCAGAACAGAGTGCTGATTGATTGGCTTAG
Organism: Mustelus asterias; assembly: GCF_964213995.1. NCBI lineage: Eukaryota > Metazoa > Chordata > Chondrichthyes > Carcharhiniformes > Triakidae > Mustelus > Mustelus asterias. Next base: position 8,325,779 of record NC_135822.1, on the reverse strand, counting down.
TGTACTCTGGTAGAGTTGTTGCCATGGAGAATGCACCAGTTGATGGTGACTGACTGTTAACTGCTAAGTGTTATTTGAAATTTAAACCATTCAGCATGACTCTGATTCCTCAGGGCAATGCCTTGACCAATGAACCAGCAAATGGCAGTCATCTATTTTATTTAGGTGAACCTGGCGCTTTGAGGTGTCAGATGAGTTACTTGATGTAGAATTCTCAGCCTTTGACCTGTTCTTGAAGCAAATGTATTTATACAGCTGGGGCCGCTAAGTTTCTGGCTAATGGTATACCTCTCAGGAAGTTAATGTGAGAGTCTCAATAATGGTACTGCTGTTAGATATCAGAGGGAGATAGCCAGAGATTTTCTTTTTCAGGAGATGGTCATTTTCTGCCACTCACGTGGGATGAATGTTACTGGCCATTGATCAGCCAAGCCCAAATGCTATCCAGACTAGCTGCAGGCAGGTACAGGCTGCTTCACTTTCTGACAAGTTGTACTTTGCAAACATCAGCGAACATCCCTGTTTTTGACCTTATGATGGAGAGAAGGTCATTGATGAAGCAAAAAAAGATGGTTAGGTCTGGATACTACACTGAGGAACTCCTGCAGTGATTTTCTGGGTCTGAATTCCAACAATCACAACTATCTATCTTTCTGTTAGACATGACCCCAACCAGTAGAGTGCTTTTTCGATTTCCATTGACTTTCAACTTCGCTAGGACGCCATGATGTCACATTTGGTCAAACGTGGTCTCGATGTCAAGGGTGGCCAATCTCATCGCACCAGATTAAGAGGGACATACATCATTAACATTAATAAAGGCTCATGCCTGAAAAGCAGGAGGTTACGTTTGTAGTGTCTTTTCTCTCTAAATTTGGGCATTAAAACCTATTTATGTGTGACTATAATGGAAATACATGAAAGAGATTACCATTGGGAACACAACCTGAAACTAGATAATCGAAACATTTCAATACTACATTGCTGCCTTTTGTTTTGTGGAGGAGGTGGAGGAAAGATGGTGGAAATGACTGCATGGTGGCCTGATGCCAGTTGTTAATTGGATTTTAAATTTGCCACGTATTTCTTTGCTTTATCGGCCAGTTTGTGATAAAAGTTTTTTACCGTAAGCTTCATGTGCACACTGTATAATTAACACCGCTCACACCTTTCATCAGGAAGAAATATCATGACACTGGCCAGAATTTTCTGGTTGCTCTCATTGGCGGGATCTTCCAGTCCAGCCGACAGCGAACCCCTGCCATGGGTTTCCCAGCGGCAGGGGTGCATAAAACAGGAAACCCTGTTGCCTGCCGCCAGCCAATGGAGGGCCATCTCCACGGCCACGAAACACACCGCGAGGGATGTGAAAAATCCTGCTGTCTTTTCTGAAACACATCCTTGACATGTGGTACGCAATAATAATAAGCTTTATTGTGCATGAAACGTTAAAACAGTGGGCATCTAAATCACAATTTTAAAATGTGATGTGGTTTACTTTACAGCGTGATGCTAAACCTCAGCAAAAGAATTGGCAATCAGACACCACAAGATGGCTGTTGTACAAAATGGAAAAATGTCACACTGGTGTAGCAGGAGCCGATCTCCCGAGGTTGGAGCAAAGAAAGTAGAGCTCTAAATTGACTGCATCCACTGCGCTAAAACTGTCTCAATGTGCTCGATGGTGATGCAGTAAATGGCTCACTTCCCAGTGATGACAAATCATCTTGATCAACAGAAAAACTGACAAAAAAAAGTCAAGGCAAATTAAATTGCAGCTAATCTGCTTGATTACAAACTGAATGCCAATAAATATATTTTGCAACTGGAACAGCAGACAATGTAGAAAAATCTACTGCCTCTTACCCATCAATAATTCCATTATCTAATTTAATTTTACCATATAAAATTACAAATACCAAATGGATATTTATGAAACCCAAGTGTAGCTAGCAATCAGGTCTAAGTGCAGTTAAGAACCTAGTCTACCAAGGGCAAGCCTGAGTACAAGTCACATTGAATACAAAGAAAATAAATGCCTTTAAAGATGACCTTGAAATCTACCCCAGCCTTAAAAAGGCTCCATGAATTGTATTTTAGAACCAAATTCATTGTTTAACTCCAGCTACCAACAAAGACATAAAAGCTTACTGACAAGGAGAAACAGAAATAAGGAACATAGGTCAACTGCATCCATATGAGCGAAGTTAATGCTCTGGATACTTTCCTTCAGCGAGCAGTCCTTGGCTGTTTACAGCATTGAGAACTGAAGTTTGGCATTCTGCCTTTCTGATGCAAGACACTGCTTACTGGAAACGTAAAGCCAATCAGGAGTTTAACTGCAATAAAGGTCAACAGAAAGGTTTCACTCTTATTAGATCTGCACACTGGCTACAAGCCGAGTGATTCTGGTGATCCCTTTTAGAACCATTTATTTATGACAGTTTTAACATTTCATACCTGGGGAGGGGGCGGGTGTTTACACACAAGGCCATGTTTGAATGAGGTCATGCCTTTCAGCGAGACCTTGGAGCATGTGGAAAAAGTTAGCAATTTTTATTGTATTTTTGTGACAAGTATCATTTTTGAGTATTCAGAGTTCCTTAGCTCCCTTTAACTTTTGCTTAAAAACAGTAACATAAGAAGTTAAAGAGAGGCAGATCAATCAAAAGATCCTTTGGGATTGGCACGTACTAAATACAAATGGAAAACAAAGACTTTAAACTCAAAATAGAACAAAAATAAAACCCATGCACTAGAACACAAAATAGATTTCTTGACTCCTATCTCAAGCTGAGTGATGTTCTTTTGCTCTGTGTGAACAACAAAGCAGAAGTGCTAGAACAGAGGTTCAGCAAGCGGAGATCATTTGCAAGCTACAGTATCCGGTTCCCCAGCGCCGGCCAGGGATCAGTCTCAGTCTTAACTAATGTCTCACGCAGCTCCTGAGGAAAGGACTTTTGGTCAGCTTTAGCAGGGTAATAAAGAGGGCAACAGCTTGAATGACCTTCACTATGCCCTATAGCTCACGGCAATCGGCTCTTTTTGAGGAGCTGTCTTCGAAGCAGACGCCCTCTCAATTATTTCTGCAAAATGGCAGAGATCCTGATGTTATTTTAGTCTGCTCATTTACACCAAGGGAACATCTCACCATCCTGGAAGAACACAGTGATAACTGCACATTTAAATCACAACTCTCATTTCTGCTCATGGACTTTCATCATCATTGACCACGTACAATAGTGAAATAGCTCTTTCCTTCCAGAACACGAGCCCACTCAAAGGGAGGAAGCTGCAGGATATCTGGGTACATAGGACATCAAAATCCTTAGTGATACAAAGAATGGCATAAAGAGGACATTTCTATTATTGGCATTATATTGCTCCAATTAAAAGACAAATCAACTAGATACTTCTATAAAACAAGTTACTGATATTTATCCTGTACAAAAGTACATACATTATTCAAACCAAACACTGGTTTGTGCCAGTGAAGCAGTTAACTCCATACAGACACCTTTGGCCCAAATCCCTTAACAGCTTTGGTTAATAAAAGTCTACTGATCTCAGATTTAAAATCAATAACTGATCGTGCAATGAGGTCCAAGCTTCTTTCACCCTTGGGATGTGGTGGTGTTTCCTACTTTCACTCCTGAATTTGTTTCCAATTTTTACATTATGTCCCCCTGATCCTAGAATTCCCCCATACCTGTGGAAAGGGTCTCTATCTATCCAACTCATTCCACTTAATACCTTGAAAACTTCAATCAAAGCACTCCTTAACGGTCTACATTCCAGGGACTACAACCCTAGTTTGTGTAATCTCTCCTCCTAATTTAATCCCTGGAGTCCAGATATCATTCTGGTAAGTCTGCGCTAAACTTCCTCCAAGGATATATCTTTTCCAAGGTGTGGTGCCAAGATTGCTCATAACACTCCAGGTGTGGTCTAACCAGGGCTCAGCAGAGGTGTAGGATTACTTCTGGCCCCTTGTATTCTAATCCTCTAGGTATACAGGCCAGTACTCCATTCACCATTTTAATTATTTTCTGTACGTGCTCATTACATTTGAATGATCTACACACCCAGACCCAAGTCTCTTTGGACTGTTATTGCTTCTAGTTTTTCATCACTAACTTGTTTTGTCCTTTTTAGATCCTAAGTGAATGCCTTTACATTTACCTACATTGAAATCCATTTGTAGTTTTGCCAATTTACCTAATCCATCAATATCTTTGTAATGTCACCCTTCCATCTACATTTTTACAATGACATCTATCTTTGTCTCATCAGTAAACTTGGCTTTCTAACCCCTTGTTAATAGTTGACATTAAGTAGTAAATAGTTGATGATCCAACCTTGTGGAAAATTGCTAGTCAAACCCTGCAAATTGAGATTACCAGCCCATTATCCACATTTTGTTTCCTGCCACTTACCAATTTTCTAACCAGTTTAATAATTTGTCTTTAATTTCATGAGCTTCAATTTCAGCAAACAGTGTCTTATGAGGAACGTCCTCAAATGCCTTCTGGCAGTCCATGTAAACAACATCCACAGACATTCTTTGGCTCACTACTTTAGTCATCCCTTAAAAAAAAAATCAATATTTATCAGGCATGACCTATCCTTTACAAATCCATGACTGCTCTTTCTAATTAGTTAAAATTGTTCAAGGTGTTCACTCAGTCCATTCTTAGTGACGGGTTGCAGTGCAGTAATTTCCAGACAACAGGTGTTAGGCTAATTGGTTTAGAATTTTCTGGTTTCTCTCTCTCTCAACTTTTATAAATTTGTAGAGTGCCGTGCACAAATTTTCAAACTAAAGGAATGGGATTCTTGAATCAAAAAGCTTCGACAGATTATAGTTGGATTATCTGCAATGTTCTCACCTACTACTTTTAAAACCCTGGGATGAAAACCAACTGGTCTTAGGGATTTCTCATTCTTGAGTGCCATTATGTTCTACATCTTTGGACACCAAGGGCAATTTAGCATGGCCAATCCACATAACCTACACATCTTTGGACTGTGGGAGGAAACTGGAGCGCCCGGAGGAAACCCACGCAGACACGAGGAGGATGTCTGCAGACAGTCATCCGAGGCTGGAATCAAATCCGGTCCCTGGCGCTGTGAGGTAGCACTCCCACCCACTCACCTCTTCATCCACTGTCAATACTGATACAAAACATGTCCATCATTTCCTTGTTTTCACTGACAATATCACTGTGGCCAATTTAAGGGACTTAACTTGCTCTTGGATGCCCTTTTTTCCTATATAATTGTCACTTTTTGTTGTTCTTTGCATTCAATAGGATGTCATTTTTTAAACATTGTATGCTTTTTTTCTTTTAATTTTATGTTGTCTCTTACCACTTTTGTTGACCATGGTTGTTTTGTTTTTCTTTGGCAAGCTCTTTAGGAGTGTGGTGAACCATAGATGGTTACCACTATGGGTACTGAACCATAGATGGTTATCACTATGGGTACTTGTACATATGTTACTCTTGTTACTGTTGGGGTTAGGGTTGGGGTGTTCCACCTGTTGGTATTGTTCTGTGTACACTCCGGTTGGCTCCGCCTACCTATAGGAGTATAAAGGTCACTGCACTTCCTAGTGACCCTTTAGTCTGGGATTGTATTGTTAAGCAGTATGCTCCATTCTTGTTGCTAATAAAAGCCTTTATTTCCCGGGTACGATCCAGCCTCCCGAGTGAATTAATCGCGCATCAAGGAGAATGGACTGACAGTGTATCATGTTAAATTATTGTTTTTAACATCGCCTGTATCTACTTACATATTAAGATATTTGCCCAGTTTACTCTCGATAGTCAGTGCCTCAATGCACTGAAGCCAACTGACATTTTTTTCTACTATTCAGGAGAAATATTTTCTATTAAAAATCACTCAGATTGCTATACTGCATTTACTGTGCAAGCACAAACAAGAACAGTTAAATTGTTGCAAGATATTAAATTATAAATTAGCCTTTGAATGGCTGGCTCAAGGGGCTGAATGTCGTATTCTTGTTTCAATGCTCCTACAATTTGGGACAGAATGTCATGAAAGCCAGCCACAGTCAAAATCCATGATAATTTGATTATAGCTTAGAGCTAAATTGTGCACAAATAATATGGACTGAAGACCAATTTATTTTAGTCAAATATTATAGCTCTACTGATTTTCATTCAGTTAACCATTAATCATTCCACTTTGGCGAAAATTCAATGAGTGCAAAATCCACATATACTTCAGTTTAACCTCATTATTAGCATGTGATATGTATTTTATAGATTTCTGGTGGCAGCAGTCACTCAATGCATGAAATATGTTCGCATACTGGATTTTGCCTTGCTCACTTTGAAGGGAAGATTGCAGAGAACTGGGGGCAACAATGAAAGAACTGACATCCATGCAAAAGCAAAATATCACAGATGTTGGAAATCTGGAAGAAAATTATGTTGGAAATACTCAGCAGTATGGAAGCATCTATGGAAAGAGAGTTAACGTCTTAGGCAATGACCTATCATCAAAATTGAGCATACATGCACATTTGAGATTGATTGGAACAGTTGCAAGCAGAAAATAGCAGTTTGAATTTCTTCCAACAAATCATCCCCGATTTTCAAAGTCCAGTGATACATAAACTGCATTGCTGACGTACACTGGGTTGTTTTGAGAGTTCAACTTGCCTGTAGTTTGGAAAATTGCTGAACCACATTGCCTAATCCATCATTATGTGGAGATGCCGGCATTGGACTGGGGTAAGCACAGTAAGAAGTCTCACAACACCAGGTTAAAGTCCAACAGGTTTATTTGGTAGCATGAGCTTTCGGAGCACCGCTCCTTCTTCAGGTGAGTGAAGAGTGAAGAGAACTCTTCACTCACCTGAAGGAGTGACACTCAGAAAGCTTGTGCTACCAAATAAACCTGTTGGACTTTAACCTGCTGTTGTGAGACATCTTATTGTGCTAATCCATCATTGGCAGAGATCTTTTTGCTGCTGGCATCACATCGCCAATGGTAGTGCAGAGGAGGACTTCCATGACACTTAGGGCACCAGTGCTTGCAGGTATACGTTAAAGCAATGAAATTAGAGCGGGAGCTTAAATGCAGTAACGGCTCAGATCGCAACCCACAAAAACAAAATAGTTCGATGGTAAAAGGTTATAACAACAAAAAAGTGGTAGGCTCGTGAAAGGTGCTTCTGCAGGGTCAAGCTAGGCCAGAATGGAAGACAATGTTAAAGCAGGCAATGTAAATTGATTTTACCCCCTCCCGGCCCCCGCAGCATAACTTGACAAATTCTGTATTCCCTTTATCTTGCTCGTGACCCAAAAGCTCTGGTCATACGCCACTGATGTAGCACAGGATTATGAAGTGACATTACCAGACCTACTGTACCTGCTACAGGTGTCTCACTTGATTCTTAATGTTCCAAATGACAGCAAATCAAACAGCTCCTCAATTTATTTTACATTACAGCTAGCCTTTCACCAACTTTTCTAGTCGCCAATTTCAAAGCACTTTTGTTTTGTTATCGTAACAGATTTTTTTTGAAGGCAACAAACTTAAGCCTTTCATCATCTGCACAGCCCAATCATAATTAAAGGCACAGAGTGCACATTTTATAATCTGGAGGTCAACGGACAACATTGCAGAATACACATAGGATATACAATTTCAAATACGTTTTGGACCCTGACTTGGTATGAACAGGTGGTCTTGTGGCTTGGTATGAACAAGTTCTAGATGGGAATTTTATTGCAAAGGTTTGTTCATGAGTGAGCATTATGGTGCACACATTCCCTCAAAGCCTTGTTCAAACATGAAAAATGCAATGCTCTGCTGCTCCTTGTTATGTAACCTTATTCACACTTATTCAGCTCCAGATTCATCTGACTTAGCTCATAAAGAGTTCATTCAAAATGAATCCAATTTACATAGTTCACAATGAAACAGCCAGTTATTTTCCTAGTTAGTACTTCACAATACGTGGAAAAGGTACCTGAAAGTATGTTTCAATTAATGCAACCACAAAAAAAAACCCAATTCCAACATTAACATAATTGTTACTTAGTACTGTTAAAATGCAATAAAAGATTACTGATAGAATAACATTTGCTTTTCAAAAAAAAAACTTCTACAGTTCACTCGGAGAACTAAATATTACAAAGTTTATGCATGATCTTCAATAGACAAAAGTCAACAGATAATTAAGTGTAACCTTTAAGATCTGAATTGTTATAGTCTAATTTACAGTACTGTATCTGAATTTTGGTCATCAACTGTTTAGGCAGAATTCTCTAATGCTGTTGTCGATAAAAATCTGAGAAATTGTAATCTGATTCACAGCCAGCGGCTAAGTATCACATAACTTATTACTCAGGAAATATCACTGAACAATACACATGACCTACTGCTTGCCTTCTGTTATTAAGATTACCTGAACCAATACCCACGTTTGCTGGGAATCGGGAGCACCAAGTGCCTGGTAGAGCTGTAATCTGTTGATCAATTTTGTTCCATAAATAAAAGGCTAATAATATTTCCATTGAAACATGCCTCCAGCTAATTTTCTGCAGCTCACATCCCTTGTGAACATCACTCTTTCCACATAGCACCACACCTGATTACACAAAGCTTCCATTTTGTCATCTGGAGCTGTCAGCCGGTTGGCCCACAACATTTACGTTTTGCAAGTCATAAATGTCATGTAGCTTAACAAGCATAGAACATAGAACATTACAGCGCAGAACAGGCCCTTCGGCCCACGATGTTGCACCGACCAGTTAAAAAAAAAAACAAAAAAAACTGTGACCCTCCAACCTAAACCAATTTCTTTTCGTCCATGAACCTATCTACGGATCTCTTAAACGCCCCCAAACTAGGCGCATTTACTACTGATGCTGGCAGGGCATTCCAATCCCTCACCACCCTCTGGGTAAAGAACCTACCCCTGACATCGGTTCTATAACTACCCCCCCTCAATTTAAAGCCATGCCCCCTCGTGCTGGATTTCTCCATCAGAGGAAAAAGGCTATCACTATCCACCCTATCTAAACCTCTAATCATCTTATATGTTTCAATAAGATCCCCTCTTAGCCGCCGCCTTTCCAGCGAAAACAATCCCAAATCCCTCAGCCTCTCCTCATAGGATCTCCCCTCCATACCAGGCAACATCCTGGTAAACCTCCTCTGCACCCTCTCCAAAGCCTCCACATCCTTCCTGTAATGTGGGGACCAGAACTGCACACAGTACTCCAAGTGCGGCCGCACCAGAGTTGTGTACAGTTGCAACATAACGCTACGACTCCTAAATTCAATCCCCCTACCAATAAACGCCAAGACACCATATGCCTTCTTAACAACCTTATCTACTTGATTCCCAACTTTCAGGGATCTATGCACACATACACCTAGATCCCTCTGCTCCTCCACACTATTCAAAGTCCTCCCGTTAGCCCTATACTCAACACATCTGTTATTCCTACCAAAGTGAATTACCTCACACTTCTCCGCATTAAACTCCATCCGCCACCTCTCGGCCCAACTTTGCAACCTGTCTAAGTCTTCCTGCAAACTACGACACCCTTCCTCACTGTCTACCACACCACCGACTTTGGTGTCATCAGCAAATTTGCTAATCCACCCAACTATACCCTCATCCAGATCATTAATAAATATTACAAACAGCAGTGGCCCCAAAACAGATCCCTGAGGTACACCACTTGTAACCGCACTCCATGATGAATATTTACTATCAACCACCACCCTCTGTTTCCTATCCGCTAGCCAATTCCTGATCCAATTTCCTAGATCACCCCCAATCCCATACATCTGCATTTTCTGCAGAAGCCTACCATGGTGAACCTTATCAAACGCCTTACTAAAATCCATATATACCACGTCCACTGCCTTGCCCCCATCCACCTCCTTGGTCACTTTCTCAAAAAACTCAATAAGGTTAGTAAGGCACGACCTACCTGCCACAAAACCATGCTGACTATCACCTATCAATTCATTACTCTCCAAATAACTATAAATCCTATCCCTTATAATTTTTTCCAACATCTTGCCGACAACAGAAGTGAGACTCACCGGTCTATAATTCCCGGGGAAGTCTCTGTTCCCCTTCTTAAACAATGGGACAACATTCGCTAACCTCCAATCTTCTGGTACTATACCAGAGGCCAACGACGACCTGAAGATCAGAGCCAGAGGCTCTGCAATCACTTCTCTTGCCTCCCAGAGAATCCTTGGATAAATCCCATCCGGACCAGGGGATTTATCTATTTTCAGACCCTCCAGAATATCCTGCACATCCTCCTTATCAACTGTAATACTGTCTATTCTACTCCCTTGCAACCCAGTGTCCTCCTCAGCTATATTCATGTCCCCTTGCGTGAACACCGAAGAGAAATATTGGTTCAATGCTTCACCAATCTCCTCCGGTTCCACACATAACTTCCCTCTGCCATCTATAACTGGCCCTAAACTTGCCCTAACCAACCTTCTGTTCTTGACATACCTATAGAACGCCTTAGGATTCTCTTTAACCCTATCCGCCAAAGTCTTCTCATGTCCCCTTTTAGCCCTTCTAAGCTCGCTCTTCAACTCCCTCTTAGCCAATCTAAAGCTTTCTAGTGCACTACCCGAGTGCTCACGTCTCATCCGAACATAAGCCTCCTTTTTCTTTTTAACCAACAAAGAAACTTTTTTGGTGCACCACGGTTCCCTAGCCCTACCAATTCCTCCTTGCCTGACAGGGACATACCTATCACAGACTCGCAGTAGCTGCTCCTTGAAAAAACTCCACATGTCGGACGTTCCCAGTCCCTGTAATCTCCTAGTCCAACCTATGTTTCCTAATTCTCTCCTAATAGCCTCATAATTACCCTTCCCCCAGCTAAAACCACTGGCCCGAGGTTCATGCCTATCCGTTTCCATCACTAAGGTGAACGTAACCGAATTGTGGTCACTATCACCAAAATGCACACCAACTTCCAAGTCTAGCACCTGGTCTGGCTCATTTCCCAGCACCAGATCCAATATAGCCTCACCTCTAGTTGGCCTGTCTACATACTGAGTCAAAAAACCTTCCTGCACGCTTTGAACAAAAACTGACCCCTCTAACGAGCTAGAGCTATAACAATTCCAGTCAATATTAGTCAAGTTAAAATCCCCCATAACAATTGCCCTATTACTTTCACTCCTAAGCAGGATTGACTCCGCAATCCTTTCCTCAACCTCTCTAGAACTTTTAGGAGGTCTATAAAAGACTCCCAACAGGGTGACCTCTCCTCTCCTATTTCTAATCTCCGCCCATACTACCTCAACAGATAAGTCCTCATCAAACCTCCTCTCTGACACTGTGATACAATCTCTGACCAATAATGCTACCCCTCCCCCTCTTCTACCTCCTTCCCTACTTCGACTAAAACATTTGAACCCCGGGACCTGCAGCATCCATTCCTGCCCCTGCTCTATCCATGTCTCTGAAATAGCCACAACATCGAAGTCCCAGGTACTGATCCACGCTGCAAGTTCACCCACTTTATTGCGAATACTCCTGGCATTGAAGTATACACATTTCAAACCCTGCTCCACCCCACCTCTGCAATGCCGTGCATTGCAGTCCCCATCCATGCATCCCTCACTTTCAGCCCCACTACTCAGGATCCCTCCCCCCCCCCGAATCAGTTTAAACCTCCCTGCATGGCCTTAGCAAATTTACCCCCCAGGATATTGGTCCCCTTCTGATTAAGGTGTAGACCATCCTTCTCATAGAGGTCACACCTTCCCCAGTACGAGCCCCAATTGCATGCAAAGTTTTTTTAAAAGTCTCTTATTAAAAAGGTATTGCCAAAATACAAAAACAGGGAACCATGATTTTCACAGCAAACTATTAAAAGCTGAGATTTAACATGGTGAATAAACAACTCGGAAATTATTTTGGTAATAAAAGAGCAACCTGGTCAAAATCAAGTTTGTCTAACGCAACACAAGAAATGAAGCTATGATATTAATGTTAGTGTAAGTTCTCCTGAGGATTCTTTGGGTCAACACACAGCCACGTAGTGCACGGAGGCCATGCAGATAAGCAACTCAACTCTCTGCTGAGTTTGCAGATGTTATCCAGGGGTGGCAGTCAGGGTATTACATTTGGCCTCAATGCCCCTTAACAATTAAAGGAGGAAAGAAAAGTCAACCAGTATTCCCACTTGCGATTTAGTAACCCTGCCTATGTGTGGACATAAGGCAAAGACAGAGAGACAATAGACTAGCACTATCTTGGATTGCATAGAAAACAGGAACTTGGATGAGGTACTAGACGGTTCTCAGTGAAAGGAAGGGAGAGTATGGTGGGAGCAAATTTAAAACATACACATTGTTCTATTTCTTTATTTTTCTTCAAAAAATGTAGTCCAGAAAATGGAGAAATTGATTTTGCAAAACAGATCCAAACCTGAAATGTCGACTGTCATTGACAAATGCTGCTTGACCTGATGAATGTTTTGTTTGCATCAGTCTTCATCAATATCTATGTTATGCTATTAGAGCTTCAACAGCTAGAAGCAGCACAACTTCTGATGTGCTGATATCCCAAGTACAGAGCATTATTTCTCATTCCATTGATGCAAGGATATTATATTCAGTTCAGAAAATAAAACGTATAAAGTTAAGTAATATTTTATGTAAATAGATATTTTCCCTCAAATAGCCTTCACAGGTGGCTAGAGCAAATAAATGATTTGAAATGACAACGAAAACCTAAAGTAAATGTTAAAGCGTGCAATACATTTTGGAAAACTAACATGTTTTTGACAATCCATAATGATTACATGCAAGATAATGTGATACCATAGGAGCAGAATTAGGCCACTCGGCCCATCGAGTCTGCTCCGCCATTCAATCATGGCTGATTTTTTTCTCATCCCATTATCCTGCCTTTTCCCCATAACCCCTGATCCCCTTATTAATCAAGAACCTATCTATCTCTGTCTTAAAGACACTCAATGGCCTGGCCTCCACAGCCTTCTGTGGCAAAAAGTTCCACAGATTCACCACTCCCTGGCTGAAGAAATTCCTCCTCATCTCTGTTGATGAGGTTGTGCCCTCTGGTTCTAGTTTTTCCTACTAGTGGAAACATGCTCTCCACATCCACTCTATCCAGGCCTCGCAGTATCCTGTAAGTTTCAATAAGATCCTCTCTCATCCTTCTAAACTCCAACAAGTTCAGGCTCAGAGTCCTCAACTGTTCCTCATACGACAAGCTCTTCAGTCCAGGACATTTTGATAAATATAAATAATAAACTATTCCTTTCCGTCCTTCCTAATCTATCCTCAGCCATTGACATGATTTACCCCACCATTCTCTTCCAAATCTCTCCTCAGCTGGATGGGACTACACTTGCTTTGTGCCTCATTTCATTCTTATGTACCAGTTGCGGCCAGAGTTTCACCTGCAATGACTTCTCCTCCTGCTCCTACACCGTTACCTCTGGTGTTCCAAAAGGATCTATCTTTGACATTTCTATTTCTCATCAACATGCTGCCCCTCAGCAACATTATGCAAAGTAGTGCCAGCTTCCATATGTTCCACGTAACCCTACAACATCACCATGTTCACCTCTTCTATAAGGTCAGTTTGCTTTACTGACACCCAGTTCTGCAAGAGCACAAAGATCTTCAAATTAAATATTGGCAAGATCATAACCATTGTTTTCAGTCCCTGCCACAAATTCTTGTTTCCTAACCACTCTCTATCCCTCTCCTTGGAAAGTGTTTGAGGCCAAACCAGACTATTTGCAGCCTTGATCTCATATTTATCCCAAGATGAGCTTCCACCTATTTCCACTTCCATTGGATCACCCAACTCCTCCCCTGCTGAACTCACCTGCTGCTGAAACCCCAATTCATGCCTTTGTACCTCCAGACTTGACTATCCAATGAGCTCAGGTCATTCAAAGCTTTGCTGCTGTCTCCTAACTCTCACCACGTTACATCCACCTATCACCCATTGTGTTCAATGAATCCATGTTGGACCTCAGTCAATCAGTACTGGGCTAATGGTAAGATACTTGGTAGTGTGGATGAACAGAGAGATCTCGGTGTCTATTTGCATAGGTCCCTGAAAGTTAGCACCCAGGTTGTTAGGGTTGTTATGAAGGCGTACGGAGTGTTAGCTTTTATTGGTAGAGGGATTGAGTTTCGGAGCTAGGAGGTCATGTTGCAGCTGTACAAAACTCTGGTGCGGCCGCACTTGGAGTATTGCGTACAGTTCTGGTCACCGCATTATAGGAAGGATGTGGAAGTATTGGAAAGGGTGCAGAGGAGATTTACTAGGATGTTGCCTGGTATGGTGGGAAGGTCTTATGAGGAAAGGCTGAGGGACTTGAGGTTGTTTTCGTTGGAGAGAAGAAGGTTAAGAGGTGACTTAATAGAGGCATACAAGGTGATCAGAGGATTAGATAGGATGGATAGTGAGAGCCTTTTTCCTCGAGGAAAACATAGCACGAGGAAACATAGCTTTAAATTGAGGGGTGATAGATATAGCACAGATGTTAGAGGTAGGTTCTTCACTCAGAGAGTGGTAAGGACGTGGAATGCCCTGCCTGCAGCAGTAGTGGACTCGCCACCATTAAGGCATTTAAATGGTCATTGGATAAACATATGGATGATATTGGAATAATGTAGGTTAGATGGGCTTTAGATTGGTTTCACTGGTCGGCACAACATAGAGGGCCGATGGGCCTGTACTGCGCTGTAATGTTCTATGTTCTAATACATTAATTTTAAAATTCTCACTCTTATACTTTCAAATAACCCCATAGCCTACATCCTCCCCATCTCCCATCTCTATTCTCCTTGAGCCCACAACACTCTGAGATATTGGTGCTCCTCTAATCTCTCTAGATGCTCCAGCATCTTGGAATTTACTCACTCCAACATGAGCTGCCACGCATCAAGCTACCAAGGCCCAAGACTCTGGAACTCCCCCTCACTCTGCACCATGTTTTGGTCAATAACACTTCTGTGAAGTGTCGTGGGAGATTAAAGGGCTATATAAATACAAATTGTTGATATAAATAGGTCAACTACAATATGCAATTGCCTTAAATTAAAATGTGGAAAAATAAATTGTGCTCAAACCCAATCTGTTGAGTTATAATAGAAGGCGTGAGAGGGAACAAGCAAATTTGCAGTTGATTGAAACGTGAATAGATTCCAGAAATAATGGAAGGATACCTTTACCATGGATCCAAAATACTTTACACTAAGCATCTGGTGGGAATGTGTTGTGTATAAAGTAATTTTAAAAAGCACGTCAATATTTAGCTTCCAGCTAAATTTATAAACTGTTCACAGCAATCAATACAACTCTATGAACTGAATATTATGAAAAAATGTGAATATAGATAAGCGTAATGTAAACAGTTAAAACTATCACGGTCTGTAAAATACCATTTTTGTAATTATAATACAATGACATTTAACTAGAGACGTTGTGGCCATAGATTTTGTGATAATTGCATATGTGAAAATTGGAGGGTAGAATGAATCCCAGAGTCATGGGCATGTTTCTGTCCTTTATGAAGGTCTGAGATTAATTTGAAAAAGTCATTCTCAGACTGGATAGAACCTCTCAACCTAATTCCTGACAGCTGTATTAAAACCAACTAAACTCACATTATGGGAACAAAAACAGACGGATGTGCTGGTGCTGCAATTAAAATAAAGATGACTCTTTGCAAACGTGGACCGCTGCCTGCTCATTTTACAATGATAACAGCACACAATTTAAAAACACCAACCAAAAAAATTCCCATTAATAAGCAGAATGAAGAATATGAAATCTGACCTGTTAATTCAACTGTTACTGGCACGTATTGGATTTGCTTCAAATAGTTAAACAGTTTAATAGACTAATAATCCAAATTACAATTATCATAGAGTAATGGCTGGTTGACCCATTGAATTGGCTTTATTTCACAGCAAGATGGTCGTGATTGGCTTTGTAAAAACAATTACGTGGCATTACCAGTGGAACAACTTCTTTACACAAACAAATGCAATTGTTATAACCACCATGACAGGCTGGTAAGATTTCTCAACTGCATTTTGGGATCGAGGCTGTCCCTTTCAATTTGTGTGGCTGGAACAATGAGTTCTGCAAATATTGTATTGGAACATACTGACTGCATTGTGTACTGTACTTTGTACAGATAAATCTGATTTGCATAGAACATTCTAATTTAAATATACCACTCAATTAACTACTCATGCACTTCGAAACCAGCAGCAACCTGTTCATGACTCATGAGCAAAAGCAAAGCATTCTTCCCTTACGAAAGCCTGCTGTATGTAATGGAAGTTACACATGGATTGAAGCATTTCCAGACACTGGTGCAGATTAACAGAAAAAAAAGATTTTGAAATCAATGTTCAGTTAGAGTGTTAATTAGTTTAAGTAAAGGCAATGGTTTGTGTAAAAAAAAACACACATTTGGGTTACTGCTATTACAATCAAATTATTTTTTATAACCAGAATAAATTATCAGCATATTCTTTGCAACGGAATGCTTCAAAAATACAATTCTCTACTTCAATATATGTAATTGCATATCTGCGTTGCTGAAATGTTGGGCAAGGTTCCATGAGAACACCAAGGTCCACGAGAGATGCAACATTATCAGTCTAATTCACTACAATTCATACATGCTGCACCTACTTATTTTTTGTGAACAGTTTTACATTAAACAAGAAAAAGAATATTCTTGCTGTATGCTCCCAGTTTCTCCCTTGGATTGTTCAACCATAACTAAATATTGGGAAGTGAGAGGACTATATCGCGTCACATTTAGCGTGCCCACTTTTAAGATTGTACCACGTTGGTTCCATAGTGCTGGCAGCGCATGTACATACACAAGGGAGGGTGTAAGCGAGTTACTTCTTTTGTTTGGATACACTTGTATAGAATTTTGTGTGCATAAATTACAGATCTAATTAATGTGTACCAAACGAGGTTATTGTTCATCAGTTTTTAAAAACCAGGGTACAACCATATTTTATCCAATGGCACTGCTTTTTTTTGTAGTTTTTAATAATGCAGTCTAGGCAAAAAAAAAGGCCATAACAGCAATAAGGAAGCACAATTAGTAGTTTCAAACATTAATGCAAGTTAAGCTGTTTATGACAAAATTTAGAAATTACATGATATAAATTCCATCTGTCGTGAGAATGAATTAATGAATAATTGGCCAAGCTCACAAGAACAGAAGTGAAATTGCATCGCTACACAAGATGGAGACTATTGAATTTTTATTTAGTTTATATATTCATGCATCGATCACATCAAATATTGAGGTAACAGAAACAGACAACTATTAGACATTGAAATCGATGGCTTTTCTTGTCAACACTAGAGTAAGAATTGGGAGTGCAATGATCACAAGTTAACAAGATTTACCTGTCCTGGGCACAAAACGGACTTGCGTGTTTATCAACATATTAATCTCCTATGGCACTGCGCATGGATACATGTAAAGGTAACTTCAGCGTATCACATACATTATATGAAGCAATTGGAATACATCTCTTATGCTTGCATGCACTTCATATAACCTTTTCCCATTAAGGACTGGCTGTGTACATATTTATAATATAAACTGCTGTAATTAAACCCTCCGACCAGTGGCAGTGCTGCATGTGTACGTTGGAATTCATCTTCAAAATAAAAAGATGGAACCCATGAATTTAAAATGGAGGCTGAGTAGCAAAGACATTTATGACTTCGCATATTTAATGCTAAGATATATAATATCTCATAACATTGAGATATATAATATTCCATTGGTCAAATGCACTACATTAACTTTTCTAATTACGTAATATGTAGAAGAAAATGCAACTGATCCTTCCCCTCGCAATTACATTCCATTAATGAATTTGTATTTTCAAGGGATTTTATTTCCAAGTTAAGAAAAACAAAACAAGAAGAATTACTGGTCACAAGCCAGCTGCAGCCAAGGAGACCAAGTTGAAAATTCTTGTGATTGCTATTGCGCATTGGAAAAGGTCTGAAGGGAGAATTTTTCCCTATAAACTTGTGTATTATTTCTGTTTCCTCAGTATGACATATGAGCTCATTGGCAATACAATTCCATCTTCTACAGCAGTGCACTTTCAGCTTTGCGTTTCTGAGCTTGGTCCAATATTAATTGCATATAAGACAGTCAACAATCCTTCTCAATGATTAGAGAGGTGACACTGAAATATATCAACCAGGAATCATAGAATCCTTACAGTAGAGAAGGCTACTTGGCCCATCAAGTCTGTACCAACCATAATCCCACCCAGGCCCTATTCCCTTAACCCCACACATTTACCCTGCCAGTCCCCCTAACACTAGGGTCAATTTAGTAAGAGTTTTAACACCAGGTTAAAACTCTTACTGTATTTACCCCAGTCCAACGCTCCACATCATGACTAGGATCAATTTAGCATGGCCCAATCAACCTAATCCGCACATCTTTGGAGTGTGGGAGGAAACCGGAGCACCCGGACGAAATCCACGCCGACACGGGGAGAAAGTGCAAATTCCACAGAGTCAGTGACCCGAGGCCGGAATTGAACCTGGGTCCCTGGCACTGAGGCAGCAGTGCTGACCACTGTGCCACCGTGTCGCCCACAGAATAAGCCACATTCACCTGTCGAGTAGCAGTCGTGCAAGTGGGGGCGGAACCAAGGTTACAATCAACATGATGATTCCAAGGCCGGGGGGGGGGGGGGGGGGGGGGGGGGGGGTGGGGGGGGGGGCGGGAGGAAAGAGGTGAGGTTGCAAGACTGGTGAAACCAGGGTCAGAGTCTGCTACACTAACCCAAATGGCCAGACCTTAATGAGAACTTTTGCGAGTCAGGATTCATAATGGCAATTGCAGTTCTCCCAAAAAGTCATCAAAATATCTCTGTTCACACTTCATGGATGTCAGTTACTCCAAAGGACAAATGAGATACTAGTCTCCATATCTCCTGAAAGCAATGGTAAAGCTCTCTCTCCAATGCCCACTTCACTTTTCACAGTTTTCATGTTAAACACTCCACAAAATGAACAAATTTCAGGCCTCACGTTTACATTACTCCCTCTTCAGTCTTATCATCAGAATTATTTATTTTACCAAAATATTGGATAAAGCAAGTTTAGTCATTCAAATGTGAGCACTGTAGCACTCACCTCCCCCAATAAAAATACAGCAAGGATACAGCTCCTACATTCTTCTGAGCTATTGCCAGGGAAGAACAGGGCTTGGGAGTGTACGAGGAAAGGAGAATGACCTGATCAGGAGGGAAAATAGCTTTCTGCTTCTGTGCACATTTAGTCAGCTTAGTAGCGAAGAGAAACCAGTGTTCCTCGTCCCAGAGGGCAAGTAATCCTACAGCAATCTTGTTCGCTTTCTAGCTGGTTGTTGTACAGATGCAGTGCCAGAGGCCCCGCAGCAGATTGTCTCCAGTATTTGTTAGGTAACAGTTTTCGATAATGAGACAGAGAGAGACGGCAAGTGTTATTGAGAGATTTAAAATATATTTATATTGGGAGGAGGGAAAACAATCATGGGGGAGATATTCAACTGATGCTGCTGTTATAGCTGAGGTATTAAGCCCAAAGTAACAGCAGTTCATGAGCATGGTAAGATTCATCAGCTCAGAGCCAGGTTGTCAGAGCAGTGCTCAAACTGACTACAAGCAGTCGACACTCTGAATATGCTCACGGAGCAGGGATAGCGACACGAGGCGTACTGACCTTATATATTATTGAGCACAAAACAAAACAGGGCGACACTGTGGCACAGTGGCTAGCACTGTTGCCTCGCAGCACCAGGGGCCAGGATTCGATCCCCGGCTTGGGTCACTGTCTGTGCGGAGTCTGCACATTATTCTCCCCTTGTCTGCGTGGGTTTCCCTCCATGGTCTGAAAGACGTGCTGGTTAGGTGCATTGGCCAAGCTAAATTCTCCCTCAGTGTAACCGAACAGATGCTGGAGTGTGGCAACTAGGGGATTTTCACAATAACTTCATTGCAGTGTTAACGTAAGCCTACTTGTGACTCATAAATAAACTTTAAAAATACCATCGATGTTGGGAATCTGAAACAAAGATGGAAACTGCTGCAAAAATATAGGTCAGGCAGCGTGGGCTCGAGAGAAACAGAGCTAACGTTTCAGGTCAGTTCTGATAAAAGATCACTGATCTAAAATCTTAACTCTTCTTTCTCTGTAATGCTGCAGGACTGGCTGAGTATTTCCAGAATTTTTTTGCTTTTATTTTCTCTATTACTTAATCTGCTTGCCTGCGGATAATTATGCGAAGGAAGTGACAAATGTGCTTGCAAGATACAGCAACCTTTGAAAGTAGGACTTCAAAAATCACCTTGTGATTACCTTTTCACTCACAGACTGTTACTTTGATTTGATTTATTATTGCCACATGTATTAGTGTACAGTGAAGAGTATTTCTTGCGCGCTACACAGACAAAGCATAACGTTCACAGAGAAGGAAACGAGAGAGTGCAAAATGTAGTGTTACAGTCATAGCTGAAAACTTTAAACAAAGGCGGTGGATAGATTAATTCTTGAAAATAAACAGCTTGCACCTTCCGTACAGGTGAGTGATTTCTGATGCAGGGTAATGAAGCAGCAAGCTATAAGAGGACACAAACGTTCAGAAGCAGAAGGAAATCTGAGAAATCTACAGGTGACAAAATGGGAAGCGAGGAAAAGGGACAAAGAATAACTTGGGGAAATAAAAGTTTAAAGAACATTTATATACACGTTGCCATCTTTTTGAAGATGAGTTACACTGGTGTTTTCATGACTAGGGGAAACCAGTGACCTATTTGCTCTCTGTAAGGCTAGGAAGGGCAGTTTATGAAATTTTGGATCAAGAAGGATCAGGAAAGGATTATAGTGCAGTTTTTACAATTCTTTAAACCAGCCCAAATGTTTTCACATGTAAAGAACTTACTGGTGAACAGATTTATTCTGTTCTTCACAAAGAATTACTCCGTGACCAGGAGCATTAGTCATCAAATGCAAAAGAGTCACTGGATCATTAAAAAGTTATTCTATGCTTTAAATCTTATGGTAACCTTTGCCCTCACCCGGAGACACTTCTTACATATGGGTAAAGCGTACATGGTCAAATTAACAAAATAAATGGTTGATTTTTTTTTAAAATGTGGCCATGGGGAGTTAAATGACATAAACAGCTCTGAGACACTTAAGTTATGCACACACAAAAACTGCAAATCAGTGGTTACCCATCGTGTTGAAAATAAAAACATTTACACAGTTCAGAACATAACAAGGGAGAGATGTTCAGAAGTGGGCTTGTTTTATCTCACGCACAATGGGAACAGAGAGGTGACAGAAGACCAAAACTGTTTATGCATGTTACCCACCGGGAAACTTTCTATAGGCATAATTGCCTTAAAACAAACTACCACTTGTTTGCTGCCTGATTTACTTCACTCTATAAACAAGAAGTGTGGACCTTTAACCCTCCGCCCCCCCCAACCCCAACATCTCATTCAAAGCCACCACAAGCTGTGAATGATTAGCTGGTTGGCTTGTCAGAAGTTAAGATAGTGTATCTGACACGGAGCCCTTAGTGGGTTTGTCTGAAGACTAAACAAACAGCAAGGGGGGGGGGGGGAAGGACACGGTGGAAAAGTAGGGGTGGCAGATGAGCTGCAGGAAGGTCAACTTGTACACCAGCCTCCGCTGAAAAACATTACACAATAGTGTACAAGTTCCTCACAGCGGAGAGCGAGGGGGGAGAAAAAATTCGAGAGCTGTCGGCAATAAATTAAATTGCTTGCAGTTTAAACAGCACACATAACACAAATGCCCTTAATAAAACTATTCTTTCCGCAGTTGGAGGTACATATTTTTTTTTACAACTATTAGATAAATGGCACCTGCACCAACACATTACTAATTAAACATTTCTAAGACTATTTACTTGAAATTACTTTTGTTGATAAACCAAACCGCTCTGCTCCCCTTCAAATCTCCACAACAAGTTTTAGAAGCCACAATCAAGAGGAGAAACAGCCAATCGAACAGCAGCAAATTGATTACCAGAAAACCAACACAGATCAATTAAATAGAGGGAGAAAAGACTCACCGTCTCCTTATTAGGAAGCAGCTCCTTGCGAATCCTGAAGAAGTTCTTGCCGTACTGTCTCAATCCCTTAATGAAGCGTTTCTATTGGGGAGAGAAGAGGAGGCAGGGTGAAAAATTTAAAATTAAAAAAAAAATGCAAGCAGCCTCTTTTTTTGTTTGGGCTCGACAACGAGGGAGAAAGAAAATACACCAAAGGGGAAGGGAGGAAAATGGCGGAAATTGCACTGCACACAGCTCCTTTTTTCTTTACGAGCCACTGATCTCTCAGACTGGAGGCACCCTACATAATCCAGACAACACACAGCGCAGGGGAGGCTCTGCACTTCGACAGGGGCTTGGCCTGACTTCAGCAAGCCATGACAACAATTAAAGCACAAAAGGAAAGCCAGAAGGAACCTTTTCTCTCCCTCTTTTCTCCCAGTAATGTCAGTGTGCCGTCAGTAAGTGGCAGAGGGGGAGCACACAAGCGAGAAATACCTTGTCACTCTCTTGCTCTAACACTACAAAGGGGGTGGTTTACATGCGATCCCTTGCTGGGCTCTCTCTCTCTCTCTCTCGTCTCCGGCCAGACATAAAAGCTGGCATGGATCACTGATTCCCAACAGCCCAGAGTAGATACTCAAGAAAGAAAGATACACAGTGAAGCCCTCCTCGAGGCAACTATGTTGCCAAGTCGTTTCTCTCTCTACGCCCCCCCCCCCCCGTACTTTCCTGTAATCCCATTAACTAACTCTTTTCATTTGACCAGTGACTGCACAAATCCATTCATAAGGAAAATCAGGAAGGTACATCAACAGTCTAAATGGGTTTGACTTGTCCCTTGTCAAAGATAACGGACGTTAATGACTCGCTTTGGCGTGGATTACAACCAAGTCCGATTGCAAACCTGACCCGACCAATTATTCCACCAACTCTACCCAACATCACAATGATTTCAGTTTCCTGTTCACAAAACAGTCCCCTTTCCAACTGGCTATTTAGTAAACCAGCTTTCAAGGAACTAAGCCGCTGACTAGCTGCGTTTCTTAAATAGTTTCAGGTGAAGTTTTTTTTGAGATGAAGGTTTTTGTTCTGTGAAAAGATGAAAGTCGCCCAAGTCCCCGAGGACCATAGGGCTGCTCTCCCCCTTTCTGAGAGACATGATGTGGAGATGCCGGCGTTGGACTGGGGTGGGCACAGTAAGAAGTCTCACAACAACAGGTTAAAGTCCAACAGGTTTATTTGGAATCACAAGCTTTCTGAGTGCTGCTCCTTCATTACCTGATGAAGGAGCAGCGCACTGAAAGCTAGTGATTCCTAGTAACCGTTGGACTTTAATCTGGTGCTGTGAGACTCCTTTCTGACAGAGAGAGAGAGCTGACTCATAGTGATTTAACCTGAGGATCACTACACCAAAAGGTGAGGAGCAAGATTGAGAAGACCATAAGATATAGGAGTAGAATTAGGCTATTTGCCCCAGAGTCTGTTCCGCTATTTGATCATGGCTGATAAGTCTTTCAACCCCATTCTCCCGCCCTTTCTCCGTAACCTTTGATCCCCATACCATTCAAGAACCTATCTATCACTATTTCAAATATACTCAATGATCTGGCAGAGAGAATGAGAAGGTGGAGCCTTCATGGATAACCTCAGCCAGAATTGAACCCACACCGTTGGCGTCACTTCGCATCATGAACCAACCGCCCAGCTAGCTGAGCGGCATGGTGGCACAGTGGTTAGCACTGCTGCCTCACATCGTCAGGGACTTGGGTTCAATTCTGGCCTCAGGTCACTGTCTGTGCGGAGTCTGCACATTCTCCCTGTGTCTGTGTGGGTTTCCTCCGGGTGCTCCGGTTTCCTCCCACAATCCAAAGATGTGAGGGTTAGGTTGATTGGCCATGCTAAGTTAACCCTAGTGTCAGGGAGATTAGCAGGGTAAATATGAGGGGTTATGGGGATAGGGCCTGGTTGGGATTGTGGTCGGTGCAAACTTGATGGGCCGAATGGCCTCCTTCTGCACTGTAGGGATTCTATGGGCTAACCAACCCACCAAACCAGAAGGGTAATCGGCACATTTGCATTTGCATCTTCCGCTGATGGCTCAGCGGATAAGAGCACGGCAGTGTAAGGGACGTAGCGTGAAAACTGCACGTCCAATACCCAATGTCAATCATTTTCAACTGAGACAGCCAACAGTAAAATAAAAACAGAAAGCGCTGGATAAACTCAGCAGGTCTGGCAGCATCTGTGGAGAGAGAAACGGGGTTAACGAGTTTATCCAGCATGTTCTGTTTTTATTTCAGATTTCCCGCATCTGCATATTTTGCCTTTGTTTGAGCAGTAAACAGTGAACTGCTGCAACTGAGTTCAACAACCGTGGGAGCAGGAAGTAAAACTGTGAATGTACCTCTGAGCTGGAGAGTTCTTCCAACATTGGGTGAGGACAGTGCTGCCATTTTATAAGTGAAAGTTCAGGCTAGACATTGTTGCAGCACACTCACCTCCTGAGAAACTGAGGGAGCTTTGCACTGTCGGAGGTGTTTTCTTTAGGATGGGATGCTAAACCGAGGCCCCTGACTGTTCTCTCAGGGGATTTTAAAGATCCCAGGGCATTATTCAAAGAGCAGGGAGTTCTCCTGGTAGCCTGGCTAATATTTATCTCTTAATCAACACCAGCAAAACGGATTACATGGTAACTCTCTCTGCTGTTTTTGGGACATTGCTGTGTGCAAATTGCCTGCTGCATTCTCCATGTTACAAAAGTGACTGCAGTTCTTGCTTGTGAAGTGCAGTGGGATGTTCTGAAGTTGAGAAAGGCACTTTATAAATGCGAGTTCTTTCTCACTAATCCATTACCCAAAGTACCCATATATAAAAGCAAATTACTGCGGCTGCTAGAATCTGAAACCAAAAGAGAAAATGCTGGAAAATCTCAGCAGGTCTGGCAGCATCTGTAAGGAGAGAAAAGAACTGACACTCCAGATGACCCTTTGTCAAAGGCAAAGAGTCATCTGTACTCGAAACATCAGCTCTTTTCTCTCCTTATAGACACTGCCAGACCTGTTGAGATTTTCCAGCATTTTCACCAAAAGTACCCATATTTGGGTAAGACCAGAGAACTGCACAAGTTACCACCCGGAAGAGGAGTGACTGGAAGCACCAAAGCATTAGGAGATTTTTGTAAAAGTGAAGGGTTTAATGCAGCTGTTTGGCGGTATCAGAATGGTTCACCTCTCCCACCACCTTTCACATTTCCCTAGTCAGATCAATGTTTATAAACTGCAGTTCCCCAGTTTTTGTCACAACGATAGAAAGAGAATAAAGGACCCAGTTCCACAGAAGCACTTGGGCTGTTGGGATTGAATTTTCCCAGCCCCTTGACAGCAGGCTTGGTGGGCTGGGAAAATAGGATGGGAACCCTGTTAGGACAGCTTCCCGATGCATTCCCGCCACAAGGAAAGTTTTCCAAGGGTGGACGGGGATCTGGATTGCCTCAAGCAGTGCACAGAAGGGAAGTAGTTAAGACAACTAGAGAACAAATAAAGTCCCATTTTGCGCTGCCTGGCTTGTGCAGAGGCTGCTGCTGGAGTGAAGGAGGCCTCCCTGCAGCAGGCTGGGAGAGGCAAGGAAACCATGGGCTCCATGTCCCAAATAGAGGCCCTGGTCAGAAATGGCAGCCCAAACAATTCATCAGGAACATTTTCCCTTCACTTTGATGGATCTAACGACTTTGGCCCTAAAATCTTACCCTTAAATTCTCGCCCCAGAGAGCGCATCCACGTTAGTCTCCTTTCTGCCTCAGCAGCATCTACCTGTTCTGTTGGCACTGCCAAGAGGACAGAGTTACTGGCCCTCTGATTGCCGGGATGGCAAATGCAGAGGCAGAGACTGCCTCCAGGAAGATTGTATTGTTGGATGTGCTGCCAGTGTGTACCGATTTGGGACACCCATTTGTTCCAAAACTCTCCTCCCCTGAGCATCTCAAAGTACTTCTATGTTGCATACTGGACTGAAACCCTAAAGCATGACTGTTTGAATAGCCAGTAATTCTGAAGAATATACCAAATGCAATTGACCTCATGGTTATTTGAGGTGCAGAATGATTGCCATATAGCGGCAAGGTGGCACAGTCGTTAGCATTGCTGCCTTACAGTGCCAGGGAACTCGGTTCGATTCCCAGCCTTGGGTGACTGTCTGTGTGGAGTTTGCACATTCTCCCCGTGTCTGTGTGGGTTTCCTACGGGTGCTCTGGTTTCCTCCCAAAGTCCAAAGATGTGCAGTTTAGGTGGATTGGCTGTGCTAAATTTCCTCTTAATGTCCAAAGATGTGTAGGTTTGGTGGATTAGCCATGGTAAATGCATTGTAAATTATGAAGACAGGGCAGGGGTTGGGCCTGAGTAAGATGCTCAGCGCAGACACGATGGGCTGAATGGCCTCCTTCCGCATTATAGGGATTCTATGATTCTACGGTTCACCATACAATAGGGATACACTTCAGAAGTAATTAATTGTGAGGTACTTTTGACACATTTTAATGAGAAAGATACTATATCAATACAAATACAGAAGAATGTTTTCATCTGTCTGCTAAATGGGAAAACCATTCTCTTTAGATGAGAATAAACAAAACAAATCAAATCTCAAGAATATAATAAAAACAGATATTAATTGCACATTTGAAACTGAAAGTCAAACTCTTGCCCCTCAGATCACAGAAGTGTTTGCATTGCGCAAAACCATTCTCAGTTGAGACCTGTACCCAAAGTCAGACACTTCAGTAAAGTTTGGATCACTAGTTTACTAATACAGCTCTCAAGGGCAGCCACATCTGATACTATGCACATAATTACATTGTTAAGGATTTGCTGTTGTAGGGTTTGGTTGTTAATCCTCAAAATATGATTATAACAAAGCATTCTGCCTACAGGCTGTAGCAGGTAACTCAGTTATATTAATATAACAGGTAACTCAGTTATATTAAGTTCAATTTAATACGAACACCCAAACTGCAGAATGTTCTGATCTCTTCGATATAGCTAAAAGCAAAATAAATATTTTGCAGGTAAACAGTGGTGAACTTTTTTTAAAAAAATGTTAGTTTCAAATTTATTTTCCAACTTAACTGAAATGTATCTTAAATCAATGGAGTAATAGAATTCAAAACACTACTACAATGTATTCATGGTTTCTTCTCTTTAAGTTGAAAAGGATGAATTGTTTCACATTATAGTAGCAATACTTTGTATAAAACTGATTTTTATACTGCTGACCTATTGTATAGAACAGCCAAGAAAAAAAAATATTGCTCAAGAATTGTCAAGCAGCCTTTAAGAATAATTATTACATATCTTCTGTAACCAGCTAGCAAAGAACTGGGAGTATTGATTACATTTTCCAAAGACAATTTAGCCTGTTAACTTTGGAACTAATCACATTAAAGTGTTTTTTCAACCATTTCCAACTTAAATATATGTGAGGTTAATTAAATTTGAAATAATGGCAAAGAATTAGAGTGTATACATTTTTTACTTCATCTTACAGATGGGGAACATGGATACGAGGCCAGAAAGCAGACGCAAACAGCAAGGTGAGCTGGATAGGCCGAAGACCTTTCCAATGATCATCAGCAAAACCGATTTCTGAGTCACTCGCTTCTTTGCTGTTTTTTTTTGGGATCCTGCTGTGCACAAAGTGGCTGCAGTTTTCCTACAGAACAATCGCTGCACTTTTCAAGTAATTACTTGCAGGGTGAAGCGTTCTCTGATATTTCTGAGGCATGAAAATATCTTCCTTTCTTCTCCCAATATTATTGGGCTGCGCAATATTGTATTGTTCTACTGGAAGCATCATTTCAAAAAGTCAGCAGTCAGCATGCATAACAGAAGATATTCCAGGGATTTCAGTGAAGCAGGGAAGAAAGAAACATACCGCAGATGCTGGATATCTGAACTGAAAAAGGAAAAGGGGTCCAGTTAACGTTTCGGATCCATGACCTTTCCTCAGACAAAGAGACACAGTTCCGAAATGATAACCAAACCATTTTCCCCTCTCTGCAGACGCTGTTTTGCTTGCTGAGTGCTTCCAGCATTTTCTGTTTTTACTTCAGGCTTTCATGTGCTTTTGTTGCCAAGTCAAAATTTTTCTCGCATTTAGAATGCGTGCTTATATTTTAACCACACAATATTTATACAAGATGGCTGCACGTTACCACAAACAACATTATTAGGTGGCCTGATAAATAAAAACAGGATGCATGAACTGCTACAATGGCAAAGCTTCCTACTTAATTCTGACCAACCTCAGTGGAATACATATTTGCCCTGCGTCAGACCACTGCTGTACCTATCTTGGTTAATTAGGCCTGAATGCAAAGTATATCTGGAGAGGTAACCTGTAATTACACCTGGACATTTAGTCTTTGGTTCATTTAATTGCTACACCTTTATTATTTACCCAGCAATACTGAAGACCGTGTGTTTGTCTATAAAACGACATTCAAGTGCTGTTGCGTTTTCCTATGCTCCCCTGCTTAAGGCTCCAGTTCAGCTGCCTAGCTCACTCAGCTCACAGCCTCGCTAATAAATCACCCAACAATCTGCTCTCTGAATTGCTATGGCCATGGTTTGATTGCTCCAGCCCATGTTGCCAAGCAACAGCACAGGAGAGAAGTCAAAAGAATTGCTGACAAATGGCCAAACGGCTGAAACAACAGACTTGTCTTCAGCAGGATCTGTTCCAAAGAACTGCCTGATTTTTTTTTGCTGTTCTGGTCTCTCTGCTACATGAATGGAAAAAAACCAAGAAGCCATTGTAATTTACACAAACTCCTTCCTCAAGAAAAAAAACGGCCATTTGTTGTGGTCAGGGTGAGATCACAACAAAAAAAATGAATGATGTTAGATGGTTTGAACAAGAAAAGTAAATACGTCTCAGTTCAATAACAGACTCCCAACAGTAATGCATACATTTTGGGGAAAATGCACGGTGTTCCTTCGAAGAAAAAGCCTCGAATGCAATAAGTTAATCTGCAAGTGGGATATTCCCAGAAAAGTCCCCTATGGCCATACTTGATCGATGATCACCTCAACAGTGCTCTTTCTTAGGCCCATATCAAATAAACCGTACCCCTTTGAGCACCAGCATTTTCTCTCAACATGTACATCATTCTGCTTCATTTAAAAAAAAAGTCATTAATTCACAGATTCCACCCACGTACTGAATTCAATTTTACCGTTTTCAACTTCTGCAAAAATGGTGCAACAATTCTCAAAAAAAAAACATGGACATTTTTATTGCTTGCATATACCGAGCAATTTAAGGTAGCCTGGTCAGAGCGCTGCACTGAAAATTCGGAGACCCCGAGTGCAAATCAGTCGAATCAATTAGTAAATGCGCCTGTGCTTTTGAGAATTAGAGCTTTGCCCACTTCGGCCAGATTTGCAAAGGAGAAAAAATCATCTGGGTTTTTTTCATCTTTAGTGCCCTTGCTGGTCGGGTGGCCAAGGAGCAAAACAGACAGCCGTTGTGGAGCTGTCCATTTGTTGGAATATCCCACCCTACAGGCAAAAGTAGGTAAACCTGATTTTACTTTTGCGTTTGGGAAGGGTGGCTGTGGGGAGAAAAGGGGGTGAATTTGGCAGAGATGTTTTAAAGTTAGCAGCAGATACAGACATCTGAAAATATTCATGTTCTCAGAAAGCTAAATGTACTCAATAGTCAAATGTCCAGTCAACTCTTGATTGGGGTACTTAAAAGTTTATTTGCGCTCATTCTTACACTTAAAGGAACCCTGTATTAGGGTAAACTATTAGATTGTACATGAAGCAAATGTAAAATTGTGTATTCTAACAATATTTATAAATGCTGCTCAATATAAAGGCTAGGTTTTGTTTTACGCAAATCAAACTTAAGCCAGGATGGGTAATAGTAGCTTGGTTACCAGGAGATAATCTATGGTCATATAGCACAACGTGAAAGTGTATGCACTTGGCTATCTATCTGGCTGCCATTACGTGTCGTTGCGGCCACTTATTTTGTTACACAATGGCAGACAGGGTGCTGAGCATCGAGTACAACTAGTTTTTAATGCTCCAACGAGTCAAACCACAAAGGCATGACTTTGATATCGGCAGTGCGAGACTCCATGGAAGCAGTCAACAAGAGGAATAGAAATATCAAAAATACAAAAAGTCTCAATGGAAAAGATTGTGAGATTCATTTATATAGCTGTTAGGGGGCTTTAGGGAGAATTACACCACTGTAATCAGTTACAGTAAATGAAAAGAACCTGTTTTTTAAAAAAAATCTTGCATGCCAATTTTCTTTTGAAGTCAAATATGATTAGCACTAACCAGATGAAAAGAAACACTTTTCACTGTTTTTATTTGCAGAACAGAAGCAGTTCAGGAAAGTATGAGATTATGGCCACCTTGCATGTGTAATTTATTCTAACTACACAAAACAAGTGGACCAGAACTACCTTCTCTACAGGTCACCAAGAGTTCAAAGGAATCTATGCCCCTGCTTTCACTATAAAGAAGTACCTGCTCCGACCATGAACATTCTCTTAATAATGATTCTCCCAAACATTTTGCGGTACTGCTACCAGCTAAATCACAACAAGCACGACAATTTCAGGGTGGCACGGGGGCTGGCACTGCTGCTTCACAGCGCAGGACCCAGGTTCGATTCCTGGTTTGGGTCACTGTCTGTGGGGAATCTGCATGTTCTCCCCGTGTCTGCGTGGGTTTCATCTGGGTGCTCCAGTTTCCTCCCACAGTCTGAAAGACATGCTGGTTAGGTGCATTGGCCATGCTAAATTATCTCTCAGTGTACCCGAACAGGCACCGGAGTGTGGAGACAAGGGGATTTTCATAGTAACTTCATTGCAGTGTTAATGTAAGCCTACTTGTGACACTAATAAATAAACTTTAATTACCATTGGTGCATGAGAACATTGTAAAAATGCAACTTCCATTCATTTATACTACATAAATGTTAATATTTTATGTAACTAGAATTCAGTATTGACATTATTCAATGTGTTTAGTCCCGCTGCTAGAGAGCTTCTGCTTCACAGGAGTTAGGTACTCTCATTCATAAGAAAAGCAAACACGATATTTAACAGATTCACCCACAGTCATCCAGATTTGAAGTTTCTGTGAGTAGTCGAGCAGTTGAACTTCCAAGCTTAAAAAGGAGAAACTTTTCTGAATCTACAGCAAACTTGGCAATGGGGGGCCCCATAGAAACCAAAAGAGAAAACGCTGGAAAGTCTCAGCAAGTCTGGCAGCATCTGTAAGGAGAGAAAAGAGCTGACGTTTCGAGTCCAGATGACCCTTTGTCAAAGCTGAAAGGCACAGAAAGTGGGAGGTATTTATACTGCAGGGTAAGGGAATGAAAGATGAGTCATAGCCACAGAAACCAGGGGAAAGGCTGCTAATGGCTGTCCATAGAGAGAATAAAGGGTGTGAATGGCCAAACAGCAAACAAGCTGAAATCAGAAGTTAAGCTGTGACAGACACAGTTAAAAAAAAAATGAAAACAAAAGGGTGGAGGTGGGGTAGAGCTAATCATCTGAAGTTGTTGAATTCGATGTTGAGACCGGAAGGTTGTAAAGTCCGAGCCGGAAGATGAGATGCTGTTCCTCCAGTTTGTGTTGAGCTTCACTGGAACATTGCAGCAGGCCAAGGACAGACATGAGGGCATGGGAGCAGGATCGTGTGTTAAAATGGCAGCAACCGGAAGGTCAGGGTCCTGACTGTGCACAGACCGAAGGTGCTCAGCAAAGCTTACACTTCGATTCCTGGTTTGGGTCACTGTCTGTGGGGAATCTGCACGTTCTCCCCGTGTCTGCGTGGGTTTCCTCCGGGTGCTCCGGTTTCCTCCCACAATCTGAAAGACATGCTGGTTAGATGCATTGGCCATGCTAAATTATCCCTCAGTGTACCCGAACAGGCGCCGGAGTGTGGAGACTAGTAGTAACTTCATTGCAGCGTTAATGTAAGCCTACTTGTGACACTAATAAATAAACATTAATTACTATGGTGGGCGAGAACATTGTAAAAATGCAACTTCCATTCATTTATACTGCACAAATGTTAATATTTTATGTAACTAGAATTCAGTATTGACATTATTCAATGTGTTTATTCCAGCTGCTAAAGAGAGCTTCTGCTTCACAGGAGTTAGGTACTCTCATTCATAAGAAAAGCAAACACGATATTTAACAGATTCACCCACAGTCATCCAGATTTGAAGTTTCTGTGAGTAGCCGAGCTCACACTCGGTTTCCACCACTCCTCCGCCTGGCTGAACTTGTTTCATCTCTCAACGTTTCTTTTAACTCATCCCAATTTCTCCAAATCAAAGGAGTAGCAATGGTTACCCGCATGGATCGTAGCTATGCTTGTCTTTTTATGGGGTATGTGGGACATTCCTTGTTCCAGCCCTACCCAGGTCCCCTCCCACAACTCCTTTACCAATACACAGATTACTATTTTGGTGCCGATTCATGCTTTCGTCCAGGCCTCGAAAAATTCATCAACTTCGCTTCCCGTTTCCACCCCTCCATCGCCTTCACCTGGTCCACCTCAGACACTTCCCTTCCCTTCCTTGACCTTTCTGTCTCCATTTCTGGCAATAGACTACCTACCAATATCCATTACAAGCCCACTGACTCCAAAAGCTATCTGGACTACAGCTCTTCACACCCTACATCCTGTAAGGACTCCATCTCGTTCTCTCAGCTACTTTGCCTCCCTCGCATTTGTTCCGATGATGCCACTTTCCAAAGTGCTGCCTCTAATTTGTGCTCCTTTTTCCTTAATTGGATTCCCAACTACAGTTGTCGACAGGGCCCCTCAACAGCATGCGGTCCATCTCCCGCGCCACGACCCTCACTCCCTCCCAAAACAGGATAGAGTCCCCCTTGTCCTCACATTTCACCCCACCAGCCTCCGCATGCAAAGCATAATCCTCCGCCATTTTCGCCACCACCAAACACATCTTCCCTTCACTCCCTCTGTCAGCATTCCGCAGAGATCGTTCCCTCCGGGATAACCTAGTCCACTCCTCCACTATACCCAACACCTCTCCCGTCACTCATGGCATCTTCCCATGCAATCGCAGAAGGTGTAACACCTGTCCCTTTACCTGTTCCATTCACCATCCAAGGCCCAAAACACTCATTCCAGGTTAAGCAGTGTTTCACTTGACCCTCTTTCAATTTGGTCTATTACATTCGCTGCCCCCAATGTGGTCTCCTCTATATCGGAGAGACCAAGCGTAGACTGGGTGATCGCTTTGCTGAGCACCTTCGGTCTGTGCACAGTCAGGACCCTGACCTTCCGGTTGCTGCCATTTTAACACACGATCCTGCTCCCATGCCCACATGTCTGTCCTTGGCCTGCTGCAATGTTCCCGTGAAGCTCAACACAAACTGGAGGAACAGCATCTCATCTTCCGGCTCGGCACTTTACAGCCTTCCAGTCTCAACATTGAGTTCAACAACTTCAGATGATTTGCTCCACCCCACCTCCACCCCTCTGTTTTCACTTCATTTATTTATTTTTACTGTTCTCTACCTTTTATTTCTTTATTGTCTTTCTTCATTTTTCTTCCCTCCACCAACCTTTCCCCCTATTTTATCCCCCTTCCCTTATCTTTTCTTCCCCCCCCCCCAACATCTTCATCTGTCACAGTTTACCCTCTGATTTCAGCTTCTCTGCCGTTTGGCCATTCACATCTTCTATTCTCTCTCTATGGCTGCCATTAGCAGCCTTTCCCCTGGTTTGTGTGGCTATGACTCATCTTTCATTCCCTCACCCTGCAGTGTAAATATCTCCCACTTTCTGTGCCTTTTAGCTTTGACAAAGGGTCATCTGGACTCGAAACGTCAGCTCTTTTCTCTCCTTACAGATACGGCCAAACCTGCTGAGATTTTCCAGCATTTTCTCTTTCAGTTTCAGGTTCCGGCATCCGCAGTAATTTATTTTTGCCCCATAGAAAGTTGGTCTCCTAAAACGTACCTGGTAGAGATGGCAATAACGGACTTCTGCCAATTTTATATTAGTGCGTGATGGCGACTGACACAGAAAAATCCATTCTTGTTTAATTAATTGCAAAAAAAACTCGTTAAATATAATTGAGTAATTTTCCACAAATTTGGACAGACACACTGCAAGTCAAGTGAAAATGCATCTCCTTTTGTCTGCTTCATGGTGAAGTTATAAAATCATTGCCAAAGGCTTGACAGCAGCAGAGGATATAAAGTTTTGAGCACAGCCTCCTCCTCTCATATTTGTTTGATGTAGTTAGACCCAAGCTTGCAGCCTCAGTATGATGGTTGACGATGCAGCACCCAATTTCTTGTCTGTTAACGATAAGAACTAGGAGGTCAGGAGATGCAGGAAGAAGGCTGATGATCTCCATACCCACCATGTTCCTGAGCTAACATTCGGCTGGCCAGCTGCAGAGGTATTCAGGAAAAAAAAAATCTAAAAACAAAATGGCCGGCACGGTGGCACAGTGGTTAGCACTGCTGCCTCTCAACACCAGAGACCCGGGTTCAATTCCTGGCTTGGGTCACTGTCTGTGTGGAGTTTGCACGTTTTTCCCGTGTCTGCGTGGGTTTCCTCCGGGTGCTCCGGTTTCCTCCCACAGTCCAAAAGACGTACTGGTTAGGTGCATTGACCCGAACAGGCACTGGAGTGTGGCGACTAGGGAAATTTCACAGTAACTACATTGCAGTGTTGTCAGCCTTACTTGTGACTAATGAATAAACTTTAACAGATGAGACTCCCTGATTGGGCAGGCAATCATAGAAATCATAGAAACCCTACAGTACAGAAAGAGGCCATTCGGCCCATCAAGTCTGCACCGACCACAATCCCACCCAGGCCCTACCCCCATATCCCTACATATTTTACCCACTCATTCCTCTAACCTACACATCTCAGGACACGAAGGGGCAATTTAAGCATAGCCAATCAACCTAACCCGCACATCTTTGGAATGTGGGAGGAAACCGGAGCACCCGGAGGAAACCCACGCAGACACGAGGAGAATGTGCAAACGCCACACAGACAGTGACCTAAGCCGGGAATCGAACCCAGGTCCCTGGAGCTGTGAAGCAGCAGTGCTAACCACTGTGCTACCGTGCCGCCCATCATTACCTCATTCATAGTTATGGAGGCTTACAGCATGGAAACAGGCCCTTCGGCCCAACTTGTCCATGCCACCCAGTTTTTAACCACTAAGGTAGTCCCAATTGCCCACGTTTGGCCCATATCCCTCTATAACCCCATCTTACCCATGTAATTGTCTAAATGCTTTTTAAAAGACAAAATTGCACCCGCCTCAATTACTACCACTGGTAGATTGTACTTGTGGCTACTAAATAAATAAGCTTTAATAAACTCTAGAGTCCCCACCAGCAGAACTCACTGTCAGCCTGCTTTTGGCTATCTTCCAATAGTTAACTCTGAACAGCACTGGAAGTAGCTCAGGACCAGGGAAGCGGTGCAGGAAGACAAGAAAATCCTGAAAGAAAAACACTTTTCATAACTTGAAAAAAAATGATTTGTTCCAATATACTCTGTGCCCAAAGAACCCAAACAAAAAAAAGAGAGATTAATTTTCCAAAAATCAATTCATTTTTCAGTTCTCCCTCTCAGGTATTGACTTTGGCGATATTTTGTGTGCTTGAACCACTGACCTTCCACTGATCATGGCTGCATGATTAGCAAGAAACCAGTGGCGATGAGTGTCAGTCAGCGATGTCAGTGCAACTTCTCATTACCAGGAGATCAAAAGAGAAAAAAAAACACACACGCTGAAAATCTGGAATATAAACAGGAAATACTGAGGATAGACAGCCGATCTGCGAGAACTGAAAGCGATGAAAGGAATCAGTAATTCAGGAGATCTTTCCATTCAAAACATTAACATGTCTTTCCTCTTTCAGAACCTGACAGATTCACTATACATCTGTAGCATTTTCTGTCCTTATTCCTTGCTATGTCTTCATGTCTTTGTCACATCTAGGCTCACCAAAATTTTTACAAGATAATTACGGTATCATTTATACAGAATGGTCTTAAAGCCTCCCACCCTACAACACCAAATTGATCCTTCAAATGATCTCAGGGATTTTATCTCTACTATATTTGGGAGTCCATTCCATGCATTGACCACTTTATGAAGCATTTCTTGGTTTTAAATTTGGTCTTAAATTTGCCTTTTAGAGTATAAGAAATCAGGCAGGAGTAGGTTGTACGGCCTGCCACGCTTGTTGAGCCACTCAGTAAAGTGGCCAATCTTCAATCTCAAATCGACATTCCCATGATCACCATATCTCTCGATTTCTCCTACAATCTAACATTCTATCTGAATGTACTCGATGACTGAATATCCACAATCCTCTGGGGTACAGAGTTCCAAAGAATCAAAATCCCTCACTGTCTGAGTGAAGAAATTTCTTACCTCAGTCCGAAATGTCCAAATCCTTGCCCTGTGACTACTTCCCCTAGTTCTAGATTTTACAGCCAAAGGAAACATCCTCTCAGCATTTACCCTGCCAATCCCTCACCGAAGTTTGCATTCTTCTGAATTCCAAAGAATAATGGCCCATTCTAGTCAGTCTTTCCACACAAGACAATCCTCTGAATCCAGGAACCAATCCAGTTAACCAGAACTGTACACAGCCCTTCAGGTGTAGTCTTGCCAAAGCCATATATAATTCCAGCAAGACTCCCTTAGTTCTGTGTTTCAACTGCCTTGCAATAAGAGCAAACATCACATTTGCTTTCCTAATTCTTTGCTGCATGTAAACTTGTGGCGTGCACCAAAATTGCTCTGAACGGCAATATTTAATAGTTTCTCACTATTTAAAAAATATTGTGTTTTTCTATTCATCTTACCGAAGTGAATAACCCCATACTTCCCCACGTTTAAAAAAAATGTTTATGGGATGTGGGTGTCACTGGCTAGGCAGCATTTATTGCCCATCTCTAATTGCCCTTGAGAGGTGGTGGTGAGCTGCCGTCTTGAACTGATACAGTCCCTGTGGTGTATGTACACCCATAGTGCTGTTAGGGAGGGAGTTCCAGGACTTTGACCCAGCGACAGTGAAGGGACGATGGTATATTTCTAAATCAGGATGGCGAGTGGCTTGGAGGCGAACTTCCAGGTGGTGCTTTCCCATGCGCCTGCTACACTATTCTTTCTAGATGGTGGTGGTCGTGAGTTTGGAAGGTGCTGCCTAAGTAGCCTTGGTAAGTTCCTCTATTTTACTTGATATGCCACTTTCCTGCCTGTTCACTTAACCTAACTATATCCTTTGTAGAAACTGTGTCCTCACAGCCTACTTTCCCATTTAACTTTGCATCATCAGCAAACTTGGATACATTATATTTGGTTCCTACATCTAAGACATTACTACAGATTGTGTTACGGACAGGGGAAGGAATAAACTGAAATCCCCAATTCTTCTTTCTTTCTGTATATAATCAGGTCATTTATTTTTGAAAAGGTCAATGTGTGTGTTCCCAATCTCCCGTTAGTATAGGGTCAACTTAAAAGTCACCAGCAGCAAACTTGATGGTGGACAATCAAACAACTCACTGGAGGAGGAGGCTCCACAATATCCCCTTCCTCAATGACGGAAAAGCCCAGCACATTAGTTCAAAAGAAAAGGCTGAGGCATTTGCAATAATCTTCACCAGAAATGCTAAGTGGACAATCCATCTCAGAGGTCCCCAGCAGCACAGATGCTAGTCTCCAGCCAATTTGATTCATTCCACATGATATCAAGAAACGGCTGAAGGCAGTGGACACTGCAAAGACTATGGATCTTGACAATATTCTGGCAATAGTGTGACGTTAAGAAATTTAAAAAAAATAATAATCATGTTCTCTGGAGTTGTAAGCAGACCTTTTCAGTCTCTTCCCTCATTGCTGCTGGGCTGTCTGGAGAAGTCCTTTTATTGCTACTTCAATGGCTTAAATAGGGTTTTGTTTATTTTTATTATGGGCCTCAGGTACTTTCTGGGATTGTTTTATGACCCTGCATTGTTAGGGGGAAGACTGGTAGACAGGTCAGGTGACGTGATAGGAGCTCTCTCATTCTCAGTTTTGAGCTGCAGTTTGAGTTTAGAAGGGAGTGGACATCAGACTGAAAGCAGTGTTTCTCTCTCTCCCTGGTATTGGAAATTCTGCTGGTTAGCTGAAAGCAAGGCTTCTTGCCTTCCTGGAGTGGAAAATCTGCTGTTGATGATTGGCTTGCCTAGAGTCTCTCTCCCCCGGCATTCTGGGAAGCTGTTCTGACTTCAAACTGTTCTGGGTGTATCCAGAGGGCTGCTAGAACTCACAAGGCTGAGAAGTCAGGGTTTCAATTCTCCAACCAAGGGACTGAAGGTGTTCTGACTCCAGGCTTGTCTGTGTGTGCCTCAAGAGAGTTGCAGCATTCAACCAAAGGACTCAGTTCCAATATCACATGAGCATTAGTCTTCGCTGTGTTAAACCTGTGGTAAAAGTTCTGTTTATGGGATTTGCTTCGTTGGAATGCTGTTTAACTGTTAAGGTTTATACAATATCATGGTTGTTTTGTTTTTGTTTGCAATTGGTAAAAGTTATTGCTAATTTTCTTTCCATACATGTTAACTGTATTCTTAATTAAACTCTGTTTGATAAAAGCTCCCTAGAGGGTCAGTTGAATCATACCTGAAGTGGAATGGCTCATGCTTACCATAGCCAAATTCAAAATGCAAAAACTTATGATCCAGGTGGACTTCATAGAACACTTTGGAGTTTCTGACTTGAATTATAACAATAGTATTTGTGCTACAGAACTTATGGTGCCCCAAGCCAAGCTGTTCCAGTACAGCTATAACACTGGCATCTACCCGGCAATGTGCAAAGTTGCCTAGGTATGCCCTGTCGCTGCAAAAAGCAGGACAAATCCAACCCAGCCAATTATTGTCCCATTAGTCTATTCTCAACCAGCAGTGAAGTGATGGAAGGGCTCATCAACAGTGGTAATCAAGCAGTACTTAGTTAACAATAGCCTGCTCACTGTTGTTCAGTTTGGGTTCCACCAGGGCCACTTAACTCCTGACCTCATTACAGCCTTGGTTTAAACATGGACAAAAGAACTGAATCTCAGAAGTGGGGCGTGAGTGACTGCACTTGACATCATTTGACCGAGTATGGCAACAAGGAGCCCTAGCAAAACTGGAGTCAATGGAAATTAAGGGGATAAATCTCCGCTGGTTGGACTGATACCTAGCACAAAAGAGATGGTTGTGGTTGTTGAAGGTCAATCATCTGAACTCCAGGACATCACTTCAGGAGTTCTCAGTGAAGTGCCCTAGGTTCAACCATCATCAGTTTTTTCATCAATGCCCTTTCTTCAATCACAAGATCAGAAGTGTGGGTGTCACTAATGACTGGACAATGTTCAGCACCATTTGCGACTCCTCAACTGCTGAAGCAGTCCATGTCCAAATGTAGCAAGACTTGGACAAAAGCGAGGTCTTGGACTGACAAGTGGCAGGCAACAATTATGTCACACAAGTGCCAGATGACGACCGTCTCTTATAGGAGAAAATATAACTATTGCCCCTTACCATTAAACAGCATTGGCATCATTGAATCCCCCACTATCAACACCATTGACCAGAAACTCAACTAGACGAGCCACATAAATATTGTGGCTGCAAGAACAGATCAGAGGCTAGGAATCCTGTGGCAAGTAACTCACCTCCTGACTTTTCAAAGCCCATCCATAATGTAAAAGGCACAAGTCAAGAGTGTGATGGATTATTCCCCAGTTGCCTATGAGTGCAGCTCCAACAACACTCAAGAAGCTTGACACCATCCATGGCAAAGCAGCCCACTTGATTGGCATCCTGTCCACAAAAATCCACTCCCTTCCAGCAGAGGTGTGTACCATCCACAAGATGCACAGCAGGAACTCACTAAGGCTCCTTGGACAGCACTTGTCAAACCCACAACCACTACCATCTAAAATGACATGGGCAGCGGATACATGGGAACAGCACTACCTGTAAGTTCACCTCCAACTCAATCACCGTCCTGAATTAGAAATATATTGCCGTTCCTTCATTGTCACTGGGTCAAAATCCTGGAACTCCCTCCCTACCAGCACAATGGATGCATCACCACTATATTGCCTTTAAGTCAGAGATAGATAGGTTCTTGATCAATAAGGGGATCAGGGGTGATGCGGAAAAGGCAGGAGAATGGGGATGAGAAAAATATCAGCCATGATTGAGTGGCGGAGCAGACTCGATGGGCCGAGTGGCCTAATTCTGCTCCTATGCCTTATGGTCTTACATGGACTGCAGTGGGTTCATGAATGAAGCTCAGCACCACCTTCTCAAGGACAACTAAGGATAGGCAATGAATGTAGGCCCAGCCAGTGAAGACCCATTACTCGAATGAATAAAAAATAAACAAGGAGGAGGGATTATTCACACACACTCTGGAAAGTCTAATGCTAATTCAATCACAAGCTCAAGAAAGAGACAATTGAAGAAGGTTGTGCACTTCTACATGTATTAAAACCAAACAGAGTGGTTCGCAGTTACACATCTTTGAAGTCCAGTGAAGGAGGGAGTTCAAGCAAATTCAGATAGTTGGGGATCAGGTCCAGATTAACTGAAGTGTTCCTCTGAAGGGAAGATGGTTCAGCAGGTCATGTAGACAGGCACTGATAATCGGTGTAACCCGAGATCCAATTCCTTTACACGGGAACTTGGAACTTTTCAATATCAGGCTGGAAAAGGTTTTTCTAAAAGACTTTTAAGCCCCCCAGTTCTTGAAAGGCAAAGTGGCATAACTTTCTCTGCAGCCGTGATTTGGTTCATGTTGTTCTGCTGGCTGCCAAGGTCTCTTCTGGGTTTTGGAATGAAAGATTTTCAGTATCAGAGAACAGTTTCAATCACATTTTTATTATTCTTCACCAGAGCCCCCAAGGCTTTGGTAAGAATTGGTGAGAGACCAAATAGCGTATTGTTTAAAGTAGACAAAGTTTGAGATTTAAGACACTCGCTCAGTAAATAAAGTCACACAATCCCACGGGTTTTAAACAAACAGAAATAAAATTTACTGTACGAGTTCAGAAAGATTAAACAGTTTACAATATCTATCCTATACACATTAATGGTTAATATGAGATACGTGTGAATTAACAAGTAAACAGTGGTCAAAAACATACCAGTCTACACAATAAATGGCAGATGCAACCAAAACAGGATCCATGGATTTCTCAACAACCCACCCAGATGTCTGCAAATATAGAGTCAGCCAATCTCAGTGCAACACTCTCTCTCGCACGAGTGATTTCAGTCTTCACCTTTGATGATCTAACCTCTCCAAAGATTGCTCCAACTTAGATGACGTTAACGATGGCCAAATTGCAGGGTTTCAATGTCATATCCCGAGATTCCATTCCCATGGATTTGAGTCTGCACTCAAGCACCAACTCACAAACACAAATTCAAATCTTCAACCATTTCGAACAGAACACTAAAGCCATAGAGGTTCCAACTACTGTTCCAAAGGAGTAACCTTGACCTAATGGTTCAAACTTTTACAATTTGTTTTTAAATTTCTTGCTAGTTTATGTCCTGCGATTTCTAAAGCTCTCCCAATCCTCAAGTTTACTCTTTTTTGCAGTATTATAGGCCTGTTCTTTTAATCTAACCTAGTTAGCCATGGATATAGCACTTTCCCTGTGGAGTTTTGAATTCTCCCTGCGATATATATTTTAGTTGTATGAACTCATATCCCTTTGCAGTACTTTCACAGTTCTGCATTCACCATCTCCAAACTGCTTACTATCTTGTATACTAATGCTTTCAGAACTAAAATGACTGAGTCGCCTTAGGATTCCGGTCTCTTAACACTCGATCCCAGTTTCTGTGTTCTTCTCTGCACTACCTCCTATTCGTCTCAGTGACCAAAGCCAGACCAAGTGTTCAAGATCACGATGCGCTGTTATTAGCCTTCCAAACCCCATCAAAATTCACCTCAATGTAAAATACTTGGACCAATCCTATCCTGCACTAAATCCCTCCACTCTTGCACCACTGTATATGCCAATCATCATTGGCTCTCTATCCGCCAATGTACTGAATTCAAAAGCCAGCTCTACAAATCCCTCCATAGTTTTGAGTAATTAGAACTATTAGCGTGTTAAAGTAATTAGAATTATTAGTTGGCAATGACTTTAGGACAAATGTATACTTGCGATTGGTAAATGCAAATTACTTGCAAGATAACCAAAAGTATAATTGCTCATGCCATGTATCAGTCAGGAAGTCAGTACACCACTCATGGAAGGCAGGCTTCCCTGCTATAGCTTGAATGAAAGCCAATCTAAAACTCAGGAGGACGAGGGTCAGGGATAGCTGGGCTGCTATTGTCTGCCCCCCAACAACCCTAACAGTGTCTAATTGCAAATTTCTCTAGCCCTACTTGCCAGTGCATGCCATCCACTTTTTTGACTCTGTTCACCTGCACATCCCTCATTCCATTCTGCTTCATCTTTGGCAGCCAAGCCAAGCCAAGCCCTACATACAAGCACCCAAAATCCTTCTTGCCATATCATCTCTCTCCCCACTTTTAAAAGTCTCCATGATTCGCTCCTTGATAAGGACTTCAGACAGCTCACAAATGCCTTCACCTGCTTCTACGCTGCTCACATTCTACTCTTATGTATCTCAGGATATTTACCACGTTAAACATGTTACATAAATGCAAGCTTTATTGAACACGATGATTAAATGGGGCAATTATCGTTTTTTTAAATTAAAGACACCCTCTGGGGGAAGGTGGCGGTGAAGACTAGAAGAGGAGTAATCCAGAGGCCCAGGCTAACACTGAGGACAGGTGTTCAAATCCCACCACCACAACTGGTGAAATTTGAAGTCAATTAATAAAGTCTGGAATATAAACCGAGTCTCAGTCATGGCGAACATGACAATCTAGCTCAATGCTACTGCTATTATATTTGCTTACATAACTATCATTGAAATTGAAAGTAATTCATTGTATATGAAGAACTTTTGAGATATTTGAGGTGTAAAATAAGGTATAATCCTACTACTGTCAGCAGCACTTTATAAATTATGTTAATTTAGCCTTACAATGTTCACATTTTTATCACTATGAAACCACTTTGTACGCATCGAATTACTATGTAAAATTCTGCTCTTCATTCTCTGGGGCTCTGTGTGTATCAATGTGTCACATGGGGCCATATGAAACAATATAGACCAGAAGGTTTCCAGATTTTATCCTCAGTATGCACGGAGTTAGTTTATCTCAGTTGTAGATGGACTTCAGGCACGTGGATTTAGGAAAGGGGGCAGGGGGAGAAAGATGACCAGGCAGGCTTCCTGCTCATGATATCTGTCTATTGATCAAGAGTGAAGTATGCAGACCCAGGTGTTGTGTGAGAATGGAAATAGATTCAGTGGTATGCTCATAGCCCATTGGCCTACCAAGCCTCAAGATGGTGGAAGGCTTGATTGATTGCTACAGTTCAAAAGGGTCACAGCATTTATGTTAATCACACTGCAACTCCAGCCTGGCTTCTGGTTAGTCAGAGAAAGGCAGAGGCAAGGTAGGGCTGTTTGACAGCAAATATTATGACCTGAAATTTGCATCAAGAATAACAGCGAGGCCAGCAGTACTCACTGATATTATCTAGTGAACCAGAAAGCAATTCTGGCATCTGCAAATGCACAGTTCAAAGTGGAAATCTGGAAGTGGCTGTCTGCTTTGCCCTGCTTCTTCACAAGCTTTGCTGCATTGCTACTTTGCCAAAAGACATGCAAGGCA
Organism: Mustelus asterias; assembly: GCF_964213995.1. Classification (NCBI taxonomy): domain Eukaryota; kingdom Metazoa; phylum Chordata; class Chondrichthyes; order Carcharhiniformes; family Triakidae; genus Mustelus; species Mustelus asterias. Next base: position 8,281,746 of record NC_135822.1, on the reverse strand, counting down.
TGAAACTGCAGTACTTACCCATTAGATACCCACTAAACTTGCCAGAAAAAGTTGGGCTTTGCTATCAGGTGTAAGTGAACTTTTAGTATCGCGATAAAACTTAATTACTGCAAAACAACTTCTCTGTTGCTGGAAAATACACTTTTCAGGCATGGATTGCATTCATTCAGATTTTAATTATTGTGGGAGATTTAGAAAAATAAAATTATGTTTTACTTTCTTTCCCTATCAACCCTCTCAATTCCTTCTTTCTTTTCTTCACTTTAATTTCTCTCTACGTGATTTTAAAATAAATTAAATATTCTAATTTATAAGTTCTCGGGTTAGACTGTGTTCTCAGTGAGAATTCTTCAATCTGATTGGTTGATGAGGGCTAGTTGACATGTCAAGTATTGCCTGTGAAGGGTGTATGCTGTTACTGATCTATAGGAGTCTTGATTTTCCACAGAAGAGCTCACAAAATGTTTGTGGGCAGCCGTAAGCACAATGAACCGCGAATGTTGCTCTTTCACTGCTGATCCAGGCCACAAAAAATAGAGTTATGTAATGCACACAACAGTACAAAGATTGGATACAGAGATCTAACTACAATGCACCAGATGAACAATGTGGGTGACAAGTGCTAATCGGGCTGGAAACAAGCACACGGGCTGCATGTTAGTCTCATTCGCTTCTTGATTTTGACTTAAATTGCGGCACTGGAGTGTCTAAACCGCGCTCCAATGTCATTGTATCCAGCACCCGTCTGAACTGTATACTGAATGGACGGCCATGTGAAAAAAAATGTTTAAATATACCCCTGCATGCCATTCTAAAATAGTAAGAAGTCTCACAACACCAGGTTAAAGTCCAACAGGTTTATTTTTATTTGCCAGCACGGGCTTTTGGCGCTGCTCCTTCATCAGGTGAGTGGAGAGTTGGGACAGGATTGGCACTCTGTACTCACCTGATGAAGGAGCAGTGTTCCGAAAGCTCGTGCTAACAAATAAACCTGTTGGACTTTAACCTGGTGTTGTGAGACTTCTTACTGTTCCCCACCCCAGTCCAACGCTGGCAACTCCACATCACCCCAAAACAGTGCAGTACTTCTAAATTTGATGAGTTTGATGGCTCTGTACTTGCATCTGTGAGACATCTCTTAGCTATTTCCTTTGAAAAGGTAAGTTAGAACAAAGGACAGTCTCACGAGACCAGGTTAAAGTCCAACAGGTTTATTTGTTAGCACGAGCTTTCGGAGCGCTGCTCCTTCATCAGGTGAGTACAGAGTGCCAATACTGTCCCAACTCTCCACTCACCTGATGAAGGAGCGGTGCTCCAAAAGCTCGTGCTACCAAATAAACCTGTTGGACTTTAATCTGGTGTTGTGAGACTTCTTACTGTTTTAGAATGGTATTTAAACACTTTTTTTCCACGTGGTCACCCATACAGTATACAGATTTATTTTGAGTCATAAACTCCAAGATAAAAAAAAACCACAGAGGTGATAACTGCACATTCTGCCATATGGCATACCTCTTTCATGTTAGTGTAGAGATCTTTTTAAATATTTACTCATACGTTTTACAGAAACAGAAAAATTTTGGAAATGGAGGTTCCCTAGCTGTGTAAATCCCACATCAGCGATGAATTTCGATTTGCTGCAGTAGAAAGTTTAGACACTCCAGAGTAGCCACTACAAGGAAATGACGCTTACTGTTAACAATCAGCCAATGTAAACCTTTCAACAGAGAGTGAAAAAACTAGCTCAATAATTCTTCCTACTGTGCAGAAAGTATAAACATGACTCACGGAAGGCAGTTACTTTCACCTGAATTCAACTCAAACTAATCTACGCACATTTTAATGCATTTTATTGACTTGCTTGTTCCATGCTGTTCTCCTTCAACTGAGGACTAAAAACACCATTGACTGTCCTAAATACTGTGTCATGCAGGCAGCCGCAGTACAACATATTAAGTTTTCATGCTGATTCTTAACTCTCCTCTTGCTCGTTCAAGATGAATAAACATTGGAAAGAGCTCTATTTAATGACCCCTCCAGAAAGTGATAAAAGCTATCCTTACAGTGTAAAAGCACAGAAAAAACAAATAAAAGAAAATAAATGAGTCATAGAGATATTAGATCAGGGCAAGGAGAACAGGATAATGATCTGGGCTCTTGCCTATATGTGGCCTAAACAACAAAGAAAGTAGATGGACTAAAAGGCTAATTTTCCTCCCACCTTTAAACACTCAAGCTCTAGAAATAATCTAAATAGACATCAGCTCTGAAATATGGGTTGTGATTATATCAATTATATTAGTTGTTGGATCAATGAAAACCTATTTGGATGAGTGCATGCCATAACTGTCCCTGGTTAGTTTGTGTTTATAGTCTATTATTCTGTGACAGTGCTATTCTGGTGCCAACTTTAATGATGAATAAAAGTTCAATATTGGATTCTGCAAGATACTTGGTAGTTTATTACATAAATGTAGGGGCGGCATGGTGGCACAGTGGTTAGCACTGCTGCCTCACAGCACCAGGGACCCGGTTCGATTCCCGGCTAGGGTCACTGTGCAGAGTCTGCACGTTCTCCCCATGTCCGTGTGGGTTTCCTCTGGGTGCTCCGGTTTCCCCTCTCAGTCCGAAAAAAATGCTGGTTAGGTGCATTGGCTATGCTAAATTCTCCCTCAGTGTACACAAATACACAAACAGGTGCCGGAGTGTGGCGACTAGGGGATTTTCACAGTAACTTCATTGCAGTGTTAATGTAAGCCTACTTGTGACACTAATACATAAATAAATAAATAGTAACTGGGTTATCTACACAATGAGTTTTCGTGCAGTTTAGGAACTTTGATTAAACTAAGTATACCTTGTAGTTTTATTCAGTTTCAAAATTAATGCTGGATCAGTGCAAAGTAGTTAAAAATATCCTTTTAGGCTGATATCAAAAAATTGGAATGCAATTATTTTTGGCCAATGTAAGTTTACAAAAACTAAGGTGACTAAGTATCAGTCTTGAGATATATCAAAAAGGGAATTTATCCTTTTCAATTGTTGAGGTAAACTATCTTTGTGCCTCCTTCCTATTCTCCTCTGCTCCTGAAACTCTGGCTCCTGTTGGCATCTGACTTCTAGTACCACCTCCTACCCAAGCAGCTACTCTTGTGATATTAGTCAAGATAATCAGGAAATGTAACCGTGAGAGGGGGCAACGTAACCAATACAAATCCTGTCCTTCCAACATCCGCGGGAGTGCAGTTTTCACAGACACTGGTGTCGTTAAACCTCTAATACACCCACCACTTTATATTCATTACAGCTTTTTTGTATAAAGAAGGTTGACACTTGTGTTCCAGGCGCAGAATTGAGTATTAACCACTTATGTAAGACAGTAGAGAATAACAATGTCTATGCACCTCTCCAGTCAGATTCAGATCAAACAAAACTGAGTGGCAGACTGATTGGGAGATTTACATGAGGAGGTTGAACATCTCCCAAAGAATTAGCAAGACCATAGATACAGAAAGTAATGTAATATTTTCACAAGCTAACTAAGATAATGGGCAGGCTGCATGGAAACTATAAATGCCACTAATGAACTGGCAAGAATATACTGTAAATGAGCAAAGCCAGTGAGATGGTGGTCTAATTTTCCAGTCCTGTCTGCAGGGAAATGCCTGCTCTACATTCAGCCCCACCATCCCCAACATTACTTGCAGCAATTACCAAGTTCTAAAACATACGTGCAAGCCCTTCTCCTGCCACATCACAGCAAAGATCCACCATTGAACTGCATCTCACATCTCAACTCTGCTGTTTAAAGGGTTGCCATTAAAAGGCGGAGGCAGTTAAGTTACTGAGGTGATGAGTTAGTGCAATTAAGAACAGAAAAACAGGCAGCTGAATCCAATAATATTGAAACCGCATCTTTTCTTTATAAGAAACTTATCTTTGATTGTATTGAAAACTAGCATTAACAAACATGACAATTTGAGGGAAAAATCAAGTTCATATCCAGAAATTAGGACTCAAAAATTATTACCTAACAGCTGGCGAGAGTTTAACAACATAACACGTAGAATTTAATATGGGATGCTGCAGTATTAACAAAATGAAGACAAAGAATCCTAACTCTAAGACCAATTTTGTTGATGATACCTCTATCCAAAATGACAATGTAATTTGGCAATTCTATACAAATTGGGTACCAAACAATATGTGATCTTCAGCAAGATCGTGCAACTATTTCCAGTCTGACACTGATGGTCACCTACTGAAATGAATGGATCCCCTTAACTTTATGATCAGAAAATCTAGATAAGGACCATTGTATAATTTTAATATTTTTAATGATAGTTTATATAGCTCAACCATAGCCATTGAATAACTAGCTACTTACTGTTGGGTGCAAATTGCAACCAAATTGCAAAGTAGTGCTTGTTTTCCTTCGTACTTGAGGAGGAAATTATGATGATGACTCTGAAATCGCTGCTTAAAAAGGTTGTACACTCAACTGAAGAGAGATTCTACTGTAAAATGGTAGTTTAAAATGGGGACAGGGTAGAGAATGTGTTTAAAGTAGATTATTCACAGCACTGTTGGGGCTGATAGGTGGCCTAAATGGATTAAATATGCTGAATGACACATCAATGTCAGAGGTAGTGTTATATTGACATTACAATGATTCAACAGTCCCAGGTGGCATAAGATGATCCTATAGCAATAGTCCAGGAATTGTGAAAACAGAACTTGAAACCACCATAAACTAATCATTCCATCGGAAAAGGCTGTACTTGTGATTAGATGAACTGTCACGCTGGGTCATAAAATCCCAAGACATGAGGACAAAAATAATGGTCAATGTCAGAGCTATCAAGTTTTATGTAGCTGACATCCGTTGTGAATGGAAATAATATTCGCCATCTTATAATCAATGTTAACCTCCTACACGGCACACAAATTAGAGCCTGAATAGCAATGTGTTCCTCAGCTGGAAATCATTGACATAGCATAAAAACTCTCAGATCTTCAATTCAGTGCATGAGCCCTGCTTAACACAATTATAGTTGCTACTTAGACCAACTAGCAGGACAAATGCAATCAACGCCCCATGTCAAGTAAATTCAGAAAGCTCATTGCCAAAAAAAGTCTTGGTTGAATCATCAATGCTGAGCATCAGATCAGTCAGAATTAGGTAGAAAATATTACAAGCATGAAGTTTGTAAGACTGTGAATAGATTGCTAGTGTCCAAGTCCCAAAGCAGTGTTAGGAATGACAGGTCTTTTTGAACGGTTATAACGTAAACTTGTCTATTTAATTCCATGATACAATGGATATAGGTAATCAGCATTACCACTTGGATACAAGGCTTATGTGACTCACATTGCCAATGGAGATGGGTTAGAGAGAGTCCGTCTACAAGAATCCGAGAGTGTGAGAGAGAGCGAGAGAAAGAGTAGAGAGAGCATGAGAGAGGGAGCGCAGGGAGATAGAAGCAGTGAGTCTCTATGGCTCTCCATGCAGAGTGTGAGTAGGAACAAGCATTCAGATCAAAGAGACTGACTGAATTGAAGAGGATTTAAATGAGCCTGGAAGATTCGCCTCGCTTGGCAAGAGGGAAGAATCTCCAATTCATCCCTCACCATGAAAGTCAGTTCTGGGATTTGGCTGAGAAAGGAAAACAAGGGAAGCAAGTTCTCAGGAACTAAGAATCACTTTGGATTTGTTCTAAGGGACAAGCAATGTACAGCTGTGGCAGGGGATTTTGGTCATCTTGAAAGTTAAATAGGAGGAATTTTTATGTAGTTTAGAGTACAAGATACCTACTGAATAGTGTTTAGACAAAGGTGCTTTTAGTTTATTACAGTAAAAGTCTTAAAACTTGAAATTTCTTTGTATGATCCTTCCAGTTGGTCACTGGAAAGTCAAACCTTTTTTTACGTTAACAGTCACTACATGGATCGTAACAAAATAACCAAAAAAATCAGACAAAGGCACTTCATAGAAGAGTGATTAATAGTTGCAATGGCCTTCTAGATTTTTATTATCCCATAAAAACTCTAGAATCATTTAAGTGGCAATTGCATGTTAATTTGTTTGGGTGAAAGAGAGAGGAAAAGTGTGGAAAGATGAATAGATGGACCAAATTTCCTCCTTCGTCTGTAATATTTGTAATATAAATTTATACAGTTATTAACACGAGATGATTTGGAATTGACATCAATTTAACTCATTGATTGCTTGTGGTTTATCAGAAATTGAAGCAAAATTATTCTGGTTTCTACCCCAATCTTGCCAATGGAAACTTGTGCTGAAATTTTCTGCAGAGCTCATTTGTTTATGGTTGGTAAAAATCAGATTAAAACCGGCACAAACACAGCACCATCTAGAGGGGCAATGGCCAGTGAGATGCGATCTTCTGTTATATTGCCTGATAACCTCCTTTGCCATTATGATGCAGAACAGAATTGCTATTTTTTCTGAATGTATGTGGGGATGTGATTTTGACATTCATTTCTTAGTGGCACAAGTAGGCTTACATTAACACTGCAATGAAGTTACTGTGAAAATCCCCTCATCGCCACACTGCGACGCCTGTTCGTGTACACTGAGGGACAATTTAGCATGGCCAATTTTGATTTGATTTATTATTGTCACATGTATTAACATACAGTGAAAAGTACTGTTTCTTGCACACTGTACAACAAAGTATACCGTTCATAGAGACAGAAAGAAGAGAGTGCAGAATGTATTGTCATAGCTAGGGTGTAGAGAAAGATCAACTTAATGCAAGGTAAGTCCATTCAAAAGTCTGACAGCAGCAGAGAAGAAGCTGTTCTTGAGTCGGGTTGGTATGTGACCTCAGACTTTTGTATCTTTTTCCCGATGGAAGAAGGTGGAAGAGAGAATGTCTTTAATTATGCTGGTTGCTTTGCCGAGGTAGCGGGAAATGTAGACAGAGTCAATGGATGGGAGGCTGGTTTGCATGATGGATTGGGCTACATTCATGACCTTTTGTAGTTCCTTGCAGTCTTGGGCAGAGCAGGAGCCATACCATGCTGTGATACAACCAGAAAGAATGCTTTCAATGCACCTAATCAGCACGTCCTTTGGACTGTGGGAGGAAACCAGAGCACCTGGAGGAAACAAGCTGAAAAGTGTGCATAAAAGCAAATTATTGCGGATGCTGGAATCTGAAACCAAAAGAGAAAATACTGGAAAATCTCAGCAGGTCTGGCAGCATCTGTAAGGAGAGAAAAGAACCCTTTTCTCTCCTCACAGATGCTGCCAGACATGCTGAGATTTTCCAGCATTTTCTCTTTTGGAAGCTGAAAAGTGTGGAGTGTAGTGAGACTGATGGCTCAATACAAAACTGAGAAATCTCAGCTGCATATCTCAGGTAATTGTGGGATGTGCTGCAACTAATGTTTTGGGCATAGGTCCACATCAGCACAGTATTTATGTAAATCCAAGAAACTCATGTGAATTGATCTTTTACGTGCGTGTGCGTGCGTGTGCGAGCCGGGGGAGATGGAACTATGGGAACGAGCAGTTGCAAGTTTCAGCAGATGTATCTCAGAAGCAGAACTAACGATCAAGCGAGTTTCCAGTGTAAAATCACAACAAATGATGATGTGGAGATGCCGGCGTTGGACTGGAGTGGGCACAGTAAGAAGTCTCACAACACCAGGTTAAAGTCCAAAAGGTTTATTTGGAATTGCAAATTAGTTAAGCCTGAATTTCGTTGTTCAAAAAAGTGGTGCAACACTATCTTGCTCGGAAACTTTCCAGTGTGTGTGTGTGTGTGGAGACTGTGTAACATTTATTCACACTTCTTTTAATCTATTGCTAATTATTTGTCATTTGCTGTTGCTTTAATAGTGCTCAGATTTTTTCTCAGTGAAATTGAAATGGTGATTCTACAAAACATGCGTCTAAAGACAGATCAAAATAAATCAGATATTCAGGCAACATTTATTAATGAAATGCTCATGTCATAACAAATTCACAGCTCGATGCTTCCTTAGATAAGCTATCTCTTTAAAATACATTTTTTTTCAGCGAGGGTTTTGCTGCTCTTCGACGCGCGGGATGTTAATGTGGAGGATTGGAGATCACTCCATTTCTGGTTTTCATTTCCAGCATAATAAAAAAAAACTGGTGGGTCAGGTGAGTCGCAGTCAGATGCAGAGTAAAGCTCCTGGCACTCAGCTCCAGACACAGATGAGCGCCCTCTCCTAAACCTTTTCCTCGGCTATTCTTGGGGCAGCACGGTGGCACAGTGGTTGGCACTGCTGCCTCACCACACCAGGGACCCGGGTTCGATTCTCGGCTTGGGTCACTGTCTGTGCGGAGTTTGCACATTCTCCTCGTGTCTGCGTGGGTTTCCTTCGGGTGCTCCGGTTTCCTCCCACAGTTCAAAGATGTGCGGGTTAGGTTGATTGGCCATGATAAATTGACCCTGATGTCAGGGGATTGGCAGGGTAAATATGTGGGGTTATGGGAATAGGGCCTGGGGTGGGATTGTGGTTGATGCAGACTCGATGGGCCGAATGGCCTCCTTCTGCATTGTAGGGATTCTATGATTCTATGCTATGACTATTCTATTGCATGTGGTGCCTTTGAGAAGGATTGATAAGCGGCTACCTTTAGCTGTTAAATTAGGGACAGCTTTATATATTTGAAGCTGTATCAAAACTGTATCACACTCTTTACACACGCAAATCACAGCCAAGGGTTGTGAGTAGTGGATGAAGACCACAGGTTATGCAATTGTGCGGACCCCACTTTATTCAGTGAAACCAGCTGTTTGCACACAGTTGCGTGTGGGAGCTTGACTGTGCCAGTGCTTGAGCTACATTATTCTTCCTTAACAGAGTATCCATTCACATATATTGAGGAAGGCCACCCACAACTACTCTGCCATCACCTATACCATCACTGTATATATTGTCCTAAGCAATGAAATCTGGGACTAAGGCTCGATACTCTCACTCATCATTCATACTGAACGTGAATATAATAAATTGCAGTTAAAGTAGGTGCAAGAGTCAAAAAGCAATGGAAACCTCGCTGACATATAGCTGAAAATGTATCAACAGATCATTAATTCAGAATATAAATCATTTAAAATCATAACCAGGTGTTGTTTCCCCGATGGGTTAGGTGAGGGAGATATCTGCTTGAGCTGAACAAAATGAAAGTGCTCGGCATTGTTCCTTGTTTCCACCATCTTTATGATGGCAACAAAAAAAGACTTGATTCCAAATTTAAGTTCACCGCATCAAAATCAAGCAAATTGCTCTTTCCAGCCTCGCGCGCGCGCACCTACCTTCAGGGGTAGGTCTCCTGCCATTGCTGGTTAGGATCTCTGGCAATGGATCTCTGACAGCTGCCCTTGTACTGACTGAAGCAATCCTCCTCTCACAATTGTCACATCCCACACATGCTGCCTACTCTACAATCTCAGCGTCTTATTTTTAAACAATGTTAAATGTGATAATGTGGATAAAAACATACAACACGCATCGGTTTTTAAAAATGGCATAGGAGTGGTAATTCGGCCCATTGAGTCCATGCTGGCTCTCTACTGCAATCCAGTCAGTCCTGTCTTCCCCCTGTATCTCTGGTTCCCTCGAGTGCCAATCCAATTTCTTCTGAAATTATTAATCACCCCCACTTCCACCAGCCCCATAGCCAGTGGGTTCTAGACTATTGCCACGTGTTGCTAAAATAAAGTAATTCCACACATTCCCCTCCTTCCATGCAAATGTGCCCCACCTTCCTGGTTCTTGTGTGAACAGTTTCTGAAAGTTTTCTTTGTCAACCTTCTCCAAACTGGTCATAATCTTGTACACCTTTATTAAATCTCCCCTTAGCCACCACCCCAGCTTCGCCAACTTAACTTTGTAGCTAACATCCTTCATCCCTGAACCATTCTGTTAAATCTCTGCACCCTCTCAAGGACTTCACATCCTTCCTAAAGTATGGTGCCCAGAACTAGACAAAATGGCCAGAATTCTCCAGCTGTTCATGCCCTGCTGCTGCTGCCAGCAAACAGAATTTGGCACTCAGCCATATCTCCATTCACTGCAGCTGGACTGGAGAATCCCAGCTGCAGGCGAGTCGAGAGAATCTGGCCCAATATTCTTGATGTGGCTGAAGCCGAGTTTAAGGTTCAGTGCAACTTCCCTACTTTTTTTACTCAAGACCTCCATTTATGAAGTCCAAGATTCCACATGATTCACTAACTGCTCCCTCATTATATCCTGCCATCTTCAAGGATCTGAGCATATGAATCCCAAGATCTCCACGTTCTGCACATTCTTTTTAGAACTATGCTATTAGGCATTTATGGCCTCTCCCTATCCCTTCTGCCAAAATGCATCAGCTCCCCTTGCCTGTAGTGAATTCAATCTGCCACTTGTCTGTCCATTCTGTAAGCATATCTATGCCCTGCTCCAGTCAGTTTTCATCATCCTCACTTTGCCACACCGCCCAAATTTAGATGTATTGGCAAATTTTGCTCTGTATTCAAATATTCTTCAAGTCAGTGGACTGACCCTTAGGGAACATCACTCTCCACATCCTTCAGTTGAAAAACAACCATTTACCACAACTGCTTTTTCTCTGTCCTTTTCTGTCCAAGCTGAGACTGACCCTCTTATTCCATAAGTCTCATTTTGTTAATAAGCCTTTTGTGTGTTACTTTTGTCAAAACTCGCTTAAAATCCATATAGACATTAACCATTGTATTCCCTTCATCAAAAAATTCAATTAGGTTAGTCAAGCACCATCACCCCTTTACAAATCTGTGCTGGCTCTTCATCCAGACAAGGTGACTTACCCACTCAAAGCATAGCCAGCCTTTCCAGTAAGTCCTTCCCATCAATTTTCACCCCGTTCATTACCTCCACCACCATTGACTTCTACAGCATCTTCTTCCTTAGTAAACACTGACACAGGGTATTCATTAATTACTCTAGCTTTGCCTTCTGCCTTTAAGCATAGTTTTCTTTGCCCCAATAGACCTCACCCAAACTCGTATTACCCAGTTACTATTTACATACCAGTAGAAGATATTTGGGTCCCCTTTTATGTTACCTATCATTCTATTCGCATTTTCTCTCTTGCCAGTCTTACTTTTCTCTTCACGTCTCCTCTCAAACTTCTGCATTTGGTCTGGTTCTGGATTGAAAAATTTGCCTGACATTCAAGATCATACTTGCTCCACCATATTCTCCATCTCCGTCATCATCCAAGGACAGGTGGCTTTGGTTCCTCTATCTTTCCACCTTGATGCCATGTATCTAGCCTGTATCTGAAACACCTCCTCTCCAAAATTACCACTTGACTTGTTAACATTTTTCCTGTTCTATTTTACCCTGGCTCGATCGCTTCTAATCCCGTTGAAGTTAGCCCTCTTTCAAATTAGGATCCCTACTTTAGATTGCTCATTGTTCTTCAAATGGTACCATTGTGCTCATGAAGTGGCTCCATCCAATCTGCCCACTAGATTTATGACAGAGCCTGGAGGATTAAGGCTTATGGTTTCAGCAGAAATAAGGCTTTGGAAACACAACTGCTCTGCTCTAATCACCTTAAACTCAGCAAAAGAGAAGGTTATCACTTAGCTTCGGGGATTTGCATTCGCTACATGAATAAATTTGGTGCAGTAGCTGCCCCTATGAAAACAGATGCATCGTTCAACCTCTGCAGAAATCAATATGAAAATGAAAAACCTTACCTAAGCATGACATTTTTTCTTATGTCCCCCCCAAGCTCAGCATGTCCATAAGATTTACCACCTGCTTCCTGGTCTCAGTTCTACTGAACTACCACCTATCCTCCCTACTTGCCCCCCCCTGCTCACTGACATTAGAAATGGTTCTCTCACTGCAGGTGCTGTCCCCTCTCACCAACTTTTACAGATACACCATAGAAAGCATTCTTTCTGGCTGTATCACAGCTTGGTATGGCTCCTGCTCTGCCCAAGACTGCAAGAAACTATAAAAGGTCGTGAATGTAGCCCAGCCCATCACACAAACCAGCCTCCCATCAAGTGACTCCGTCTACACTTCCCGCTGCCTTGGCAAAGCAACCAGCATAATTAAGGAGCCCACGCACCCCGGACATTCTCTCTTCCACCTTCTTCCGTCGGGAAAAAGATACAAAAGTCTGAGCTCACGTACCGACCGACTCAAGAACAGCTTCTTCCCTGCTGCTGTCGGACTTTTGAATGGTCCTACCTCGTACTAAGTTGATCTTCCTCTACACCCTAGCTATGACTGTAACGCTACATTCAGTACTCTCTTCTTTCCTTCTCTATGAATGGTATGCTTTGTCTGTATAGCGCGCAAGAAACAATACTTTTCACTGTATACTAATACTTGTGACAATAATAAATCAAAATCACATTATTTTAGAACCACTGTCATCAACATTCAAAACAGCCAACCCCTCTGCCCTTGCAAAATACCATCCAATCTCTAATCTCCCTGAACCAAAGTGTTGACACTTCCCAAATCTACGCCCATCTTCCCTGCAGATATAATTTGAATCTAATCAGATTTCCACTCGTCAAAACTCTGAAATGGCCTTAATGTCACAACTGACAACCTTTACCACAGCGACCTTGTTGCATTAACTGCCTGAGCCTTTCTCAGCTCCTCAGTAAGCAAAATTTCAGATGAACAAAAAAAGGTATAAACATTTTGAAGAGAGAAATTGGGCAATGATTTGATTAAAGACATCTGCTAAATTGTATTTAATACCATTAATAAACTTTTAACATGGAAGCTTCGGCTTCTCCCAAGTCTAGGTTTAGGCTGAATGACCTGGATTTTGTGATAATGGCAGCGAAACTGTCAGCATTTGCTGTCATTACAGCACTGAAATGTGGAAATCAACATGGCCCCATTTGATAAGCTGTCGATGTCCCCTCCAAACTGCATTCTAGCAGAGATCGCTGAACGGATGAAATCTCACCCTTTTACACTACCTGTCTTGCTGGAAAAGCCCTTGAAAAAGTAGCACTCTGTTGAATGCTGGGCTAATGACATCATAAGTTCACAATTACTGTACAGCCTTGCTGTACATTAATAACAATTTTTATATTGTGCAGTATCAAAATTTCTCAACTTGATGGGGAAAAAAAAAATCACATTTTAAAAATAATTACATTTTCTTTAAAATGTATGATATTTCTGCTCCTACCGTAATCCCATGTGTATATTCCAATTAGTTACACTTCTGATAAATTTTAATTAAATATCAAATTAAAAGTTAAAAATTCTGTGCATTCTTTTATTAAAATGCATTCACAGGATGTGGGTGTCATTGGCTGGGCTAGCATTTATTGTCCATCCCAGTTGTCACTGAAGTGTTGGTCAGCCAACTTTTTCAGCTGCTGCAGTCCATGTGGTGCAGGTACACCCACAGTGCTGTTAGGAAGGGAGTTTCAGGATTTTGACCCAGTGACAATGAAGGAACGGTGACATAGTTCCAAGACAGGACGTTGAGTGACTTGGAGGGGAACTTGCAAGTGATGTTCCAATGCATCTGCTAGCCTTCTCCATCTAGGTCATAGAAAGCATCTTATAGATACTGCTGCATTGTGAGTTGGTGGTGGAGGGATGAATGTTAAATGTGGTGGATGGGGTGCCAATCAAGCAGGCTGCTTTATCAGGGATGGTGTTGAGCTTTATTTATCCAGGCAAATGATGGGTATTCCACCACACTACTGCTTTGTCTTTGGGAGACAGGAAGCGAGTTACTCGCTGCAGAATTCTCAGCCTCTGACCTGCTCTTTCAGCAACAGTATTTATATGGCTGGTCCGGTTCTGGTTCTGGTTAAGGGTAACCCTCAGGATAATGATAGTGAGGGGATTCAACAATGGTAAAGCCATTGAATGTCAAAGGAAGATGATTGGATTCACTCTTGTTGGAGATGGCTATTGCCTGGCACTTGTTTGGTATGAATGTAACTTGCCACTCATCAGCCAAAGCTTGAATGTTGTCCAGGTGTTGCTTCATATGGGTATGGACTGTCTCAGTATCCGAGTAGTCACAAGTGGTGCTGAATATTGTCCAGTCATCAGTGAACATCATCCAATCATCAGATGAGGTGAGAATGGCTGCACATGACGTCAAGGCAGCAACTGACTGGGTGAGGCATCAAGGGACCCTAGCAAAACTGGAGTCAATGGGAATCAGGGGCAAAACTCTTCACTGGCTGGAGTCATACCTAAAGAAAGACAGTTATGGTTGTTGCATTCAATCATTGCATTCCCAGGACACCACTGCAGAAGTTCGTCAAGGTAGTGACCTCAGCCCAACCATCTTCAGCTGCCTAATCAATGACCTTCCCTACATCATAAGGTCAGAAAAGGGATGTTCGCTGATGATTAGATCATCAACACAGCACTTCTGGCTGAAGATTGTTGTGAATGCTTCAGCCTTATCATTTGCACTGATGAGCTGGTCTCCCCTATCATTGAAGATTGGGATATTAGCGAAGCCTCCTCCTCCAGTTAGTAGTTCAATTGTCCACCACCATTTAGAACTGGATATGGAAAGTACTTGGGTCTGATCCACCAGTTGTAGGATTGCTTATTTCTTACTAATGCATGTCACTTTTGCTGCTTTTTTTATTCATTCGTGGGACATGGGTGTCGCTGGCTGGCCAGCATTAATTGCCCAACCCTTGGAAAGCAGTTGAAAGTCAACCACATTGCTGTGGCTCTGGAGTCACATGTAGGCCAGACCTTGTAAGGACAGCAGATTTCCTTCCCTAAAGGACATTAGTGAACCAGATGGGTTTTTCCGATAATCGACAATGGTTTCATGGTCATCAGTAGGTTCTTAATTCCAGATATTTTTTATTGAATTCAAATTCCACCATCTGCCATGGTGGGATTCGAACCCTGATCCCCAGAACATTAGCTGAGTTTTGTGGATTAATAGTCTAGCGCTAATACCACTGGGCCATCGCCTCCCCTGTTTGGCATGCAAGTGTGCTGAGTTTCACCAGGTTGACATCTCATTTTTAGGTATGCTTGTTGCTGCTCCTGGTATGCCCTCCTGCACATTGAGGGTTAATCCTGAGACTTGATGGTAATGGTAGAGTGGCAGATCCATGTCATAGTAGTACTGTCACTGGACAAATCCAGAGGCCCAGGCTAATGGATCAACTTGTGTTCACCTATCACTGTCATGCTCATCAGCTGAGTTTTCCACTAAAGTAATGTATTCAAAATCAGCAGTATACAGAGATCCTCGGCACGCATTAGTATGTTTCTCAGTGAACAAATTAAGTGTCTTTCCTTGTCCTTATTTTTGGGTTAAAGAAATTCTGAATTTCTGTTTCTCCAATTTTTCTGAAAAGAAGCTGGAGAATGAATTTTAAAAGCATTTATAAAATAAAATTTCACATTCAAACTGCCAACTACAAATTTTTAGTCTGTGCTTGCCTCACACCCACATAAGGTGATTACCCACTTGTAATCTCTTCTATTTACATCGAGAATCTGAAAACAATTATCAGCTATGGGAAGAGTTGGTTATGCAACATCACCAGCTACTTAATGCAGTTGAAGTGGGAAAGGGAAACATTAATTATTTATTTTCCAACAGCCGAACAAAAACTCGTATAAAGGCAAAATACGGCGGCGGATGCTGAAAACTGAATCTGTGGAGAGAGAATGGAGCCAATGTTGAGTCAGAATGATCCTTCGTCACTCATCCTGACTTGAAATGGTGGCTCTATTCCCTCTCCACAAATGCTCTGATGTGGAGATGCCGGTGTTGGACTGGGGTGGGCACAGTGAGAAGTCTCACCTGATGAAGGAGCAGCGCTCCGAAAGCTCGTGATTCCAAATAAACCTGTTGGACTTTAACCTGGTGCTGTGAGACTTCTTAGTGTGTCCACAAATGCTGTCAGACCTGCTAAGATTTTCCAGCATTTTTCTGTTTTGAATCAAAAACTTGTGTCTGGGCATAATTTCTAATACAATTCTCTCACCAGAGAAACACGCCTCCTCTTGTAAAATAAGCTCTGACTCATTGTGGGCAGAGGTCACAATGCAGATGCTTTGTGAAACATATTACTATAGGCAAACATGCACAATGAATATTATTTGAATATGCACAAATACAAATTGCAATGTTACATAAACAAGTTCACTTTTGCAGGTCATTCCTAAAATGGCTTTCATCAAGATTTCATGTCATTAGATCTATCATTGCTCCTGTGATACGATGAACGCAACAACACAAGACTAATACCACCATCTATTTGAAGTAAGCATGATCCTTGTGACTCCAATCCTGCTCCACCAGCCAAAATCCAGTTATCTCCACAAGATATAACCAAGGAAGAAATAATGTACTGACAATCATACTTAAATGGAAATTATCTGGCATAATTATTTACTTTAAGTTCTCCAATTGCCATTATTTGCAATACCAATTAACCTCTAAAATGCATGATGAGCAAATGTCCATGATTACAAGGGCAAAGATTAGGTATTAAAGAGCTGTTCACTAGCTTAACAGGTGACGAGATTAATTTTTGACATCTCAATTTAATTTTAAAAAATTAAACTATGTTAAGTCTTCAATTTTCAACATTCTTCCAAAGACCATCCGGTCATTGGCTGTCTGCTCATTCTGAAAACATAAAAAATGAAAGCAAAATTCTGCAGACGCTGGAACTCTGAAATAAAATCAGCAAGTGCTGGAAATACTCAGCAGGTCTGGCAGCATCTGTGGAGAGAGGAACAGAGTTAATGTTTCGAGTCAAATATGGTTCTTCGTCAGAACTGAAGTTCTGAGGTTCAGTCCTTAAGTTCTGAAGAAGAGTCTTATTCAATTCAAAACACTGACTCTTTCGCCCAGTTGCTGCCAGGCCTGCTAAGTACTTCTAGCACTTTCTGCTTTTACTTCTGAACACGGTGTCTGCGTGGGCTTCCTCCGGGTGCTCCGGTTTCCTCCCACAGTGCGAAGGACGTGCTGGTTCGGTACATTGGCCATGCTAAATTCTCCCTCAGTGGGCGCCGGAGTGTGGCGACTTGGGGGATTTTCACAGTAACTTCATTGCAGTGTTAATGTAAGCCTACTCGTGACACTAATGAATAAACTTAACACAGAACTATTGCAGGGTGCTCAGGGGTGCTCAGAGCTGCTCGCCATCAGGGGGAAGTTAGGTAGAAACCTATTGGTGAAGCAATCCGAATTGTATGCAGCTTGGATATTCATGTAACCGCGAATGTTTGCAAGGTCATGCCTTGTCACTAAATCAGGGGATATGCTCCATAATAACAAAAAAAATCCCCATCACGTTTCTCTTTGTTCACTCCCCTTCGTCACATCTCATCATCACAACAACATTTCACGAGTCTACTTTGCACAGCTAATCAGCCCTCCCTTTCTCCGGTCATGCCTGGGTCCCAGCTTCAAGATGTACATCATACATGCACAGATGTGTATACACACAATAACACACATCAGACATACATGCAGAAACACACGTATATAATTTCCAACATCTGGAATAATGTGTTTAATAATTGACAGTCAGGGTTAATTTAGAGATTTAGCGCCTTGCACTAATAATTATGCAGGAAACTAGAATAGTTTGCATTTTTTGTGAACTGTCTGAACTCCTTTAACTTGTAAAAGCAGTGATAACTTACACCTAAAAAAAACCTGACTAGGGGAGAAATATTCCTGTGAGCATCAACTTGAACTAATTTCACAACTTGTACATTCTTCTTCCAAGACATAATTGATTTTCAATCATTCCCTAATTTCAATAGGGTTTTTAAAACAAACAGTTGCTACGCCAAGTTATTGATCTTTTTCCTTAAAAAAAATGGAACTGACAGTTTCTAATGCATTTAACACAATCGAGGGATCAGCATTTGAATGAATGCAAAGATA
This sequence comes from Mustelus asterias, assembly GCF_964213995.1. Lineage (NCBI taxonomy): Eukaryota > Metazoa > Chordata > Chondrichthyes > Carcharhiniformes > Triakidae > Mustelus > Mustelus asterias. The sequence continues at coordinate 8,263,817 of NC_135822.1, read as the reverse complement.
ATAAAGCCATTGCCAGGCAATACCTTAAAAATATATTTTTTAAAAAAGCACATTGTACTATTGCGGTTAACTTCAACAGGAATTGCTAGTTTGAATTTCAAATAGATTCAATTAGCATTGTCTGCACACTGGCAATCAACCATCTGAATCCTAATTAAGAGCTTGGCAGCGTGCAGTAACATCATCCCAGAGCAATAAGCTGTAGTGCACAGCAGTGAACTTTGCCTTGAGCTAGCATGCATAAATAAACAGCATTAATAACTATCTAAGTGTAGATTGGTGACTTAGTCTGTTACTGTTAGCTGCGGCTCTACCTGGAACCCCAGCATTATTTAAATATGCCCATCATGTTTAATTAAAAAGCTAATAAACATTTATTTTTGAGCTTCTGGATTGATTAGGTCAAGAGGCACTTGTAGCAAAGACAGAACTCTGGCTGACAAAAAAAAAGTGGTTCTCTACTTCCGGTCGGAGGGAATTGTCACCAGTCTCTTTATTTCCAACTTCAGGCAGATGCAAATTACAACAATTCTTCGTAATTTTACAACTATTTTAATCTGAGATCGACCATTTCCAGCATTCGACTATTAAAAATGTCTCATGTATGTAATAGTTTGATGACTGTGCAATTGTAGTGAGACTGCCTCATTATTAAATGAGCCATATAAATATAACACTATGCACCAGCTATGTGGGAAGAATAATTAAGCCATTTTCAGCTGGTATAATAGTTCCCCATTCTCCCTTCTCAATCTACACCCCCTCCACCCCAACAGTGGTCTTCCATGAAGATTTAATTTCTGCTCTCATTGTTAGGCGTCTGTTATATATAATAAAAATGTTCTCCATTCTCTCCCTTGGGTCTATTTGAAAAGAGCATACCTCATGATTTTCAATGCACTGATATTCATATGGTTAGAAGGGAGCATTGCTCCCATTTCAGTTGTGTCGCCAAGCCCCCACCTTCTCGTCTAACCCAAACACCTTGCCAGTTCCAAGTCCAAGTCTGATGCCCCATTTTACCTAAACCAGAGTTTCAGGCCCTGCACCAGTGAGCGGCTGAGTTACTGCGTCAGCACTGAGTGCCCATGGGGTGCCATCAGCAGATGTAAAATTGTACTCAACCACAATGTCCTGGTATAACCCCCATTCTGCCATTACCATCTAGCCGTGGGACTGAGCCTGGTCCAATGAAGAGTGCAAGGGGGCATGTGCAGCAGCAAATATCAAGAAACTGTTGAAGGCACCCAGATACTGCAAAGGTCCCCTGCAAATCACTCACCATCCTGACTTATAACTATATTGCCGTTGTTTCACTGGCACAGAGTCAAAATCCTGGAGCTTCTCCTCCTAACAGCATTGTGGGTGTACCTACTCCACATGGATTGCAGCGGTTCAAGAAGGTAGCTCACCACCACCTTCTAAAGAGCAATTTTGTATGGGCATCTGGAACTATAAAGTCAGTGGAAAAGGAGAGGGAGAGAGTTATTTAGAATGATAACACACACACCACACACACACAAAAAGATGAAGAAAACATGAATGGAAAAAAGGAAGACAACATTTGCACAAGTCAGAGAGAATAAGAGGCAGTTAAAGAGACGAGGAGTTAAAAATCTTTAGTGTTTAAAAAAAAATGAAGTGTCAGGTTTACGAGAGATTTCCTCAACTGCTGACAGCAGTTGGAAAGAACCAAACCGACAGCAAGCTCAGGTTAATATATTTTGCATCTTCAATCCAAGTTTGGTTTTATAAGTCTGGACCTCTACACATTAAGGATGAGTACCATCAAATGATTCCCAAATGCAACTAATTTTATTTGGAAGACCAAAAAACAACAGAAACATATATTTTTATTGATCTCATATATTAAAACAGTAGAGAAAAGCTTTATCAACAGCAATAGAAATAAATAATTCAAATAATAAAAGAAGAGTTGAAAAAACGATCATCCATAAAATGGAACTGATGATTTTTAATCGACTCTCTGTCCTGAATTCTGGTGCGGTGCTCCAAATTAATGATACCCTTCGAAGACAAGCTCTATTAAACTATTGCCAATGTGCTTTCTAACCCCGTTACCTGCCATACATTGAATTTCCAGCCATCATTCTGCATTCCACGGTGGCACAGTGGTTAACACACACAGCGCCAGGGACCAGAGTTCAATTCCAGCCTTGGGTGACTGTTTGGAGTTTGCACGTTCTTCCTGTGTCTACATGGGTTTCCTCCGACTCTCCAAACATGTGCAGGTTAGGTGGATTGGCCATGATAAATGTGAGAGATTACTTAGAAACATAGAAATAGATGCAAGAGTAGGCCATTCGGCCCTTTGAGCCTGCTCCGCCATTCATTTTGATCATCAAATTCAATATGCTGATCCCACCTTCCCCCCCATATCCCTTATGGGGATAGGGTGGGGGAGGGCCTGGATAAGGTACCTTGTCAGAAAGTCGGTGCAGACTCAATGGGTTGAATGGCCTCCACTGCACGATAGGGATTCTGTGATTCCAAATGAATGGATTCCTGCAACATATTTCTGGCGTGATACTGTACTGACCACCTTCTGAAAATCCATGGGCACTACGTCACAGCATTGTCTTTACCTCTGCAATCTGTCATAAACGTTTTCAAAAAATACTTTGAAATTTGTCAATCATGATCCGTCTTTAATGAATCTATGCTGCCTGGGCTTTATTATCCATACATTCCTAAAATTTCACTAAGTTATGAATCATAATTGCTGCCCACAGCCAACAGACTAACAAGTCTACAGTATGCTTATTAAAAGAGCTGCTACTCAGGTTATTTTCTTGCACTCTATAAGAATGTGAATTCTAAGAAAGACTGAGAAATTACACCAGTTTCTCCACACTCTCTCTCTCGCCTCTCTGCATTCAACCGTCTTAAGATGCACGCCATCAAAACTCAGTGACTTAGTCACCTCGTGTTCAGAACTAATTCATTTTCCATATTCTTCTCTTTTTACATTAAACAGGTATTTCTGCTCCATGGAAATTCATCCTACATTTTTGGGGTGGCACAGTGGTTAGCACTGCTGCCTCACAGCACCAGGATTCAAGGTTCAATTCCGGCCTCGGGTCACTGTCTGTGTGGAGTTTGCACATTCTCCCCATGTCTGCGTGGGTTTCCTCCGGGTGCTCCGATTTCCTCCCGCAGTCCAAAGATGTGCAGGTTAGGTGGATTGGCCGTGTTAAATTGCCCCTAGTGTCAGGGGGATTAGCTAGGGTAAATGTGTGGGGTTGCGGGAATAGGGCCTGGGTGGGATTGCGATTGGTACAGACTCGATGGGCCGAATGGCCTCCTTCTAGGGATTCTATGGAATTCTATGATTTTCTGCACCTTTAGTGGCAGTTCTTAGAATTCAGAAAATTACCTGCTTTATATTATGGCATGGCATGAATATTGTTATGCCCATCCGGCACGAAAGAGGTCTTAACTGTAAATCAAACCGTATTATCTGCTTGTTAAAAAAATAGACTTTGCTGGTCATTACAGGTCACAAGATTTTCAAGTTGGCTCCAGTTCTGGAAGCTTCAGGACAAGGCTCAACCCTCATCCTTGTGAAATCTCATACCTATCATTGTGTGGGCCCATTACAATCAATCAGGCAAGGAAGCAGCAGACGATCTATTGCTCCAGCGTGGATATATAACAAAGAGCGAGTCATCGAGGAGTTGCTAGTAGCCACCACCCATCTTCTAATCTGGACAATGGATTTTGACCAGAGACATAGAAATTGATTGTGAACCTGAAACTGAGTCACCAATGGGCAACACCACATGACCCAAGCTCCTTTTGTCTTTGGAAAGTTTTAATACTGCACTCACAGGGAAGTCTGCTGTTAACATCCAGCTTGCCAACATCCAAGCAGGACTCCAAGGCTGACAACAAAGCCTGTCTCAAGTCTAATCCTCTGCAAAGTCTGGTTCCCTGTGGAAGGGTACCACCATCTCCTGTACGGCGGAACAAATTTCTGTATTCCTCATCTTGCTGCGGCATCACCAGCTTTGAAGGAATTCAATAACTCCTACTTTCAGGTAGCTAAGCCTGCCTGAACTTTAACTCTTACCTGAAGAAACCCTCACTGGACTCTGACATTCACGTGAAGTAATAACCTATCTTTTTATTTTTTATTCTAAATTATTCCTAGTTGTAAAACTCTTGCCTCTCCTCTCTCCTTCTTATGTGTGTGTGGGTGTAGTAGTAGCAGCGATGGCCCCAGGTTTGAATGTTTGAATGAACCATTCCTCTGATTTAACCCTAAAGAAAGTTTGCTGCAAGTCACTTTAGCATTGACTTCACAAACAGAGGGTTTGGAAAAACACACCATCGCCCATTTCAATTGTAAGACTCTTTTGGACCTACAGTGAGAAAAATAAAGGAGTTTAGTTTGCCTCTCTCTCCTGTCCGTAACACAAAAAAGATTTGAAATTAAATTATGCCTTTCACAACTTCAATAACTGTAGCAACAACTTGCACCTATATAGCACCTTTGATGCATTAAATGTCACAAGGTGATTTACAGGAGCAAACAAAATTTGACACTGGACCAAATAAGGAGATGTTAGAGTAGATGACCAAAAGTTTAATCAAAGAGGTATGTTTATGAAGCATCCTAAAGGAGGGTAGAAAAAGATTTAGGGAGGGAATCCCATTGCTTGAAACCTTACCAGCAGGTGGAACAATTAAAGTTTTGAAAAATGTATTATTTTATGGGATGTGGGTGTAATTGGCAAGGCCAGCATTTGTTAACCATTCTTAATTGCTTTGAACTGAATGGCTTGTTAGACCATTTCAGACGGCCGTTAAGAGTCAGCCACATTTTTCTGGATCTGGAGTCACATACAGGCCAGACAAGGTATGGATGGCAGATTTCCTTCTCTAAAGAACATTGTGAATCAGATGGGTTTTTAATGACACCTGATGATTGTATTATGGTCACTATTAATAAGACTAGCTTTATATTCCAGACTTATTAAATGAGTTTACATTCTACCAGATGCCCGGATGGGATATGAACCTATGTCCCCATAGCATTAGCCTGGACCATTTTATTACTAGTTCAGTGACATTACCACTACACCATGGAGATGGCCAAGTGGTTTCGAGGAGAGTAGGGATCTGAGAGTAATAGGGCTTGAGAGGATACAGAGACAGAAAGCTCACAAAGTACTTTATAGTCAATGAAGTCGGTGGACAGTGTGGAAGGTTGTTGCAGGTTACAGAGGGACATAGATAAGCTGCAGAGCTGGGCTGAGAGGTGGCAAATGGAGTTCAATGTGGAAAAGTGTGAGGTGATTCACTTTGGAAGGAGTAACAGGATTACAGAGTAGTGGACTAATGGTAAGATACTTGGTAGTGTGGATGAACAGAGATCTCGGTGTCCATGTGCATAGATCCCTGAAAGTTGGCACCCAGGTTGATAGGGTTGTTAAGAAGACATACGGTGTGTTAGCTTTTATTGGTAGAGGGATTGAGTTTCGGAGCCAGGAGGTCATGTTGCAGCTGTACAAAACTCTGGTGCGGCCGCACTTGGGAGTATTGCGTACAGTTCTGGTCGCCGCAGTATAGGAAGGATGTGGAAGCATTGGAAAGGGTGCAGAGGAGATTTACCAGGATGTTGCCTGGTATGGTGGGAAGGTCTTATGAGGAAAGGCTGAGGGACTTGAGGTTGTTTTCGTTAGAGAGAAGAAGGTTAAGAGGTGACTTAATAGAGGCATACAAGATGATCAGAGGATTAGACAGGGTGGATAGTGAGAACCTTTTTCCTCGGATGGTGATAGCTAGCATGAGGGCACATAGCTTTAAATTGAGGGGTGATAGATATAGGACAGATGTCAGAGGTAGGTTCTTCACTCAGAGTAGTACGGGCGTGGAATGCCCTGCCTGCAGCAGTAGTGGACTCGCCAACATTAAGGGCATTTAAATGGTCATTGGATATACATGGATGATATTGGAATGGTGTAGGTTAGATGGGCTTTAGATTGGTTTCACTGGTTGGCACAACATCGAGGGCCGAAGGGCCTGTACTGCACTGTAATGTTCTATGTTCTAAGTACTGTTGATGTGTTATAGCTGGGGAATCATGTGCCTACTGCAGATAGCACACTATTAATGTTGATTAGTCTTTTGTTTATCACAGCAACAACCCACCATCGTGGCAATTATCTACTCATGACTTCCTCTCCCATATGTCCAGAACATATGTACTGTTGATATATTTCAATTAATTTTTTTTTACATAAAAATTTAACTTGAATTTAATTATATCAAGTTGTGAACAAAGCTGACTAGCTGAAAGGTATGTTCAATTATGAAAGGACTCACAATTTATATAGTGCCTTTTACAAATTCTGCGTTTTAAACATGTATTCCTTCACGGGATGTGAGTATCGCTGACTAGCCAGCATTAACGTCCATCTACAATTGCCCTCGAGGTGGTGGTGAGCCACCTTCTGAATCACTGCTGTCCATGTGGTGTAGGTACATCCACAGTACTGTTGGGAAGTAAGTTCCAGGGTTTTTGACCCAATAACAAATGAAGGAACAGCAATATGGTTTCAAGTCAGGATGGTGAGTGGCTTGGAGGGGAACTCTGCAGGTGGTGGTGTTCCCATAAATCTGCTGTCTTTGTCCTTCTCAGTGGTAGAGGTCATAGGTTTGGAAGGTGATGTCAAAGGAGCCTTGGTGAGATGCTGTAGCACATCTTGTGGATGGTACATACTCTTGCCACAGTGCATCAGTGTTGGAGTGGATGAATGTTAAAGATGGCGGTTGGGGTGTCAATCAAACAGGCTACTTTGTTCTGAATGGTGTCAAGCCTCTTGTTAGAGCTGCACTCATTCAGGCAAGTGGAGAGAATTCCGTCACACTCCTGACTTGTATTTTATAGATGGTGGATGGGCTTTGCGAAGTCAGGATGCCAAGTTATTCGTTGCAAAATTCCCTGCCTCTGACCTGCCCTCGTGGCCTCAGTACTTATATGGATAGTCCACTTCAGTTTCTGGTCAATGATAACCTCCAGGATGTTGATGGGTAGGGGATTCAGTAATGGTAATGCCATTGAATGTCAAGGGGATATGGTTAGATTCTCTCTTGTTGGAGATGGCCTGGCACTTGTAGCACAAATGTTGCTTTCCACTTATCAGCATTCAGTCTGAATGTTGTCCAGGTCTTACTGTGTATGGACACAAACTGTTTCAGTAATCAAGTCGCCGCAAATGGTGCTGAACATTGTGCATCCATCAACAAAAATCCCCACTTCTGACTTTACGATGAAGGGAACGTCATTGATGAAGCAGCTGATGATGATCAGGCTGAGAACACTATCCTGAGCAACTCCTGGGACTGAGATGATTAACCTTCAATAACCATAACCATCTTCCCCTTTGTGCTAGGTATGACTCCAAAGCGCATTACAGCCAATGAAGTGCCTTTGAATTGTAGTCGCTGTTCTAATGTTGGACATGCAGTTTGATGCTATACCAATTGTGCTGATGCCACACCAGATGCAAATACCCATGAACCAATTATAGAAAGTTTTCAACTTTTGCCGAACTAAAAGGTACCTTGAATTTGCACCATTGGACTAGAGGCCCATGTTTAGTATAAAATACCAGCATAGACCAGTTTGGCTGTAGGCCTCTTTCTATACTATATGTCAATATTAATGAGGAGCTTGAAGCACATCATTGTACCGAATGGGACAGAGCTTTGGAATGAGTGACTCAAGCTTCAGCATCATTCTTTAAGAATGAAGTTCCTTTCCATTATGACTAGCTAGGATGCAAGTGCATCATTGATTGGTTAATCCATTCAGTGAACAAAAATTACAAGAATTTTGAACAAATTATTGCAAAGCCAACCCTCCAGAAATGAGCTGGTTGTGTGAAGCATTTCTCTTCGGTGTTCACGCAAGGGGACATTAATATAGCTGAGAAATGAGCTGGTTGTGTGAAGCATTTCTCTTCGGTGTTCACGCAAGGGGACATTAATATAGCTGAGGAGGACACTGGGTTGCAAGGGAGTAGAATAGACAGTATTACAGTTGATAAGGAGGATGTGCAGGATATTCTGGAGGGTCTGAAAATAGATAAATCCCCTGGTCCGGATGGGATTTATCCAAGGATTCTCTGGGAGGCAAGAGAAGTGATTGCAGAGCCTCTGGCTCTGATCTTCAGGTCGTCGTTGGCCTCTGGTATAGTACCAGAAGATTGGAGGTTAGCGAATGTTGTCCCATTGTTTAAGAAGGGGAACAGAGACTTCCCCGGGAATTATAGACCGGTGAGTCTCACTTCTGTTGTCGGCAAGATGTTGGAAAAAATTATAAGGGATAGGATTTATAGTTATTTGGAGAGTAATGAATTGATAGGTGATAGTCAGCATGGTTTTGTGGCAGGTAGGTCGTGCCTTACTAACCTTATTGAGTTTTTTGAGAAAGTGACCAAGGAGGTGGATGGGGGCAAGGCAGTGGACGTGGTATATATGGATTTTAGTAAGGCGTTTGATAAGGTTCACCATGGTAGGCTTCTGCAGAAAATGCAGATGTATGGGATTGGGGGTGATCTAGGAAATTGGATCAGGAATTGGCTAGCGGATAGGAAACAGAGGGTGGTGGTTGATAGTAAATATTCATCATGGAGTGCGGTTACAAGTGGTGTACCTCAGGGATCTGTTTTGGGGCCACTGCTGTTTGTAATATTTATTAATGATCTGGATGAGGGTATAGTTGGGTGGATTAGCAAATTTGCTGATGACACCAAAGTCGGTGGTGTGGTAGACAGTGAGGAAGGGTGTCGTAGTTTGCAGGAAGACTTAGACAGGTTGCAAAGTTGGGCCGAGAGGTGGCGGATGGAGTTTAATGCGGAGAAGTGTGAGGTAATTCACTTTGGTAGGAATAACAGATGTGTTGAGTATAGGGCTAACGGGAGGACTTTGAATAGTGTGGAGGAGCAGAGGGATCTAGGTGTATGTGTGCATAGATCCCTGAAAGTTGGGAATCAAGTAGATAAGGTTGTTAAGAAGGCATATGGTGTCTTGGCGTTTATTGGTAGGGGGATTGAATTTAGGAGTCGTAGCGTTATGTTGCAACTGTACACAACTCTGGTGCGGCCGCACTTGGAGTACTGTGTGCAGTTCTGGTCCCCACATTACAGGAAGGATGTGGAGGCTTTGGAGAGGGTGCAGAGGAGGTTTACCAGGATGTTGCCTGGTATGGAGGGGAGATCCTATGAGGAGAGGCTGAGGGATTTGGGATTGTTTTCGCTGGAAAGGCGGCGGCTAAGAGGGGATCTTATTGAAACATATAAGATGATTAGAGGTTTAGATAGGGTGGATAGTGATAGCCTTTTTCCTCTGATGGAGAAATCCAGCACGAGGGGGCATGGCTTTAAATTGAGGGGGGGTAGTTATAGAACCGATGTCAGGGGTAGGTTCTTTACCCAGAGGGTGGTGAGGGATTGGAATGCCCTGCCAGCATCAGTAGTAAATGCGCCTAGTTTGGGGGCGTTTAAGAGATCCGTAGATAGGTTCATGGACGAAAAGAAATTGGTTTAGGTTGGAGGGTCACAGTTTTTTTTTTTAACTGGTCGGTGCAACATCGTGGGCCGAAGGGCCTGTTCTGCGCTGTAATGTTCTATGTTCTATGTTCTATATGTTCTAAAGGTGTGGCAAAATGTGCAAACTAAATAGCTAACAAAAAATGTATTTATACAGTTGACAAAAACACATGCTTCTTTCTTCCTCTACCTCATTTATCACCCAGGCTACTTGAGAGAAAACTTGTTCCTGACTATTCGATAGGTATGAATAGAAATTTCACTGCTCACATTATAGTTCATACGTACAAAAGAAAAAGTCCACTAATGTGAAGCAATGGCATATCACATTTCCAAAATTCACTTAGACCTGATTCAAGGCTTTACCAAAAGCTGTTTAGTCATTTGGTACATGAAACACTCGACCATTCTAGTGCTTATTCTCTGTATTGAGTATCGCACTCTGTGATTGACTTCACTGTGAGAGGTGGTAACGACCGTTCCAACTTCTTCAACCTGGTTACTGTGGTGGAGATAGTACAATTAATGTGGCTAGCCCTGGTCTAGGGAAAGTAGAACGGTCAACTAATGTTGTCAACCTGATCACAAAATATCACTCATAATTCACCCAAGCTTCAAATTTATGGTTTCCTATACTCTAAATAATTGCTTCAACTCACCGTTATTAGACAGCTGCCCTCTCAGCAGTTTCAACTTTCCAAAGGAAGTTTATTGTTTGAAAGGGGTAACATTAAAAAGACATCTTGAATAGATTTTTTAAATTGAGTTATGTAAGTTTTCATAAATAAATAATCCCCTTTATGTAGTGAAAAAAGATTACTCTTTTTCGGTTGAAAGCCCCATTTATAACAAGTAAAGGGAAATTACTTCACATATGTCCACTACTATGTCTCAAGGTCTCCTCATTTATATTGAACCATACTGAAGACCATCTTAAACTCCTTTGTATTCCATTCTGAAAAAAAAAAAATTGATATCAAAGTGTTGACAGCATATCAATACAGCTTCTGCCAGCTCAGAATATGCGATCTATTTCAAAGGGTTGAACCACCATAGAAATTGCAGACGGTGGCTCCACTGTGGCTACAGAATCAGTTACCCTTAAATTCAGCTTTCTACTCTAAACTTGAATCTATTCAATGGTCATCCAAGGCTAACCATATGGACCATTGAAGAAGGGAACGGGTTAATGAACTTTGTAATACTTAAAGATTTGTGCACCCCTGTAACCTTGTATGCCAGTTAACATGTTTGTGCAAGCTTGTAACCTTGTATGCTGGCTAAACAAACCACAGGTGTCGAGATGCGATAACGGCTAATCACTAAAGAGGAATAATATTGTGACAATAGAGGAACAGAACAGAGACAGTCGCTCGAGACAGCTACGATTACACGGACTACCCAAAGGACGAAACCGCTGCGGCAGCAATAACTACATCATGGAGGACGAACCATGACAGATATCTTGGAGAACTGCGGACGTGACTCGGGGCGGGAACTGGGATGTATAAAAATCTACTTTTATTTGTGTTCGGGGAGAAGTCTGGTGAACCGCTTTAGGAACCGGGCTTCTCCCAAAAGCTTTTGAAATAAAACCACGGTACTTTGACTCACTAACAGTCTCAGAGGTATTATTTTACCGGCAACACCATTATGTTTCATGATAAGGCCAAAACCATTAAAGGGAAAGATCTAATCTCAATTAGATTAGAACCAAACAATTTATTTCAACAGAACTCTTTAAAAAAAAAACACTGACATTTGCTATATGAGGGAGCCATTGGGTGCATGATACTAAGCCAGAGAGACTAGAAACATTGCAGCAATGCAAAATGTAAATAGCATGGAAGCAAAAATCTGAAGTAAAACAGAAATATTCAGCATCCATGGACAGTGCAGGAGGCCGAGGACAGAGCTGTATGAGTGGGAGTGGGGCAGAGAATCAATATACCAAGCAACAGAAGCTCAGGTCATGTTTGCAGATAGGATGAAAGTGTACCAACAAGCACTCATCCAAACTGCATTGGAACTTGAATGAAGGTGTACCAAAAAGCACTCATCCTAACTGTGTTAGAACTTCCCAATGTAAAATACATTTATTAGTGTCACAAGTAGACTTCCATTAACACAGCAATGAAGTTACTGTGAAAATCCCCTAGTCGCCACACTCCGGCATCTCTTCGGGTAACACTGAGGGAGAATTTAGCACTGACAATGCACCTAACCAGCACGTCTTTCTGACTGTGGAAGGAAACCGGAGCACTCAGAGGAAACTCACCCAGACACGGGGTGAGTTTCTGGCTTCTGGCAGATGCCGCACAGAGAAGCCAGGAACTGAACCCGGGTCCCTGGTGCTGTGAGGCAGCAGTACTATCGTGCCACATTGTATTGTGAGCAGTGAATACATTATACAAACTTAAAAGAAATACAAGTAAATTGCTGTTTCACCTTTTTATTTTACTTGTTCATGGGATGTGGGCGTCGCTGGCTGGACCAGCATTTACTGCCCATCCCTGAGGGCATTTAAGAGTCAACCACATTGCTGTGGCTCTGGAATCACATGTAGGCCAGACCAGGTAAGGATGGCAGATTTCCTTCCCTAAAGGGCATTAGTGAACCAGATGGGTTTTTCCGACAATCAACAATGGTTTCATGGTCGTCATTAGACTTTTAATTCCAGATTTTTATTGAATTCAAATTTCACCATCTGCCATGGTGGGATTCGAACCCGGGTGCCCAGGGCATTAGCAAGGTCTCTGGATTACTAGTCCAGCGACAATACCACTACGTCACCGTCCTCCTCCCTTCCCATCTGGAAGTAATGTTTGGGACACTGGACGGTGGGAAGGGAGGAGGCAACAAGACAAGTGTTGCATCTGCTGCAATTGCAAAGGAAGGCAGGAAGGGAGGAAAGAGGTTGTTGGAGGGTGATTGTTTAGTAGACCTAGGTGTCGTAGAAGGAACTGTCCCTTTGAAATGCTTAAAAGGGAGGGGAATGTGTGTTTGTTGAGGGCATCACGTTGGAGATGGTGGAACGAGTGGTCGATGATGCACTGAATGTTGGGATTGGTGGGGTGGAAGGGGAGGAGAAAGGGAGTCCAATTATGTTCTGGGCCGGAGGAGAGGGAGGAGGAGCAGAAGTGCAGGAAATGGAGCAGATGTGCTTCAGGGTCCCATCATGATGGAAGGGAATTCCTAGCTGAGTAAAAAAGATGTATTGGAAGCACTGGCATGATGACATCAAAAAGGTGAAATGAAGACTGTTACAACCAGGTGAGAAGGAGTGAACTGACTCTCATCTATTCAACTGCCTTGGCTGGTCACAACAAAGATTTAAGTTTCTTTTTCATAAGGAGATGCCTTTTCCAAACCAGAATCTATTTAACTATTCACTTTGGTAGGAATAACAGATGTGTTGAGTATAGGGCTAACGGGAGGACTTTGAATAGTGTGGAGGAGCAGAGGGATCTAGGTGTATGTGTGCATAGATCCCTGAAAGTTGGGAATCAAGTAGATAAGGTTGTTAAGAAGGCATATGGTGTCTTGGCGTTTATTGGTAGGGGGATTGAATTTAGGAGTCGTAGCGTTATGTTGCAACTGTACACAACTCTGGTGCGGCCGCACTTGGAGTACTGTGTGCAGTTCTGGTCCCCACATTACAGGAAGGATGTGGAGGCTTTGGAGAGGGTGCAGAGGAGGTTTACCAGGATGTTGCCTGGTATGGAGGGGAGATCCTATGAGGAGAGGCTGAGGGATTTGGGATTGTTTTCGCTGGAAAGGCGGCGGCTAAGAGGGGATCTTATTGAAACATATAAGATGATTAGAGGTTTAGATAGGGTGGATAGTGATAGCCTTTTTCCTCTGATGGAGAAATCCAGCACGAGGGGGCATGGCTTTAAATTGAGGGGGGGTAGTTATAGAACCGATGTCAGGGGTAGGTTCTTTACCCAGAGGGTGGTGAGGGATTGGAATGCCCTGCCAGCATCAGTAGTAAATGCGCCTAGTTTGGGGGCGTTTAAGAGATCCGTAGATAGGTTCATGGACGAAAAGAAATTGGTTTAGGTTGGAGGGTCACAGTTTTTTTTTTAACTGGTCGGTGCAACATCGTGGGCCGAAGGGCCTGTTCTGCGCTGTAATGTTCTATGTTCTATGTTCTATGTTCTATTCAAGCTGTGAGCAACAAGGAGCCAATCAAACAAGGATTTCTTGAGTCAAAGAGCGAGCAAATTTATTAACCAGAAAAATAATAAAAATGTGAAGTCAGGCATTCGGTCCTCATGCAGTCATCTGGGGCCCCGCCCACATATAGAAATAAGGGACTTGGAATCAAATAAAAAAGATAAAAGAATATACGGTTAACAGTTCTTTTATTGTCCTTGAGGTGTAGATTTTAAACACTGTTACTGATTTAGGTTAGCTGGTTTCTTGGATGTGGTCAGATGTCGATGATGTATTGTTATGAGATCTTGGTTCATTGGTCGGTTTCTGTTAGTATTGGCTCTTTCAATCAAGTAACACACTTATTCCGAGAGAGAGCGAGTGAGGGGTGGGAAGCACAGCCTTCAACATGTTTCCTCTGCTGAATCCTTTCTTGACACTAACTGCGTCATATGCAACCTCTCTCAAGAGGCTGGTTAGCATTCCCTTGAACTATTTCACCCATTGTGTATATCCAAGAGGCTTTGGAGTGTCTGTGGCAGCCATTAGTTCAATATCTAGAGCATTTTTAATGTCTCTTCCTTATACAGTTATGAGCTTTGGTGGGCATTTGGTTTCTAGGAAATGGTTCTCTCTTCACACACACACACACACACGTGTGATTTGTTTATGTTTCTCACCTTCACCTTGGAATATGACCTTGCATTTTTAAACAGTTTGCTCTGTCTCAATTCAAATTAAAAAATTTCCAGTCAGTTGAAAATTGAAAAATCATGTTTTCAAAACATAAAGGGGCAAGATGAATTGATTTCTTCTTATCTTGACTATTTTTTCTCCCCTTGTCCAATCTCTTCCCACCGATAAGTGCAATTGTCCCCACGTTCTCCACCACCTTACTAGTTTTAAGTTTGCCAGTCCTAATATCTTCTTTTCACCATGGACTTGAGAGCATAGGAAATAGGAGCAAGAGTAGGCCATTCAGGCTCTCCAACCTGCTTCACTATTCAACTAGATGAGGGCTAATCTTTTACCTGAATACTATCTTCCTGCACCATTCCCATATCGCTCGATTTCTTTAAAGCTAGATTGGATGTCCAATCATTCTCCATCTGAATTCCCACCAGGAACCCTGATTCATCTTGGAATTGGGGCCCAACTAGTCTGAATTCACCACAGCTCTTCGCTGCCTTGTTAAAGATGTGCGGGTAGGTGGATTGGCCATGCTAAATTGCCCCCTTAGTGTCGGGGGACTAGCTAGGGTAAATGCATGGGATTGTGGGGATAGGGCCTGGGTGGGATTGTGGGCGGTGCAGACTCGATGGGCCGAATGGCCTCCTCCTTCTGCACCGTAGGGATTCTATGATTCTAAACTGATTCTCAATTTGAACAACTTTTCTTTTGAGTCAGCTTACTTTTGCCAAACAAAAGGTTCTGCTGTGGGAACCTTTATGGGCCCTAGCTCTGTCTATGTTCTTCTACAATAGGTTGCGCCCCTCATACCTTTTTTCCGGCACACTGATCACAGTATTGGTGCCGCTTTCTGCTCTCATCCTAACGGGAACATTTCACCAACATTGCGTTCAATTTCCAGCTCACCTTCACCTGCTCCTCAACTTCTTTGGTTCCATTTGTGGGGCTAGGCTATTAGCAAAAATCTACCAGAAACCCACTGATTCCCACAGCTACCATTTGGGTGAAGCGGAGGAAAGCTGGCAGCACCTGTGGAATCAGCAACCCAGGAGGAAGAGAGAGTAAATGGGAAAGATTGTGTGTGGGGGCGGGGAACTGTTAAAACAAAATTCAGCAAAAGCTCTTATTCCTTCCGAAGCCTGCTGAGGCGTAATGTGCATGAGTGAGACAGTGGGAGGGACAATAAAAACCCAAGCATAGAGCAAAACGCCTGCTGCTGGTCTGAACAACAGGAAACATAAAGCTATGTCGAAGAGCCAGGCGAGATCATCATTCAAGGTGATTTGCCCTGCAGACATTCATGAAAACTGTATGAACAGTGTTTTATTTATCAAAACAGCTATCACCGCTGCTAGATCATCGCCCTTGGTAGCTTCATTTGAAAATTTAAAATGTGACACAATAGAAGTTTAAAATTCTGTCAAAAGCCATTCAAGAACAAAATACGGAACGACTGAACAATATTCAACAGCGACACTGCTTGTTACTCAAGTCCTCCTCTGAGATAGGAACAGCGCATTCTGCACCATCGCTGGCAAGATTTAGCCTACCAGGTGCAACTCTGCCTTGTAAACAGGATGCAGCTGTCCAGAAGATTTCAAGTAGCTGCAACATGATAAGGCCCGACGCACTCGCATATGTAAAACATTTTTGAAATTGTCACGTGTAGGCATTCAGCAGCATACATGAATCACATTATAATGGTATATGCTTAGAATTTCTCGTACGCATGGTGGTGGATAGATCGAGGAAAGGAAAGGCATCCAGGAGCTCCATGGAGAAATTAAATCAGGGAAAGTACTTCAACTTAAAACCATGATGGTAGGACAAGGGAGGGCACCAATTCAAATGACCTAATGGCAGATTTAGGACTGGAAATTAAAACTGTTTATATGGCTTAACAACTCTCTGGCTCAGCTGAGGCATCTTAGGAATTGCCAACCTATTATATAAAAGGAAATATTTATATTAATCAATTTTCTCTTTGTAAAAGCAGAATCTTTCCTCTAAAAATCCTTGCAAATTACAGAGACAAAGCCACTGGAATGATATGAGCTTCAATCTTATGAACGGGGCAATAGGAAACATGCATCGTTAAGTCTTAAATGAATGAAAAGCTTCATACCAACATAAAAAGTAGATAGTATTGATTTCTTAATTGTCTCACTCTTCACTTTTTCAAGATATTCAGTTACTAAAACTCATGAAGAACGTGTTTTTTTTTTGTATTTTGTTCTAGATCAATTTTTCAACAATGTTGTATTGCGCCTAGACAAGGATCTCATTCTTATAGTCTTAAAAATTGTTTTTTAAGCAACAGTTGCTTTTTAAAAGCATCAAAGTTTCCTTCGCTTATTTTACAAGCTAGAAAAGTTTTTGCTTACCATTTCATCTTCGGACCAACACTTTTCGATTAATTTGGGCACGGGCTTCTTTACAAGTCGTTGCAAGGCCTTTCCAGCGTCGTAACTGCTCTCGTGTAACTAAAGGGATGGAAGAAATGGAAACAGTACCATGAGACACTTAGAAACACACCGAAATAACAATTAAATGAAGCAAGCAATGGTTATGTCTCCAATACAAACTTGCTCCAATCAGAACGGCATGTAAATAATGCAAAATGAAATAATATTCTTCCAACACAGCAATATTTTTGTGCCAGTGGCCTGAATTAATAAAAACTAACAGAAATCCATATGTAATATCACAATAAGACATATCTCAGCTTTATTATCAACTGTAAATGCTTTTGCTCTCTAATTCTAAAACAGCAACACTTAACCCATCTGTTCATGAAAGATTATTTCCAAGATGGGACGGAAATGTTTTCCCAGTAAGGCTTGTAGAACGCTATATAATAGGAGGCCACTCGTGGGCAAAAATTTGGCAGATGGAGTATAACTTGGGAAAATGAGAACTTGTCCACTTTGACAGGAAGAGAAAAGCAGCATATTATTGAAATGGAAAGAGATTGCAGAACACTGAGGTGCAGTGGGATCTGGGTGTCCTGGTACATGAATCACAAAAAGTTAGCATGCAGGTACAGCAATCAACATCACAAAAACAGACAAACTGGTCATTACCAGTCCTGTTAGTGGGAATTTGCTATGTGCAAATTGGCTGCTGGATTTCCCACATCATATCAGTGCCTGTACTTCAACAGTATCTCAGTGGCTGTAAAGTGCTTTGAGACAGCTGGTGGTCATGAAAGGCACTGAAGACCTACAATTCTTTTTTTCCCTTTTTCTACATTTTTCTTTCGCAAATATTTGTTCACTTCCTTTACAAAACAATTACAGGTTTCATTCCTGTATCTGGAATGGCTTTTCATTTATTTCATTGAAAAACCCATCTCTCCCTTTCCACACATCTTTCAAACATGAACTGTAGATTATACATCTGAACACATAATTAGAACCCAAATAGATGCGTCTATATTCAAAACAAAGTAATGCCAAAAATGGCAATTTTTTCTGAAATTAACCTTTGTAACAATAAAAATTAAGAAACATCCACACAAATGACAATACTCCAGGTTTGAATACTGGTTGGGGTTACATCAGCTGATATCAGTCAGAACAGCAATAAAGGTGTAACAGTTGAATCACAGAATCCCTGCAGTGCATCACAGCCCATCGAGTCTGCACCGGCTCCCTGACAGAGCATCTCACTCAGACCGTATCCATGTAACCCCATGCATTTATCCCGCTAATCCCCCTAACCTACATGTCTTGGAACACTAAAGGGCAATTTTAGCATGGCCAATCAACCTGACCTGCATATCTTTGGACTGTGGGAGGAAATCAGAGCACCCGGAGGAAACCCATGCAGACACAGGGAGAACGTGCAGACGCCACACAGACAGTGACCCAAGGCCGGAATTGAACCCAGGGTCCCCGGCACTGTGAGGCAGCAGTGCTAACCACTGTGTTACTGAATAATGAAACAGTAAAATTAGCCGAAGGATGCTGTTTTTCTTCAAGCGAGGGGAGTTTGGGTATGGCTCTGTTCTAACAACTTGCCAATACCATCTAAGCTCATACCTGAAAAATGACATGGTGAGCTGGCAACCTGCTGACACCTTACCCAAGAATCACCACTCAAGTGAAAAAGTGATAAATGGGAAAGACAAAAAAGAATGACATTGATGCACTATCAATCAAGCAAAGACTAGTTTGTATGCAAGAACAAATAGGCTTTTATTAGCAAAAGACTTGGAGCACACCCATGCCGATGAACTGGTCCAGAGACTGAGGCAGGGGGTGGGGAGCAGTCACCTTTCTACCTGGACCAGGGGGGGGAGGGCCGGCAGGGGCATGCCAGGCATGCCACACACAGTGGTTTACCACAGACATTATAACTAAATCCAGTTTATTTAGGGAAGAGAAAAAAACGACAGTCAGCAAGCTCCATTGTTTCTCCGAAAACATAAGTTTCCATTGCTTTACTGGATGCAAAATTTTCACTCTGCAAAAATCACTGTGCCCAGATTACGCGGTCAGTGACGAAGCAACAGTGCTTGCTGCTGGCCTCGAAGAAAGCTGGCTACAAAGATCTCGCGATCTGTGTTGTGTTTCCCCCCCTCTACCGACAGCAGTTTAAATCTGGCACCATGTCAGGAGGATAAATTGCCCTGTAGCAGCAGGCAAGGAATCAATTACATTGAAGCATTCATACACAGCAACCCAGGAAGTTAAAACCTGAATCTCTCAACCTATCATTTCCAACTTCAGTTTGTGAATCAAATAATTTTGATTTGGTTAAAAGATATAATTTTTAAAATATTTTTTTTAAAATGTAGAATATTTCTTTAATCATAATGGAGATATCGGACATTCTATAAATGCAAAAATTTTCAGGACCAGTGAGTGTGTTTAGTAGTAAGTGTGAGGTTAAAAATCTAGCTACACGTCATTCTTCAAGGATGAATTTTTTCAAGGATCTCTACAAAAAAACAAGAAACACAGATGTTTTCATCAAATCATGACCGTAATAGAAATTGCAATATGTTGGAACCTCTATAGTGTACCCTCGAAAGAAGCATAGGCTCACTGACAGTAACTTTTGGATTTCCACATTACTCTGTTCATGTGTAGACTCCTGAACTTGCTGGCAGTTTCAGCAGCATGGTGGCACAGTGGTTAACACTGCTGCCTCAGCGCCAGGGACCCGGGTTCGATTCCCGACTTGGGTCACTGTCTGTGTGGAGTCTGCACGTTCTCCCCGTGTCTCCACCGGGGGCTTCAGTTTCCTCCCACAGTCCGAAAAACGTGCTGGTTCGGGTGCATTGGCCGTGCTAAATGCTCCCTCAGTGTTACCCGAACAGGCACCGGAGTGTGGCGACTAGGGGGTTTTCACAGTCATTTCATTGCAGTGTTAATGTGAGCCTACTTGTGACACTAATAAATAAACTTAGACTAGTCTTAGTGGAGTTAATGACGGCAAAAACCGACAGCAAAATCCAGGCCATTATTTTTTTTAAAAGTGGACTTTTAAAACCGTAATGTTCAAATTCAACATTCAACTAATACAAAACTAGCTTTTCAGGGCCAATGAAGGTGTTCAGCAGTAATCATGAAGTTAGTATGCAGTTCAAAATGCAAATACACTGTATGCAACAAAGGCTAACCGTTTCAACTATTTTTATAGCAAGGATAACAGCATTATATTGGAAGTTCTTGTCATTTCATAGATCGTTCATTAATTGCACTCTGTGGGGAGCCTCTGGAGAAATGTACAATCACTGACAGCAACTTTTGGACTGCCACATCATTCTGTGCATGCACAGACTCCCAGTACTGATCGTTTCATCATTGTTACCACTGAGAAATCCAGGCCTTGTAACATTGTTCCCAAGTTTAATTCTATACTGATCCAAAAATCACAATAGCATTGATGCAAACATCATAATAACAAAACGCAACAATGAAAATGAAATGATTTCTACAACAGCACCGGATCAGTTACATTTTGCTTTATATTAAGAATTCATGGTCCCCCAATGTTACATTGGATGGTTGTCAGTCCAATAAGTCCAAATTCTCTGCTGAACACGAACCATGAAAGGAATGCGAACACTCATCAATACTCATCGAGTGCTGGCCATTTAATTTTGTTGACAATAAGGCCTGATACAGTCGTGCAACAGATTGATACTGTATCTCAACAATGCAAGTCCATCGATCTGATCATGATGCCAACATGTGTAACTGTTTGGTCTAAAATGGCAGAGCGGGAATTGGGCAGTGGGCAGGGGATGTGTTGGCACCAGTTTTTTTCAGCAAGTTTTCAATGTTTACATAACAATATATCCATAACCGCTGCACAGAAGTCTATACGCAATTTTATTGAGGTTAAAGCTTCCACTCAGTTGAACAGACTTTTAATCGGTGATATTTTGGAGACACACACAGACACACACAAAGCCAGAGACACACAGAAAGAGGCAGAGACAAAGAAAAAGACAAAGAAACACACACAGATGGAGGGAGACAAAGAAAGAGAGCGTGACACACACAGAGACACACACACAGAGACACACACGCACGCACACACGTGCACACACAGACACAGACTCTGTGCCACGCGCGCGCACAGCCGCGCGCGCGCACACAGCCGCGCGCGCGCACACAGACGCGCGCGCGCACACAGACGCGCTCACACAGACACACACAGAGACACAGAGACACACACAGAGACACAGAGACACATACACGCACACAGAGACACACACACACGCACACAGACTCACATAAAAAAACACACGCACAGACACACACACGCACACAGACTCACGCACAGACACACACACGCAGAGACACACGCAGAGACGCACACACACAGAGACGCACACACACAGAGACGCACACACACAGAGACACACACACACAGAGACACACACACACAGAGACACACACACACAGAGACACACACACACAGAGACACACACACACAGAGACACACACACACAGAGACACACACACACAGAGACACACACACAGAGACACACACACAGAGACACACACACACAGAGACACACACACAGACACACACACAGAGACACACACACAGAGACACACACACAGAGACACACACACAGAGACACACACAGATACAGAGACGCACATACAGAGGGACACACACACACACAGAGACACACACACAGAGACACACATACAGAGACACACATACAGAGACACACATACAGAGACACACACAGAGACACAGGCACACACACACACATACAAAGACACACACACAAAGACACACACACACAAAGAGACACACACGGGACACACACATGAGACACACGCACACGAGACACACACGCACACGAGACACACACGCACACGAGACACACACGCACACGAGACACACACGCACACGAGACACACACGCACACGAGACACACACGCACACGAGACACACACGCACACGAGACACACACGCACACGAGACACACACGCACACGAGACACACACGCACACGAGACACACACGCACACGAGACACACACGCACACGAGACACACACGCACACGAGACACACACGCACACGAGACACACACGCACACGAGACACACGCACACGAGACACACACGCACACGAGACACACACGCACACGAGACACACACGCACACGAGACACACACGCACACGAGACACACACGCACACGAGACACACACGCACACGAGACACACACGCACACGAGACACACGCACACGAGACACACGCACACGAGTCACACGCACACGAGACACACACGCACACGAGACACACGCACACGAGACACACGCACACGAGACACACACGCACACGAGACACACACGCACATGAGACACACACGCACACGAGACACACACGCACACGAGACACACACGCACACGAGACACACACGCACACGAGACAGACATGGGGGGGGACACCCACACATACATGGGGACACACACCCACACACACAGGGGGACACACCCCCACACACACAGGGGGACACACCCCCACACACACAGGGGGACACACCCCCACACACACAGGGGGACACACACCCACACACACAGGGGGACACACACCCACACACACAGGGGGACACACACTCACACACACAGGGGGACACACACTCACACACACAGGGGGACACACACCCACACAGGGGGACACAGAGCGAGAGAGACACATACACAAACACAGAGAGAACGAGAGAGAGACACACATGCACAGAGACACACACACAGACAGACACACACACAGACAGACAGACACACACACAGACACACACACAGACAGACACACACACACAGACAGACACACACACACAGACAGACACACACACACAGACAGACACACACACACACAGACAGACACACACACACAGACAGACACACACACACACACACAGACAGACACACAGACAGACACACAGACAGACACACAGACAGACACACAGACAGACACACAGACAGACACACAGAGAGCAAGGGGGACACAGAGAGGGAGGGAGAGAGAGACAGGCAGAGGCAGGCAGAGGCACAGAGGGAGAGGGAGACAGAGAGAGAGACACACACACACACAGACACACACACCCTCCCCCCTCCTCAAATACACACACACACATACACAGCGAGAGAGAAAGAGACACACACACGGAGAGCGAAGCACACAGAGATAGACACATACACACACACGGACAGCCACACATACATACAGACACACACAAACACACACACACACACAGACAAAAAGAGAGATTAAATTGTTTCTTTTTCCATTCAATTGAAAATCTTTAGTTGAAAGCGTAAATAACAAGGGTTGGCAGGACTGTCAGAGCAACACAATTTCATTGTAAGGTCTCATTGCGTCTGCACAAACTGCTCATATGATCTGCCATTTCCTGTCAGCACAAAACGAAGAATAAATTTTCCTTTTGGCATGGCTCAGCTGTCAAGCACCTTCGTGCTATAATGAACTCATGAATTACATCTTGCTGCTCTGACAGTCCCCATCCAACACATCAAAATATTGTTCTTCAATTGTAATTTATAACTTCATTTGCATGCCTCCTTTTCCATTGTGACCTTCCTCGAGTGGCACTGCATGGCTGCAGTCATAACAAAACCACCGATGCATCATTTGTGATTACAGCCATTACACTTCCAGCTTCATAGATCATCCTACAGTTACATTTTTCACCAGCATGGCACAAAACAGAACTTGGGTCAGCAATTTTTCCAACAGCTTTGTGAAGACTATTAATACAATTCTATTACCTTTTATTGTGCCCACATTATCAGAAATTTAATGATACACTCACTGCAGCATCAATATGAGCAATACAGCAATATTACTGTTTTCCATTAATGCTCACACTGCATTGTACCCAAAGCTTTCATGCCATATTCTAGTCGATCAAAATAGATGCTCATCTTCCATCTCAAGTTAGTGAGGATAGATAAGGGATAACTTAAGAATGTTGATGCTCAAAATATAGTAGGGAGCCCCTGTACCCAATAAATTACTGTACATGTTGTGAGTCATTGCAATTTGGAGAGGAGGGAAGAATATTGAATAAATTCTACATAAATAATAGGCCACTGTTAGGATACCAAAGTATAAGGGCAGCACGGTGGCACAGTGGTTAGCACTGCTGCCTCACAGCGCCAGGGACCCGGGTTCGATTCCCCGCTTGGGTCCCTGTCTGTGTGGAGTTTGCACGCTCTCCCTGTGTCTGCGTGGGTTTCCTCCGGGTGCTCCAGTTTCCTCCCACAGTCCGAAAGACGTGCTGATTCGGTGCATTGACCCGAACAGGTGCCAGAGTGTGGCGACTGGAGGAATTTCACAGTAACTTCATTACAGTGTTAATGTAAGCCTTACTTGTGACTAATAAACAAACTTTTACTTTTTTAAAGTATGAAAGATGTGCTGATTAGGTGCGGTGGCCATGCTAAATTCTTCCTCTGTACCCGAACAGGCGCTGGGGTGTGATGACATGGGGATTTTCACAATAACTTCATTGCTGTGTTAATATAAGCTTACTGGTGACATTAATAAATAAACTTTGAACTTTAGAAACCCTAGAGTTTGTTATGAAGCCCAGCTAGACCCCAACAGTTTCTCTATTTTGGCATTAGGGTGAGGATAAGATGTTTCACTCCAGGTGTGATTCTATTGACACAGTAGGAAGCTTTTATAAAAACAAACTTTATTTAACAATACAGTTCAACTATAACAAATAAATTAGCTTAGCATTTAACAATTCAAATACTTAAATGACAAGATACAATTCTTAATTGCTAACCTATCTCTATTCGTTGCAATTCATGCAATATTCCTCTCGAGGCATAAAATCCCTGTTCAAAATCAGTTAGCAAACATCACAAACTTACATGCTTGTACGTGTTATCAGTCCTCGAACTTTTTGAGAGGTGTCTCTCTCTGTTAAACAGAGACACCTCTCTTCTGACACTCACAAATAGCAACCTCGGGCGCGCGCGACAGAGAGCCAGCGCGCGCGACAGAGGGGGCGAGAGTGCGAGAGCAAAAGAGAGGGGGCAAGAGAGAAAAGACACCTCTTGCTTCTTTCAGGACCAAGCAGAAACTGACTGTTTAAAAATAAATAAAAGAGAACAGTGTGTTTTCCCTGCAAGCTTCACATGACCCATTCACATGACTGCCTCTCTCAATCAACAGATGCAACACTTGCCTTGTTGCCTCATACCTTCACACCATCCAGTGTCCTAAACATTACTTCCAGGTGGGAAGGGAATAGCTAATAAGGGGAGGCGGTGACCTAGTGGTATTGCCGCTGGACTAATAATCTAGAGACCCGAGTAATGCTCTGGGCACTGGGTTCAAATCCCACCATGGCAGATGGAGAAATTTGAATTCAGTAAAAATCTGGAATTAAAAGCCCCAATGAAACCATCTTCCATTGTTGTAAAAAAAATCTGCTTCACTAATGCCCTGTAGGGAAGGAGATCTGTTGTCCTTAACTGGTCTGGCTTACATGTGACTCCAGACCCACAGCAATGTGATTGACTCTTAAATGCCCTCAAGGATGGGCAATAAATGCTGGCCCAGCCAGCGACACCCACAACCCATGCACAAATAATAAGAAAAACAGCCTTCATAGTATTTGATCGAGACTTTCAGGTGCTGCATCTCAGACTGGACAAACATCAGCTTTTCCTTCTGAACCTGTGCCAACTTGAGTGGATTAAGTCAATATAAAATATTGCTCAATTGGAACAGCATTTTCTACATCCACCTCATGCACAACTATTTTAGTACTTCCCAGTTTATTCCCACAAACATCGCCATGTGATTGTAATAACTCTTTTCGGTCATTTTGATTTTTCTCCGGAAGGTAACTCAATAATTTACCCCAATTTCTGATTACTTCCTCATCATCCAAACTAATTTGCCAAATGTCAAATTCAGAATCATCTGGGTTGGTTTCTTCACTCTGAGTTCTAACGACTAACACATTCCGACTCTGCTTTCCTTCCCTATCAAAATACCATTTTAGCATGTTAACATGGCACACACTCTGAGTCTTCCTTCAATCTGGTGTTCTTATCAAATAATTCACCCCACTCAAATTTCTTTCGATTTGCTATTCTTCTGCATTCTCAACAGGTGAGCTGTCTGGAGCAGACAAAGCGGCACCATTTAAGAGTTGAATCTTAACATTTCCTTCACAACAAACATGACACAAAATACATTTCTTAAAGGCACAGTATCGTCACAGTATTAACTAAAAAACAACAAAGTGAGACAAGTTCTATTGTGTATTCATTATGGTGTATAAGAATGCCCCTCTCAACTATGTCTAAATTATAACTTAACATTACAGTAACAATGCTCTCTTGTTTACTTCCCCATTATTCCCAAGAAATCAAGAGTTCTGCTGGAGTATGGTTTATTATATTTTAGTATTGGTAACTTTAACCCAGTTTATCTCAGAACTTTCATGTTAACTCTCTGGCTGGGAGTTCTTTTATGATTGGCCTGTTAGAAAAACACAGTTTCACTGTACATCGGGGCTTCAATCTGTTGCAATCCACTAAAGTTGACAAAATTGACTTGACTGGGACAAACAAAGCAGCAGACTTGCTCTTCTAATTGGGAGTTGTGCCTTTTGAGTACCAATATAAAAATGTCTTCAGAGACAGAGCAGATTTTCAAATTTGCTGCAGCAGCTAATCTGACAAAATAAATTTCCCTTTCGGTCTATATTCAGTCAAGCATTTGGCATTATAACGGTTGCAATGTCTTTCTCCTGAACATTATTGCATGTTTTACCACAAACTATACGCACAGCTACCCTTGGGATATCTTGCTTCGTGCTATAGCTAGCCAGACAAAGCCCAAGGAAGACAAAAAAAATACATAGGACAAAAAAAAAATCACAAGGAAAGAAATACTTTTTCTGCAGCCAAGGACAACAAATTCTGGACTCATGTGCAAAGCAACCATTACAGATACAAGCCTTGGAAACAAAGCTCTGTGCTACAATATGAAGACCTGAGTGGGTGTTTAGATATAAACATGAAAAGAGACAAGTGCCTCCTCTAATCCTGGCTCTGGTTGGCAAGCTGCTTTATCATCCACTCATGTTCCTACTAAATGGCATTCATTCGCTCTTCTCTCCAATTTGTTCTTTACTTTAGCCCCAGAGTAATTTTGTAGCTCTGTCAATATTCTCAGTTGCTTGCAGTTGTTACATTTGAGAGGTTTGTAAGATTGTGTTTTAGGACTGTAACTTTTGGTTTATATTTAGATTTGGGGCGACTGAATAGGATCATGTACCTGTTCTGGAGTCTGACTGGGTGGTTTGATTGTTCAAAGGAGGGCTCAAATTATTTTACTAAGAAAGTGGTACAAGATATTTACGCTATGACCACAGTCTCGGCATATACCATCAGTATACCCTGGAATCTCTCAAGTACCAGAAAAGCGTTGTCGGTATTGAGTTGTAAACAGTGGTTTTGAACATTATCCATATACTTTTAAGATGAGAAGGGAGTTGGGATAAATGATAACAAACTAACATTTCTACTTAGATACCGAGTGTTTTATGTTGCCATGGGGAAGGTAATGAGAGGAAACCATTTCAAGATCAGGTTACAGGCTTCCCTATAATGTCATAAAATATAACAGAAAAAATGATTTTCAGTTTTGTCTGCAGTCATCAGCGAGGTAGACAGGAAAGGACAGAAGCAGTCAGGCATGCACCTGAGGCAGAGAAAATTATGACTCCATTGTTCACAATGCAGAATGCAGGTGAGAGCACGTGGTTGGACTGAAGATTGAGTTCATGAGGATTAAAGAAAGCTGGAAGACTTGCCCAGCTTGGAGCTAGACGAAGGGATTGACAGGGTAACACTCACAGAGAAAGACAGTTCTACAATTGGAAGCTGCACAGCCAGTAAAGTTAAAAAGCAAGCCATTGGGAGTTGAGAGCAATTTTAGACTGGTTCTTCGAAGATTATGGGGCAGTGTAACCATTAACCATAGCAAGAAACTGTCAGTTGTGTTAAGGGTTAAATAGGAATTTTCTTTTCTGTGGTTTAAAGTATAAATTGCCGAGAAAAAGAAATGATATTTAGTCAGGTATTGTTTTTAATTATTTGTTGCAGGAAGAGTTTTAAAATGTGAATTCTTTACTTGTCATTCCTTCAGCCATTAACTGAAGTTCTAATTTCTCTTCAAAAGTGATCGGTGTTCATGGGGATCATAACAATGCACTGAAAAACTTGAAATAAGATTTAAAAATGCTGAAGGTTATCGTGAACTAATTCATAGTTTAAAACCACTAAACATCCTGTTTTCACACAGCTTCCAGACAAAGCCACTAAATGCGTTAATTCATACATTTTTTCTACAAAATTATGAGCGGCATAGACAGGGTGGATATTCAGAGGCATTTTTCAAGGGTGGAAGTGTCAATTACAAGGGGGCACAGGTTCAAGGTAAGGGAGATATGCCTTGGAAGCTTTTCATGTCGAGAGCGGTAGGTGCCTAGAACAAGCTGCCAGAAGTGGTGGTGGAAGTAGCCACATTAGCAACATTTAAGAGGCATCTGCATGAGCACATGAAAAGGGAGGGAATGGAGGGATACGGACCTAGAAAGGGCAGAAGGTTTTTTCATAAAATCCTACAGTGCAGAAGGAGGCCATTTGGCCCATCGAATCTGCACCAACCACAATCCCACCCAGGCCCTATCCCCATAACCCCATGCATCTACCCAACTAACCCCCCTGACACTAAGGGACAATTTAGCATGGCCAATCTACCTAACCCACACATCTCTGGACTTTTAGTTCAGTTACAGCATCATGATCGGCCCAGGCTTGGAGGGCCAAAGGGACTGTTCCTGTGCTGAACGTTTCTTTGTTCTTTGTACAAATACTAACATTTGAAAGTTAATGTTAATTTTATTTTATTTCTTTCCATTTATGGGATGTTGGCATTGCTAGCAAGTATGGCATGCTGCTCCTGCCCGTTTGACCTTGAACAGGTGAGGAAAGCAGATTTTTCTCCCAAAAAGACATTACGTATACAGGCAGGTTTTTAAAACAATTGATAATTGTCATGGTTACCATTACTGATTTTTTCTTAATTCATTCGTGGGACATGGGCGTCGCTGGCTGGCCAGCATTTATTGCCATTTCTGGCTGCCCCTGGAGGGCAGTTGAGAGTCAACCACATTGCCAGACCCAGTAAGGACAGCAGATTTCCTTCCCTAAAGGACATTAGTGAACCAGAGGTTTTTTTCCCCGGCATTTGACAATGGTTTCATGGTCATCAGCAGATTTTCAATTCCAGATATTTTTATTGAATTCAAATTCCACCATCTGCGTGTGGAGGATTCGAACCTGGGTCCCCAGAACATTTAGCTGAGTTTCTGGATTAATAGTCTCGCGCTAGTACCACGAGGCCATCGCCTCCCTTTTATATTCCAGATTTATTAGTTGAATTTAAACTCCACCAACTGCTGTGGTGGGATCTGAACCATTTCCCCAGAGGATTAGTCTGGGTCTCTAGATAACGAGCCCAGCGACATTACATATGAAGGGAGATGGTGGCATAGAGGTAATGGCACTGAAGTTCAGATGCTTTATCATTCAAAAGCAGTAAGAGTAATTTTGTATGTTCTCCTGACTGTTGTTAGTAAACATATTACCCAATGTAAGACTTTGCCTACCAATCAGGTGTCTCTCAGTTCTTAATCTCCGAGCTCTGCTTAGTTAGCAGCAGACAGCTTGCTACATATGGCCACTATGTGCATGGAAAAGGAAGGTTGAAGTGGAAGACAGAGTGAAGAGTGAGTGAGAGACTAATAATCAGACTTGGTTCCACCTCAAATTGCAATCCATTGAGTTCTGCTGCAAAGTGTATATATCCAGTATATGGAGGTTGATGTTGTTCATCAATGTGACACCTTTCGCAATCATCTAGTCTTTTGACATTTAAGTTATGGTTGCCATTCCTCCATTTGCTTGTGTAGAATCCCTCTCCCAAAGTAACTGCTTGGTAAAACCATAGGCTGTGGCGATCACACCTTATAATTGAATTGGACCTGTCGAGGGCAATTGTCAGAAAAGACTTCTTCGTATAAAGAACATAAGAACTAGGAGCAAGAGTAGGCCCCTCCAACCTGCTCCGCTATTAAAAGAACAAAGAAAATTACAGCACAGGAAAAAACCCTTCGGTCCTCCAAGCCTGCACCGACCATGCTGCCCGACTGAACTAAAATCCCCTACCCTACCGGGTACAGTATCCTTCTATTCCCATCCTATTCACGTATTTGTCCAGACGCCCCTTAAAACTCACTATCGTATCTGCTTCCACTACCTTCCCCGGCAGCGAGTTCCAGGCACCCACCACCCTCTGCGTAAAAAACTTGCCTCATACATCTAATAAGATCATTCAATAAGATCATGGATGTTCTTTTCGCGGACTCAGCTCCACTTACCCGCCCACTCACCATAACCCTTAATTTCTAAAGGGTATTAGAAATCTGCAACACTCTCCCCCAAAAAGTTGGAAGGATAGGTCAGTTGAAAATTTCAACCCCAAAATTGAGAGTTTCTTTTTTAAAAGCAAGGTTATCGAGGGTTCTGGAGCTATCATGGATAGATTGAATAGCAGAAAAGGCTGAATGGTATACTCTGCCCCTATGACCTGTAGAAGTGGAAAACCACATATTCATTATCTAGACTCGTTTCAAGAATGAGATGACTGCTGGCACCCGTGGAACCATCAACCACACATTTATTTTCCAAGTGTGCAAAAACATGTGTTTTTTTTTACCCTCACATTGTTGTACGATATAGCAGTTTATAAATGACCTTTCCTGTACTACTAGATACTACTTAATCAAAAACAACCACATTCTGCAACGCGCCAAGTAAATTAAATGTGGAGCACAAAACTTTTGAGTTCTGGCTTCAGAAGAACCCTCTAAAATCCTCAACAGTTGAGAATTCTATCAAAGAAGTGGTCTGTTTTCAATCTGGATTTAATTTATATAATGTTAATGCAACATGTGCAAACTATAGAAACCAACTGAAGAATTTCTATTGGCACCAACATAGCATTTTAGACCGTAATGAAATCAAGCTTTGCCTTCGCTCCCCATTCTCGTTTGCCTCATCATATGTACCAACCATGGTCTAGAGCAGGGGTCTCCAAACTACGGCCCGCGGGCCGGGGCGGGCTGCTTCCGGATCGGAGTTTGGAGACCGCTGGTCTAGAGGATGGGGGTAAAGAAATCTGCAGCCAGTCTTCAACAAGTTCCATCCCGAAACACTCTACTGGCAACAGTACAAGAACATCTGGGTCTATTCTTTATCTTCCTCCTCCTCCACCCCACTCTATCCCGAAACACCTGGGCTTTGCTTGGGGACATCTCTGCACAGTTGCAATTGGCACCATTGTGTTGGGCTTGGAAGGGGCTTAATTATACATTTAACTTAACTCTGGATGTTGCTGATTTCCAAAAATGTGGAATAAATCTGTAGGCAATCAGTAATGTGAGAGATAAAGTGAGAGATCATCAGGACTATCAGTAGACATTGCATCAGAACCAAGCTAGAAAATGCTGGAACATCTCAACAGGTCGGACAGCATCTGTGGAGAGAGAGAACAGAGCCAACATTTCGAGTCTGGATGACCCTTCTTCAGAACTGGCGAAGGGTCATCCAGACTTGAAACGTTGGCTCTATTCTCTCTCCACAGATGCTGTCAGATCTGCCAAGATTTTCCAGCATTTTCTGTTTCAGATTCCAGCATCCGCAGTATTTTACTTTTATTGCACCAGAACCACTTGGTTCTGGAATCTATTGCAACTTTGAATTAGTTTGGATGCAAATAAAGGATGAATGCCAGGGACAGGTGGCAGTCACTCTCCAGAACACCAAAACATCATTGCGCTGAGTGTGGCACCAAGGAACCTGAGCAAAAGGGAAGTCAATAGGGGGTCAAACAGAATACCCTCCAGTGACCTGAGTTATAACTGATGCCGTAGAAGACGGTTATTGGTTGTTTGAGTGCATTATTGCGCTCAGGAAAATGTTCATAGTCCAACCATCTTCAGCTCATCAATTAAGTTTCATTTGTCATTTGGTTAAGAGTGGTGCTTGCAATTTCATAGTGCTAAGATCCTTTCCCAACTCTTTCAATAATGGAGTGGCTCATAGATTATCATAGAATCCCTACAGTACAGAAGGCGGCCATTCGGCCCATCGAGTCTGCACCAATCACAATCTCACCCAGGCCCTATCCCCATAACTCCATGCATTTACCATAGCTGGTTCCCTGACACTAAGGGGCAATTTAGCATGGCCAATCAACCTAATCCGCACATCTTTGGACTGTGGAAGGAAACCGGAGCACCCGGAGGAAACCCACTGAGACACGGGGAGAACGTGCAGACTCCACACAGACAGTGACCCAAGCCGGGAATTGAACCCGGATCCCAGGTGCTGTGAAGCAACAGTGCTAACCACTGTGCTACCCCAGCTCATGCTGGCCAATGTCAGGAACTCTGAGGTTAGCAGGTGGTAAGCTTTTTTCACACCATCTAACTGCCAGGTACTGATCACTTTCAACAAGAGAAAGCTCAGCTAGCACACCTAACCTTCAACAACAGAACCATTATTGTGTAGACCACCTTAGGTTAACAGTAAACAGAAGTTTAACTGGGACAGCCATATCATATTATAGCTGAAGAGCAGAATAGATGCTTGCAGTAAGTGGCTAATCTGATGATCTCCCAAAGCTTTTCTAATGTCTATAACGTTCAAGTCAGGACAGTCAACAGACACCATTTGCCTGGACAAAAACAACTGCAACACCATAAAAAATAGGAGCAGGAGTGGGCCATTGAGCCCACACCACCATTCAATACAATCATGGCTGGTCTTGGAAACACCAGGCTGAAGTCCAACAGGTTTATTTGGTATCACGAACTTTGGGAGCACTGCTCTGACCTGATGAAGGAGCAGCACTCCGGAAGCTCGTGATACCAAGTAAAGCTGTTGGATTTTAACTTGGTGTTGTGAGACATCTTACTGTGCCACCCCAGTCCAACGCCAGCATCTCCACATCTTTGATTCCATGAGACCAAAAAACTACCTGCCCCAGCATTAACTGCACTCAATGATGGAACATTCCAAAGATTCACCACCCTTTGAGTGAAGTAACTTCTTCTCATCTCAGTCCTAAGGGGAAACAATATCTCAGTGTCTACCCTATCAAGCCCCTCCTGAATTTTATAGCTTTCAATGAAATTGTCTCTTATTCCTCTAAATTGCAGAGAACATAAATCCAATTTACTCAGCCTCTCAACATAAGATAACCCCCTCAATCGAGGGACCAATTTAGTGAAACTGCCCTGTACCGCCTCCAATGCAAGTACGTGGAAATTAAAATTGCATACACAATTCCAGATTTGGTCTCACCAAAACCCCTATACAATTGTAGCAAAACGTCTTTATTCCTATACTCCAATCCCCTGATAATAAAGACCAACATGTTATTTGCCTTCCTAATTGCTGGTTGCACCTACATGTTAACTTTCTGCGTTCCTTGTACAAGCATACCTTTGAACATCAACACCAACAAGGTTTCACAACTTTAAAAAATATCCTGCTTTTCTAATCTTACTAGCAAAGTGAATAACTTCACCCTTCCCTACATCATACTCCACCTGACATCTTGTTGCCCACTCACTTAACCCATCTGTATCTATTTGCAGTTTCTCTCTGTGTCCTCCCCACAGCTCACTTATCAGCCTAGCTTGATTTCATCAGCAAACTCAGATACGTTACTCTCCATCTCTTCATCCAAGTCATTAATATAGATTGTAAATAGCTGAGGTCCCAGCACTAATCCTTGTGGCACTCAACTATTCACTGCCTGCCAAATTGAAAAAGCTCCATTCATGCGTACTATGCTGTTAACCAATCTTCTATCCATGCTTACATATTATTCCCAACTCAATGAGCCCTTATCTTGCCTATTAACCTTTTGTGTGTCTCCTTATCCATTGCCTTTTGTAAATCCAGGTATACTACATCTGCTGTTCTGCTTTAACTCCCCTACTGGTTCCATCCTCAAAAAATTCTAATATATTTGTCAGACAGGATTTCCCTTCAGTAAAACCATGTTGACTAATTCTAATCATACTATGCTTTTATAAGTGCATTTTTAAGATTTTCTTAATTATGGTTTCCAACATTTTCCCAACAACTGATGTAGCTCCCAGTTTTCTCTCTCCCCGCTTGAACATACGAATTAAGAGGAATGGGCCACTCAGTCCCTTGAGCCTGCTCACCCATTCAATAACATCTTGGCTGATCCGATTGTAACCTCAACTCCACATTTCCCCTTACCCCCAATAACCTTTCATTCCATGCTTATCAAGAATCTATCTTTAAAAATACTCAAAAATTCTGCTTAAAGAACTTTTAATTTCATTTTTTTTAACTTCTTTTACCTGATTTGCTGCAACATTTTTTTGTTAAACTCTCTGTCCCTTCCTATCCCACTCTGCTTGCCTTCATCCACATTGCTATATTGTTCTGATGCCTGGATCTTTCTCTTTGGATAGATTTCTAAACCTCCCTTCAGCTTAACCCTTTCTTTTATCCCATCTCCTACCACCCCCCAGTCCTATTAGTTTAAAGTCCTGTCCACAGCCCTAGTTATAATGTTGGCCAGGACACTGGTCCCAATTCAGTTTGTGTGAAGCCCATCCCAATGGAATTATTCACTATTTCTTGAGTACGAATGTCAGTGCCCCATGAATTGAGGCTTCTTCCCACAGCCTCTTGCAGCCACCTATTTAATTCTCTAATCTGCTTGGCCCTATCCCAATTCATGCATGGTTCAGGTAACAACCCAGAGATGATTACCGTTGATGTTGTAATTTGAAGCCTAATTTCTCAAATTTTCTTAGCGGATCTTTCCTGGTTCCACCTAGTGGTCGATTCCCATGTGGGCCATAACTAGATCATCCATTCTCCAAGTTTCTCTCCAGCCATGAGATGTTTCTAACCTTGGCGCTAGGCAGGCAGCACAAGCATCTGAGCTCCCAGTCGCAGCTGCAGAAAACTGTCTCTACCCCCTGATTATACTGCCTCCTTTCAGTACCACATTCATCTACACTCCCCCCTGCCCCTACTTGAATGGCATCTTTCACCATTGTGCCATGGCCAGTCGGCTCATCCACCTTGCAGTCCTTCCCCTCATCCAAATGGCTAGCAGGCACCTGTCAGACAAAGTCAGGAGTTGAGGCTCCTCCATCACTTCATGCCGATTACCCATGCCTGCTTGACTCTCAGCCATATCCTGTCTCTGATCATTGGCTCATTTGCCTAATTGAAGGGACTTTCTGCCTCCTGGAACAAAGTGTCCAGGTAACTCCACTCTCCCATTCCCCCAATTCCTTGATGCCCTGCAATGTTCACAACTCAGACTCCAGTTCAGACACACTAAATTTGCTGATTGGTCAATTAGTTAATAATTTACACAGCCAAAATAATGGAAGGTTGTCTCTGAGCTAGGAGAATTCAAAGGAAGAAAACTCACCAACTACTGGAGGTTCAAACTAAGTAAAAATAGGAGCACCTCTTGCCCCCCCGTGCCGTATTTCCACGAGCCAACTTCACAAATATACACTCTGTCTACGTCTCTCACAGACCCTCTGATGAGTTACCAGTTAGCTCAACTTCCTGCTACAGTACTTAACATCTATCGAACAAACTACTTTCAGCTGTTTGACAGGGAAATGCCACTGCCAGGCAGCTTCCTGTATCAGAGCCTGATTCTTAATCTAAATTTAAACATGAGAAAACCTTATTAGAACTTACCGTGTGAACCGAATTCCCAAATACACATAGTGTGTCTAACTCTGGCATTGTCTCCGTTCCGTGCATCCCCTTACTCCATGAAGAGTAAAGAAGCTTGACACCATCCAGAACAGAATCATTTGTTTGAACTACCTTCTTCAGCAATGCTGCATTGTGATTGCATTATGTACAACCTGCAAGATGCGTTGTAGCAACTCAGTCAGGTTACTTCAATAGAACCCATCTACCGTCCAATCCCCTGAGATAAACAAAGCAATATTTTGGGAGCACATTCAAATCACACATCTGGCTTAAATTTATATTGCTTCTTCTACTTTGCTGTTCACCTAACATCTTGACTATTTTTTATCATCATCACAAGCACTGTAGTGGTTCAAGCAGAAGCCCCAAAACCACCTTCTCAAGGAAATTGGGAATGGACAATAAGTGCAGCATTGCCCCCATTCCAAGAACAATCAATAACAACAATGCACATAGAATAGAATATTTTCATAGCCAAAGTATGTCCCAATCTCAATATCCCAATATTTATGAAACGTTTAACATTTCCTTACTTTCCTAAGAATGCTTAGATGAACAGAGTAACATCCAGGGCTGGGAATTATAGAAGTCCCACTCTACTAGTGAGAGTATGGTGGAGTGCAACCATCTTAATGGTTGCTATTTCTATCACAATTTCTGGGACAGAGTCATCTGCAGGATCTAGGCAGGCAGCCATGCATGTAAGGGTGCATTAAATGTGCCTCTTCATCCCCAACCAATCTGCCATTTGATGACATAGCAAGGGGTCCAATACAGGATAAAGAAGGGATGTGTCATCGGAAAACATGTCTTGGTTTGCAGGCTTTTCTTGGTAAATTAAAGCAGCACAATTCTGATCGGGTAAGCTTCTTACTGGAGAATTTCAACGATAGCCCTTAGAAAGAAAGGAAAATCTTGGAAGAAAATTTTACTTTTTATTCAATGTATTCATGCCAAACTATTCTCCAAACTGAAATCGGACAAATAGGTTCAATGGGTAAGAAACGTGGTACACATATCAAATTAATTTTTAAAGACATAGATCTTATTTCTTCTCCCCAACCCGAGTCCTGGTTTCCTTGAATCACATGCTACCCAGGACTAAGAAAATTCCACTGACTACCACTTCTACTGCTCAAGGCAGCTGTTCAGAAGTACTCTGTGACTTGAAGCCAATTCTCCAATTCAACATTAAATTGATGAGATATGTATGGTGGCTAGAAGTGGCTCAGTGGTTAGCACTACTGCCTCACAGCGCCAGGGACCCAGGTTCGATTCCCGACTTGGGTCACTGTCTGTGCGGAGTCTGCACGTTCGTCCTGTGTCTGTGCAGGTTTCCTCCGAGTGCTCTGGTTTCTTTCTACAGTCCAAAGATGTGTATGTTAGGTGGATTGGTCATGCTAAATTCTCCCTCAGTGTACCCGAACAGGCGCCAGAGTGTGGTGGCTAGGGGATTTTCACACTAACTTCACTGCAGTGTTAATGTAAGCCTACTTGTGACATTAATAATAAATAAACTTCAAACTTTAGAATGCTGATTAGGTAAAAAAAAAATTCTTAAAATATCAAACATTTGTTCTCATTTAATTGTTCCTATTCGTGGCTAATTTACAGGGTTTCTACTAAATATATTATATAAAATAAATATCACAGCAAAAAGAGGAAGAAAGCTCCTACGAACCGCAACATAACACAGCTACCAAACTCAAAATAGGAGCTGCAGTTTATTCAACATCTTAGCCTCTGCTGACAATTTGCTTTTGGTTTATAATGAAACAGAGTAAAGGTTAAGGATGAATATTTGAATACACAAAGATATGGGCCAGAATTTTCCAGCTGTTCACGCCCCACCGCTGCTGCGAGCGAGGATGGAGAATTTGGTGCTCGGCCAAATCTTCGTTCACTGCAGCAAGGCCAACCAGAAACCGCTGGCAGGAACTGCCAGAAAATTCCGCCCATGATTTTTTAAAAGATCCTTTAATACGTTTGATTTAGACACTCAAGACAGAATTTTACCACCTTGCCCGCCTGAGGCTAACGGAGAATGCCGTTCTGCGAGCCCCGCCCGCCCCGGAATCGGCATTCTCTGTTGGCCGCGGACGAGCTCTTACGAGCCTCAGGCGGGCAAGGTGGTAAAATTCTGGCATCAGTGGCACACAGGGTCTGGATTTAGCAAACTAAACTGAAAACGAACATGTCATGACAGCAGAAATTCCTGATTTCAGCCTTTCTGCCTCAAAGAAGCTTTGAGATATGGCAAGACACACCTCCAAAGGGGAAAGAAAGGCAAATCCATGTAATTCTTAAACTCATCTCAGCTCGCAGAATATTGAATACAGGCTACATGAATGTCTTTTTATCTAAGGAAAGGGGCACGTGACTCAAAAAGAAAATACATTTTCCTCCCAAGCGATGACAGAACCTGTCCATTTTTAAAATAACATTTTTTTAAACAAGAGACTGAAGAATTCAGCTTATGCATTTTTATTATGTGCATCCATACGAAGTTCAAGAACCACTTAGTCTTTCCAGAGGTTCATTGGTCAACACCGCACTGTTCGCCCTAGAGACATAATCAGTAATGATGAAAATTACATTTGAATTCAATTTCAAACTACTCTGCAAAAAAAAAAGCATATGTATGGAATGCATGGGAAATATTGGCAGCCTGTGCAGCTCAGTTTTATTTACAGTGCAGACCAAGTTACCGTATATTTTGTGAACAACAGACACTATAAATATTTTTATGCCTGAACAAGAAGAGCAGGAAATTGCCTTTATAAGACCATGAGCCATAGGAGCAGAATTAGGTCATTTGGCCCATTGAGTCTGCTCCACTGTTCGATCATGTCTGATATATGTTTCTCAACCCCCATTCTCCCGCTTTTCCCCCCATAACCTTTGATCCCTTTACCAATCAGCAACCTATCTATCTCTGTCTTAGATATGCTCGACGACCTTCTGTGGCAATGAATTCCACAGATTCACCACCCTCTGGCTCATCTCAGTACTAAAGGGTCGTCCCTTTACTCTGAGTCTGTGCCCTTGGATCCTAGTCGCTCTTCCTAATGGAAACATTTCTCCTGTCCACTTTATCCAAGCCTTTCATTACTCTGTAATTTGTGATAAAGCTCTTATTGCTAAGAATGCCAAGGACTTATAAATTACTTGCATCTTGTATCTTCTAATGAGCGCACAGTGTATCACCATCCAGTGCATGAACAAGTGTTAAAGACTGAATTTGAAAGGCTTTCTCAGACATAAATGTTACGTGCAGTGATATTTTAAAAACTGACTTTAAAAAAGAAGCAAGCATAAACACAAAAGTCAGAGTGGATTTGAGAAGGTTTAGCGGTGGAAAGCATTTACCTTTTGACAGGAAAGTGCGCCTGGAAATGGATCGATGTAGGGCAATGAAACAAGAACTGTTGTCAGACACGTACAGAACAGATTTTAGTACCTGACAGATTATAGCCAAGTAGAAGTTTAAATAGAGAAAACTAGAAGTCAATGCAAATGCAATAAAGCCACCACTTAAGACAGAGATTGAGCCCATTAAAGCTTGCACTTTTTCTTTTAGAGTCAAAGCCATCTCTAATGTGACCCATCTTCAGATTATTAAAACAACCAGAATTGGATTTTTTCAATACTGGATACTTGCACTCATATTTTCAATTCAATTTTCCTCGTTACATTTTTGCCCCTGCATCTTTCCCAATTGAGAATACACTCCCTGCCAATTCCCTCTTCAGCCAGAGTAGACTGCAGTGTCGTTTTCTTTCTCTCTCTTCCCTGTGAAAATGTACTGCCACGCGACACTTGACAGAAAAACCGAGATGAAGAATTCCCTGAGTAGGCAGTCACTGGAATGACCACACCGATCCTTCCAGCCTTTGATGTACAACAATAGTATACATTTTGCGCACACTTAGACTGAAGGAGGCAATATAATTCAGTTTCCATTGCACGGTGAAAAAAAAACCAATTTAGACTGGCTTTCCTGAGTTTGCACACTGGCAGCAACATTTATTTAGGGGAGAAAAAAAAGGGAATTTATAAATTATTTATGAATAAAGGTGCCTTTTTTTTTGCATTCCTTTTTAAGAGCATTTTTGGCCAGGTCAGCAGTTGCTGCCCATTTCATTATGGAACCTTAAAATCTAACTGGGTGACGATTTTCATCAGGGTACTAGAATGAGCTTAATAAGTAGGGAGTAATAGTTTTTCAAATATATATGCTCAAGGAATGAATCATCCGTAAAAATGTAACAGTTTTAACATGATACAATTTTCATGCTTGTATTGGGACTCTGGGTTCAAATGTAATCAGCTATAATCCTAAAGTATCCATTATCTTTCTTTTTCCCTTGCCAGCAAACCCTGTTCACCAAGAACTCCAGCTAAATATAAATGAATTGATCCAATGTATCTTCTCCAATTACAGCAGTTTGAATTTTTGTCACATAAATCGCGATTGGGAGAATACGTTTATTATATTTCAAAATGCAGCTGAATGACATTTCTCATTTTCTGTCCCTCACAGCTATCCTTCACAATTAACATTAAATCCCATTGCTTTCTGCCGCAGTCTGCCATTACATAAATAAAACATTGCAGTGGTGAACTGCCAGCTTTGATTTATACATTGTGCTGCAGTGAAATTGATGAAGTTTTCATCATACTTCCATAACTTTGGATGAATTAGCAACGTACATCATAGTGCCTACACAGAAATGCAGTAGCAGCATTGCTATCAATAGTTAAAGGTGTTTATTAAAAAAAACTATATATATATATATATATATATTACTGATGGTTTTAATATCTGTTATGGTATAACAGAAATTAAGTGGTCGGGACATTAAATGGCCTATATTTTCCATGTCCTTTAAATCATAGAAATCATTGAAACCCTACAGCACAGAAAGAGGCCATTCGGCCCATCGAGTCTGCACCGACCACAATCCCACCCAGGCCCTACCCCCATATCCCTACATATTTACCCACTAATCCCTCTAACCTACGCATCTCAGGACACTAACGGCAATTTTAGCATGGCCAATCAACCTAACCCGCACATCTTTGGACTGTGGGAGGAAACCGGAGCACCCGGAGGAAACC
Organism: Mustelus asterias; assembly: GCF_964213995.1. Classification (NCBI taxonomy): domain Eukaryota; kingdom Metazoa; phylum Chordata; class Chondrichthyes; order Carcharhiniformes; family Triakidae; genus Mustelus; species Mustelus asterias. Next base: position 8,222,874 of record NC_135822.1, on the reverse strand, counting down.
CACGCAGACACGAGGAGAATGTGCAAATTCCACACAGACAGTGACCCAAGCCGGGAATCGAACCCAGGTCCCTGGAGCTGTGAATCAGCAGTGCTAACCACTGTGCTACCGTGCCGATTAAAATCCAGAGCCAACATTTTATTCAGTACTTAACTTCCATGACTTCCCACCTTGTACTGGAAAACATAACCATCTAAGTCCTGATCTCAAATAGGTGGCCATCAACGCTATTAAACTGCCCAATTTTAACGCCAATATTTAAACCTTTAAGTAGCAAAGCTTTCAACAACACTCATATTACATTAATGTACAATTTTGTTTAAGATACAACAGCATCATAAAGCACTCGTACAATATTCAAAAATAACCAGGACAAAAATCCAGTCACTCAAATTTCTATTTTAATGGGCATTCAATTATATTTATATTGAATTGAACAGGTTAAAAGCTCTGTGTGCATTTTTTAGTAGAAGCAAATGCAAAGGTCTGAAGTAGCACCATTTCAATTTTATAACATATTTGCTAATAAATTAGATCATTGCTTCCGACAAGAATTAAAACTAGGACCCAGAATCGAGAGCGCTAATCACTCCTGCAACACAGTAAAATGTCCAACACATAGGAAACTTACAGTATTTAATGCATTTACTGTAGTGTCATCACGAGATGCTGCAAGACAGCCATCTTCTGTAGATCCACCATCACACATCCCTGCAAAGGCAGCCATACTCCTGCAGGGAAATACATTTATTCTGAATGCAAAACAATCACCAAAATAGGAAATAAATACATTCCAAATGCTGCAAAGATTTTCTGATACATTTAACAGTCGTTCTAATTTTCAGCTTACTGTGGGTTATTTCTACCACATCGATACAAAGCCAGCAGCCTATATTTATACAGCACTTTTAACATAATGAAGCATCTCAAGGCAATTCACAGGAACAAAGCACAGTGACATTGAGCCACATAAGGATATACTATGCCAGATGGACAAAAGCTTGCTCAAACAAGTAGGTTTTAAGGAGCGCTTTAAAGGGGAAACCAAAGGTAATGAGGCGAGGAGGTATCGGGAAGATATTTGAGAGCTTGGGCCAAGGCAACTGAAGGCACGACCACCCACGGGACAATTAAAAATTATATCAGGGAAAGTTTTCCATTTCACAATTAGTCAGCATCGGAATAATTTGGCAACAGCATTTTATCAACATAACTGAAAGAACAACTTCTTACACAGCTGTGGAAAACTCACAAACTCAATACAGCATTATGCAGAAGTATTTTAAATCTCACAGTATGTTCACTACTATAATTAACCAACTGAGTAGGGACTAATTTAGCATTTTGAAAGCAAAACAATGACAAGAAGCAATACAAGTGGTTTTATATTTCAAGCTGCTTCTAACCAAACCATAGTCCATCAGCGGAATTTTCCCATCCCGCCCACCATGGGAATCGGGGCAGACCACGCAAAGATCCATTGACCCCTGGTGTTGGGGCGAGTGCAGCCGGAAAATCCCGCCCCACATCTTTCTCCTTCCTTTGGAGACTCCAAAGTTTGAGACCATTCCTGACACAAGGGCCAGAATTTCCCGGCCATTCACACCCCGACGCTGCTGCAAGCGGGGACGGAGAAATCTGGCGTTCAGCCACATCTCCGTTCACTGCAGCAGGGCCAGAGAATCCCACAGGTGTGAACAGCTGGAAAATTCCGGCCATGGTATCGGCAGGGCACAAATTGCCAAGTCTCCATTAATGCCATTTTTAAACCCTGGCACTAGATGCCCAGTAGGAATTTTGATTGAGTCAATTATTTTTTGTCTCATCACTTCTCTCTACGGGTAAGTGTTGGGATCCACTTGGTGCCTAACCATCCATTTGAGATTTGGAATCATTGTATGTGGAACTGTCTTATAATTTTGTTTCTTTCTCACTCCTTTCTTGAAGAATCAAATTCTACTGTGCTAATGCTCTTCCAAGAACCATAAGTGGTTCACACTGCACGAGCATTAAACCTAACTGCCCATTCTTCATGTGTTAATTAAAAAGAAAACATCAGTAGATTATTTTACCATGGATTGCGCCACCTCAAGGGTCAATGAATTGAGATTAAACACAAGAACCCTCTTCCTCCCAGGCCCAGGAGCCCTGAAGCTAACTGTAGCTCCCCAACTATCTGCCTAACAGATCAGCAAACGCAGGACAGAACAGGGGTTGACTCCGGAACCTTCCCATCTGTATTATTCAGTTCCACACTGAGTGGTACATTTGCCAAATAAGCCCTGTTGTGCCAAAATAGCTTTCTCTAAAGACACTCCCCCGTCCCCTGAGCCCGTCTATTTCAGATTCCGATGACCAAATGTTTGGCCTTTTTTGGAGTGCATTTATCATTTATAATTCCCACTGTAAACGCTACTTCCTGCTTACCTAAACATAGTAAGAAGTCTCACAACACCAGGTAGCCACGTTCTGATAGCCAAGTTCCGCACACATGAGGACGGCCTAAACCGGGATGTTGGATTTATGTCACATTATCAGTAACCCCCACAGCTTTCCCCCTGATCTTGCAGAATCTTACTAGCTGTTCTGTCTGGAGACAATACACATCTCTTTAACCTGTGTTTAATGTTCCCTCCACCCACATTATCTGGCTGGCTGTAGAGATTTGCATTCTAATTAGTATTCTGTAACTTGATTTCTGTGTCTCTGTGCACTGTTGGAGAACAGATTTTCACTCCATCTGACGAAGGGGCAGCGCTCCGAAAGCTTATGGTATTTGCTACCAAATAAACCTGTTGGACTTTAACCTGGTGTTGTGAGACTTCTTACTGTGCTTACCCCAGTCCAACGCCGGCATCTCCACATCATAACCATAAAGCTGGATCAGTCTGTCAATTGTGGACACAATTGGTAGACTGATCCAGCTTTATGGTTATCCACTAATTCTGTACAATGGGGCAGATTCTCCTTTATTCTGCAAGATGGAAGCAGTCCAGTTCTGCAGAGTGTTGAATGTAATTCTCTGACTGATGTCTTTCGTGTGTTTAGTTGTGGATGGACATGGGCTGAAGTCAAGACCACTTTTCCTGCTCATTTTCTGTTGATGGAATACTTGAGTGGCATGGCGGCACAGTGGTTAACACTGCTGCCTCACAGCGCTAGGGTCCCGGGTTCAATTCTAGCCTTGAGTCACTGTCTGTGTGGAGTTTGCGCATTCTCCCTGTGTCTGCGTGGGTTTCCTCCGGATGCTCCGGTTTCCTCCCACAGTCCAAAGATGTGCGGGTTAGGTGGATTGGCCATGCTAAATTGACGCTAGTGTCAGGGGAATTAGCAGGGTTAATGTGTGGGGTTCTGGGGATAAGGCATGGGGGGGGATTGTAGTCGGTACAGACTCGATGGGCTGAATGGGCTGCTTCTGCAATGTAGGGATTCTACGTTCTACAAGGTAGGGGAGAGTTTGGGGGGGAAAGAGACATGCCCCAAAACTGCATAGGTACGGAAAAACAGCTTTTTGAAAGTGCAAAATTTGACGAACCAACTGTTCAATCCGTATTTATCAAAATGTAATTATCAAATATTTATATTTTCCTCGCATACATTTAAAATAAAAGGCATCAAAGCATCTGGAAATTTTGAAAGTAATGACTGAAGGGATCAGACTATTGGCATGTTCTTACCTGGCTGCTCTCAGGTACATCAGAAGATCACAATCATTGACACCTGGTGTCCAGACCAGTTCTTCATGTTCAGTCACCATCTCACCCGTGGACAAGGGAAGAGGTTTCAATTCGGGAAGTTTAGCCTAAAAAAAAGCATTTAAATATAATTATAATTCAACAAAAAGGATGATTTATCCCTGTAGGACGTGGTTTAGAACAGAGACAATTTAAACTTAAGAACCTCTTCGGAACAAATATAAACAGACATGGAAGGAACCAAGGCTGCACGAAAATAAGATTATCAATTCACAAAGTAATTATGGATGAGGAAGATCATTTGGTTCATCTTGATTCATTCATTCAGAAAGAACATAAAGTGCCCTCAGTGGACCATCCATTTTGCTCTTAAATAGTTCCAAGATTTTTACCTCAACCAGTCCATCTGGAATTCCATTCCGTAAACCCAAAAATTGAACATAGCAAAAAAATCCGCATTATTTTTTAACCTCATCTATTTTTAGCACGGGAGGTCTGTGACCTGAGCTAACATGAACCTCACCTGTGTTTATTAGTCAGTTGTACATTGTAATTTTCTAGCCGTTTACTTCAGACGATAGCTAGCTTAGACTTTGTCCACTGTAATGTAAGGAGGCCTAGGCCTATATGTGTTATCCAAAATGATCTGAAATCCAAAACGCAATCGGCCTTGAGGGTTTTAGAACATAGAACATAGAACAGTACAGCACAGTACAGAACCTTTGGCCCTCGATGTTGTGCCGAGCTTTGTCCGAAACAAAGGACAAGCTATCCCACTCCCTATCATTCTGGTGTGCTCGATGTGCCTATCCAATAACCGCTTGAAAGTTCCTAAAAGTTCCTAAAAGTTCCTAAAGTTCCTTGAAGTTCCACTATCACAGCAGGCAGTCCATTCCACACCCCAGCCACTCTGAGTAAAGAATCTACCTCGGACATCCCTCCTATATCTTCCACCATGAACCTTATAGTTATGCCCCCTAGTAACAGCTACATCCATCCGAGGAAATAGTCTCTGAAAGTCCACTCTATTTATCCCCCTCATCATCTTATAAACCTCTATTAAGTTGCCTCTCATCCTCCTCCGCTCTAAAGAGAAAAACTCTAGCTCCCTCAACCTTTCCTCATAAGACCTACCCTCCAGGCCAAGGATACTCAACCCGTACCCAGTTTTTCAATCTTCCTCCATTTGTATAGTTTCCTGCTTTTCTATTCTTCCTGCTACAGTGAAACAAGTTCACATTTTTCCACATACCTCATCTGCCAAATTTTGCCCACTCACTGAACCTACTATATCTCTTTGCAACCTCTTTCCATCCTCTTGATAACCTACCTTTCTACCCATGTTGGTGTCAACAGCTAATTTAGCTACCTTACATTTGGTTAGAAGAGCATCCCATCAATAGATCCTTTCAAGGATGAATAACCCCAAGTTTTTCCTCATCCTTCCTCACACCTACGAGTTCTGCCACTCCTGTGGATCTTTCCTGCAAACCTCCTCTCTGGTTAGGTCATAGGAACTGATCAGGGTGTTTTTGATGTAGTTTTACTAGTCTGTTCACGACTTCCTTTAATTTTTATTCTACAGACATTGAAACAATGATGGCCAGAAAAAGAACCTCTGGTCCATCTGGTCTCTCACAATTTCCTGCCCCCAACTTTTATACCAATAGAGCTCAACACACTGCTTTACACAACAGCTTTATGCTGTTTTCTATTGGTTGGACATGTTGTACATCAAGTCTCCTAAACCTCTTTCAGTTTCATCCTTACTTATTTAAATGCCATTCAAAATTTTTTTCCTTCATATGTGCAGGGCCTTTATAAGTGAGGACACTCTTGCGTCAATCTGTAATGATGTTAAACTAGACTCACTATGTTACTCGTGTGTCGCTAGCACAGTTCTTGTACAAGTGCAAGACGAAAAGCTTTGTAAAAGGAACATACCAAGAACATCTGTATTAATACAGCTACAGTATTTCTATATGCTATGCTATTTAACAGCAGACTCACCATTGCGTTGGGCAGATTTTTGTTTTAAAACAGGCCCAACAATGGCTCTGAAACATAATTCCAAGGAAATTACATAGAATTGCCCGAGGCTGAACACCTGCATTTCCATGTATTACACAAGGCACAATTGTCTCGTTTTTCCCGGTCACTAGTCAGTGTATATCTGTACCAAATAAATATCAGTACGTGTTTGATCTGCCAATGACTGCTTCAAAAAAAGTAAACAAAATACAACTAAAGATTGACTTTAAGACAATGTGCAAGGGGTGGTTATCAAAGGCAAATGCATTAGCAATTCTATAAAGTGTTCTGCATAGTCATGCTGCTCCCCAAAAATATAATTTCCCTAAACATTAAGCACCGCTTTCCCCTTTGCTTTACAGTACAGCGTTCAGTAAATTGTTGAATATAACCTCTAATGACCCATGGAAATAGTTATTAAGGAGAGTAAAGTGATACAACCATTGCTGTTAAATTAATATCACTATCATCATGGGATCCAATTAGTAGTAATCACTTGTACAGACAGTTCATTGCCTTTTGGGCATTAGCCTTCAATTTTTTTTGTATGGCACATTGTTACAATTTTAAAATTGATCAACAGGTCCACTGAAGTAATGCTTAAATTGAACCAATTATTTGATAAAGCATTTGAACGTCGGGCATTTACAGGCATTTTATAATTTTAAAAATATTTTAGAATACCCCCGCAGTTCCAGTTTCTGACATCAACCAAATGGATTTCAGGTGACAAGAGCGTGCTAAGGAAATATGTACCTTTATCACACAAGCTTATCCAAAGCATAGGCAGACATCAGCCTCGCTGCTTCTTTGGGAATGAGGATGCAAATGAGAAAGTAGACATTTTGAATCTTTGTAAAGCAAACATTAACACCACCAAGGAAGATAACATTCCAAAAAAACAATGAGATGAATGTCTAAATTTGTGCTGAATAAACACTTGTAATAATTGCACAAATTTCCTTGTTATGCTACTGTCACCTGTAGCCCATTTGGTAAATGTCTCTAACTGGAGCTAACGGGGTATTATAAAACATTAAAACATGATAATAATGCAACCATACACTGAATGCTTTACTGAATACGGTTTCAATTCAAACATTACTTTAGTATTGATCTGTTTTAACATTGTAACCATGTGCATATGGAAAAAATAAAGGCAATTAAAAGAATACCATCAGTGGACAGTGCATTTGGTGTTGAAACATCTATATCACAGAACTCAAAAGTATGCAAATGAAATTTAAAATTGGGAAATACTTGTAGCTGCAAGCTTTTCTTCCTTTTAACTCAAACACAACTCTCCCATTTGGCAGCAACAAAAGCAGGTTTAAATATTACACTATCTTAACCTCAAACTATGAGCACACAGAGAGGTTACTGTAAGGTGTAAACGTTCAGTGCTTTGTTCGATATTCTTACAAAATCTCTGTCAATTTTTAAGCAGTGCAATAAATTCCCACTAAACTATCAATCACGTTTTCAGATCAGAAACACCAACCACAACAATAACCAGGAGGGAAAAAAAACATCAAAGGAGGAATAATTGATGTGACTTTTTGTCAAGAGCAAAAGTTTAATTCAATGAAAATTAGATATCAAGACTCTGTAGGGGCGGGAATTTGGCAAAGTGTCAAGGTCTGGTTGAAAAGTGGCGTGTTGGGCTGGTTTCTTTCCAGATCTTCTGACACGGTCAATAAAAACCAGGAGGCCGTGTTTCACACCGTCATGCTGAGGGGTGGAGCCTCAACACACTGGTAAAGTTCAGCTGCACTGAGATCAACCCAATCAGAGGAAAAGATAACCCCCACCCCACCCCCATAATCAGAGCCAACATCTCCCCCACAATCAGAGCCAGCATTTCCTCCCCCACTCCAAAGCCAAAGCTGGCACCTGCCCCCCCGACTTCCTCTGAACATCGCTGACATTGGACCCCCCCCCCCCCCCCCCCCAATGCTGGAAACCACCCCCCCCCTCCCCCACCCCACCACCACAAAACATCACCAGTATCTTCAGCTCCCAAGTCCGCTCCTCTCCCCCACCACTAATAAAGGAGTCCCTCCACTCTCATGTGACTACCAAATGGGCCTGCCCCAGCACTGCCCCATGGCATATGTTGGCATGGTGCCAACCTGTGCCAGTGGATAGTGGCAGGCCACTGCCTGGCCATGTCCTTCTCCCCGGGTGCCATACTCACCTTTACGCCAGGGCCAGGTGCGGGGATGCATAGCCGGCAATGCGAGGTTCGCAGGAGTGGCCAGCCATTGAGTTGGCCAGCAATTGGGGCCACTGTGCATGCGCCGATCTCAGCGCTGACAGATCGGCACACCCGCAGAAGCCCACTCAGCGCTATGCTGGCGGTATCTCCAGTGGGAATAGGCCCCGCCCACTGGCGTGATTCACGCTAGTGCACTCTGCACTGCACAGAGTGTGGGAGATTCATTTTGAAACTCTCGCTGAAAAAACCAATATGATTTACTCCAGTTTTTACGCAAATTCAACACTTCGAATATTTTTGGGAGAATCCCACCCATTAATTCTGTTTCTCCCTCCACAGACTGACTGACCTGCTGAGTATTTCCTGCAATTTCTGCTTTTAATATCGCCTCTAAGGTTAACTATCTCAGAGGATATCAGGATTCTAACTGGGGCCTTCCAGTTTGTATAGCTTGCTTCTTTATCAAGTCAGTCACTGGGGACAATGATAACCTGCTATTTATTTTAAACTTAGGATTTTCTGCAATCATTTTGTTTATAATAAGCATAATTTTTATACAGCGTAACTTTTACTGATTTACATGATGTCTAGCAGATTTGTACAATGGAAATCTCTACTGCATGGCTTTTATGTGCAGTGCACAGACAATATGCCTCAGGCTATGTTGGATGGTGAGCTGTAGCTTCTTTAACAGTGCAATGTGACCCCTAGCAACCTGCCAGAAGATGTATAGATTTCCTGAATTGCTTACAATTCGATAAAAAAAACAAATACGTGAAACAGTGCGCCTGGTGCAGCACCAAGGCTGCCGATATCAACATGCGTGGGGTGAATGAACTGGAATGTATGCTCCCACCCAGCTGCAGCAAGATGGGAATTTCCTCGCTCGCATGTGGCACAGAAACTGATGGGATCAACTCATTAATTGGATCTGTCACTCTGCCTGCTGACAAACATAACAGCCAGAGAAGGATCAATTTGGTTGAAGACATGCTAATCCCTCCCTCAAGAGGGATTGGGAAAAGTTACCATGTCTTACTTTCAATTTAATAACATGCAGAAAAAAAAATCTAACGATGCATATTGCACCATTCATGCCCCATTTACACCAACATATAATAACTTGCATATTGCAATTTCCTACATGCTGTTGAGTTTTAGGTCTCTGAACTGGATCTTTACTCAAATTTGGAATCTGTTCCCCACAAGGTGGTTAGGGCTAGGACAGTTGATAATTTTAAAATGGAGATGTCGATAGATTTTTTTGTTACACACATGCATTAAGGCTTATTATTAAGGGGCAGCACGGTGGCACAGTGGTTAGCACTGCTGCCTCAGCGCCAGGGACCCAGGTTCAATTCTGGCCTCGGGTCACTGTCTGTGTGGAGGCTGCACATTCTCCCCGTGTCTGTGTGGGTTTCCTCTGGGTGCTCCAGTTTCCTCTCAGTCCAAAGGTGTGCGAGTTAGGTTGATTGGCCATGCTAAATTTACCGTAGTGTCAGGGGATTAGCAAGGTAAATATGTGGGGTTACGGGAATGGGGTCTGGTTGGGATTGTGGTTGTTGCAGACTCGATGGGCCGAATGGCCTCCTTCTGCATTGTAGTGATTATGTGATTTAATGGATTCTATGAATATGGAATCAAGATGGGTGGAGTTAAAAAATAGATCAGCCATGATATAACAACAGAATAGGATCAAGGGTTGAAAGGCTGGCTCATGTTGCTATGTTCACTTTCTCATGCAATAATACGAAATCATATTATAACTAGCAATAGTGGGTGAATCCAAGATTTGTTATTATATGTCACAAGCTGTACACTTGAGGCACTGCCTTATTTTAAGCACTACAGTGTACAAGCACCAAGCAAGGGCCACCTAAACGGAGGGGCACTTAATTATTTTTAAAACTGGGACTGTATCCATGTGTCACTATAAATGACGTGGAGATGCCGGCGTTGGACTGGGGTGGGGCACAGTAAGAAGTCTCACAACACCAGGTTAAAGTCCAACAGGTTTATTTGGTAGCACGAGCTTTCAGAGCGTTGCCCCTCACCTGATGAAGGAGCAACACTCTGAAAATTCGTGCTACCAAATAAACCTGTTGGACTTTACATTGTGAGACTTCTTACTGTCACTATAAATGAATGAGCCATGTATGCTTTAACTGCCTTTGATCACCTAGAATAATGATTAGAATCAAAAACATTACAGGATTCGAGTGCAGGCGACAACGCGTGCAGCAGCACTCATATAAACGCTGAGATATATATGTATATATCAAAAATTAGAATACTCATTAGCAGAAAAAAAAAGATCAATGCTTTACTAAATCTGGACTTAAGTGCTCAGAATTAAAAACAATGCCCAGGGCTTTGCTGCTGGATAATGACAGCTCACGAGAAGGGACTGACCCATGGTACTCATTTTGACTTCTGCTGTCCCATCAGTAAAGGGAGCATATATCAGCAAATGGGCCCGAATTCCACTTCTGGCCAATATCCAATGATCCCAAACTCCCAGCTACAAAGGCCTGGATTACATTTTTTAACTATACATTGATGAATGGCTTGTTGCAGTGTTTTAAGCTTTGTGAGGTTGCAGAATTGAAGAAAGACTGTTCCCTAGCTGGTGAATGCAGGTCAATGAAGGAGCAGTCTTTACTCCACCAATAAAGGATGAGCCTTCGTCCATCCTCCAGGCTGTGACGCTCAACACATTGCTACCATCAGGTGAAAATATAATCACTTCAGAAAAGTAGCTGCAGGTATTGGTGGAACAGACCAAGCATGTGACAGCAGTCAGTATTGAGGTCGAGAACAACGGTTGGAGGGGGTTGGGGAGGAGACAGAGAAAGAGTAGTGCAGGTGGTGATGGACTAAACCTGGAAGCAGGTGACTTCAATGGAGCAAACCAAAGTAGGTGACAGAGGACAATTGTTAACGGCAATGGTTAACGCAGGCATGCAGGCGCATGTGGACAGAATCGGGCTGTGTTGCAGCTGACAGAGCTCACTTGGGAAGAATGAGCACCTTAGCAAGGTATCAAGTCTGCCAGCACCAATGGCATCAAGCTTCAAAGAACAAAGAACAAAGAACAGTACAGCACAGGAAACAGGCCCTTCGGCCCTCCAAGCCTGTGCCGCTCATTGGTCCAACCAGACCATTCGTTTGTATCCCTCCATTCCCAGACTGCTCATGTGACTATCCAGGTAAGTCTTAAACGATGCCAGCGTGTCTGCCTCCACCACCCTACTTGGCAGCGCATTCCAGGCCCCCACCACTCTCTGTGTAAAAAACGTCCCTCTGATATCTGAGTTATACCTCGCCCCTCTCACCTTGAGCCTGTGACCCCTCGTGATCGTCACCTCAGACCTGGGAAAAAGCTTCCCACTGTTCACCTTATCTATACCCTTCATAATTTTGTACACCTCTATTAGGTCTCCCCTCATTCTCCGTCTTTCCAGGGAGAACAAGCCCAGTTTACCCAATCTCTCCTCATAGCCATGACCCTCTATACCAGGCAACATCCTGGTAAACCTTCTCTGCACTCTCTCTAAAGTCTCCACATCCTTCTGGTAGTGCGGCGACCAGAACTGGATGCAGTACTCCAAATGTGGCCTAACCAGCGTTCTATACAGCTGCAACATCAGACTCCAGCTTTTATACTCTATACCCCGTCCTATAAAGGCAAGCACACCATATGCCTTCTTCACCACCTTCTCCACTTGTGCTGTCACCTTCAATGATTTGTGGACTTGCACACCTCGGTCCCTCTGTGTTTCTATACTCTTGATGACTCTGCCATTTATTGTATACCTCCCCCCTACATTAGTTCTTCCAAAATGCATCACTTCGCATTTATCTGGATTAAATAGGGAACAAAATTGGCATCAGTTGGACAGGGTGTAGGGACGGCCAAGTCACACTCGTGTCTTCTTCGTCCCCTTTCTCTATCTTTCATGTATCTTTCTTCTTCTAAAGTGCGCCTGGCAACAAAGCTTGCCTGTTGGGAGCATTGCGGCTTCCTTGCTATCAGGAGCTGAATATATGTATTGGTAGATTTTGGTAGGCACGTATGCGCAACTAATCAGGACTTGCAAATCACAACCAGTCAAATAGCTTCAAATTAAGGGCACATATTGAATGGTCCCTAATTAACCCTCCCCACCGTGCAGTTCAGAGTGCTCACACATCCAGAGAAGTCTTGCAAATTGGTTTGCTTTGTTTTGATATTTTGGTTACCACGCGATCACGATATTTTAGCAGCCTGCTCAAGCGGTTCAAAGACCAATGTTTTTTTCAAAGCAGAAATGAAAAATGCCTTTGCTTGCAGAACCACTCACTATTTTTGTTGGGGAGCGCATTCATTTAGCACTCCTGCTGACAGAATTCTTCTGTATATTGCACTTGGTCTCTGCACCTTCAATGACGCCCTAGACCTAATCTTTGTTTGGTGTCAAATGGTAGTTCAAAATATAGATCTCAATTAAGTGTACAACATAACCAGCAGCAGGCTACAAGGTACGGTTCAATTCTTCTGTTGCTTGATCCTAATTCTGATACTGTAATTGTAACATAAAGGAAACAGCTAGGAAACTGGGGATAGCAGCATATTACACCCTTTTGGATCTTATGTTCAAATCTAGTTTTTGAATGTTGATTCTATTTGCCTGTAATAAAATAAAAGTTTTGCATTATCCAGTTGTAAGTACACATGGGCTCACAGGACACAACTCCCTTCAATTTACCAACACATTTAGAGGTGATAGGATAGATAGTGATGGAATGCCTTGATTTTTCAAAAATACTCTTCTTTTTCCAAAGCATTTCAAGGCATCGCCCCCTCCTATCTCTGAAACTTATTCTAGTCTTACAAACCTCCACAATATCAGCGCTACCGTAACTCCCGGCCTCTTGCATATTGCCGATGGTTAGCCCTGCTGCCTCACAGCATCAGGGACCTGGGTTCAATTCCAGCCTCGAGTGACTGTGTGGAGTTTGCCCGTTCTCTCCGTGTCTGCGTGCATTTCCCCTGGGCGCTCTTTCCTCCCGCACTCCAAAGAAGTGCCGGTTAGATTGATTGGCCATGCCAAATTCCCCTTAGTGACAGCAGGGTAAATACATGGGGTTACTGGGATAGGGCCTGGGTGTGATTGTTTTCAGTGCAGGCTCAATGGACCAAATGGCCTCCTTTGCACTGTAGGGATTCTATGATTGCCCCAAAGGGGGCTGTGTCTTCAGCTGCTGAGGGCACACACTCTAGTATTCCCTCCACCTCTCTTACTTCACAATGTTCCTTAAAATCCACTTCACATCAAGCATTTGGTCATGTGCCCCAATGTCCCCTTTTGTGGCTTATGTCAAATTCCATTTGATATTGTTCGTGTGGAGTGCTTTAGAACAGATTACGAGTATATTATTAATTAAGGTTTTATTTCAATGCAAAATGCTGTTGGGGGGAAGGTTACACTGTTCTTGTGTAGCAGTGGTTCCCAACCAGTGTGCCGTGAAGACGCTCCAAGTGTGCCATGAAAAGAGATTTAAAACGATTCAAAATTCATGTAATTAAACTGAAACTAATCTTTGTCTTTGTGGTTGACATCTCCAGGACCTGACGAATCTTGGGCCTCCCGCTCATGTGCTAGGTAGGAGCCACGCAGGCACGGTTTAGATTTTCTAACCTTGGAGAGGCCCATGCACATGACTAATGGGACTTGGAGCTGAAGGCAAAGGTCCCATGCACCCACGCAGAAAGGGAAAACTCAAAAAGGGTACAAAAACCCGAGGAGAAACAATAAAGACAGGGGGAAGTTATAAGTGAAGTTCCAAGTAAGGAAAGAAGATGGAGAAAATAGGGCGACATGGTGGCACAGTAGTTAGCACAGCTGCCTCACAGCGATAGGGACACAGGCTCAATTCCAGCCTCAGGGGAATGTCTGTGTGGAGTTTTCACATTCTCCCCGTTTCTGCGTGGGTTTCCTCCGGGTGCTCCAGCTTCAGTTCAAAGATGTGCAGGTTAGGTGGATTGGCCATGCTAAATTGCCCCTTAGTGTCAGGGGGACTAGCAGGGTAAATACGTGGGGTTACGGGAATAGGGCCTGGGTGGGATTGTGGTCGATGCAGACTCGATGGGCCGAATGGCCTCCTTCTGTACTGTAGGGATTCTCGAATTCTATGAAAATGGGTGTGCCTCAAAATTCCTTTACAGTGTAGAGGTTTGCCATGTCATATAGAAGGTTTCATTGCAGTAAAGAGCAGCAGCTAAGGATGTGGCACTTTGTTGGGATGGATTAGAAGGAGCTTTATTCTGCATCTAATTATGATATATCTAACCACAAAATTCTTGATGCAGACACAAAAAGCAAACTGCTCAACATGCCTCAACCGTGGCAAGCACAACATTCAGAAAAAAGGGCAAATCCTCGCTGTCAGTCAATCACATTTATTTCAGTTTGTTTCCATTGTGCGGAGGCAGAATATTCAAGCTCTAATACAGGTTAAAAAAAAACTCTAATAGCAATCAACTTTCTAACTTCATAACTTCATTAAGCTACCACTGTCTTTAGCTCCTTCAGCTGGACTGTTGTAATGCATACAAGACAGCAACATTATCTACGTGTAAAGGCCAGGAATGCAATTTTTCTTCTAACTTGCCGGCCCATATGGATGACCTGTCCTGAATATCACAAGAAAAGGCTCACTCACCACCAGAATTGTGGTCACCTTGAATAGGAAAGGGACTAAGTGTTCTGGATTCAATCAGAACATAAGATTGACAGAGAGAATAGAATACCAGAACTTCTATTAAAGATGGCACGGTAGCACAGTGGTTAGCACTGCTGCTTCACAGCTCCAGGGACCTGGGTTTGATTCCCGGCTTGGGTCACTGTCTGTGTGGAGTTTGCACATTCTCCTCGTGTCTGCGTGGGTTTCCTCCGGGTGCTCCAGTTTCCTCCCACAGTCCAAAGATGTGCGGGTTAGGTTGATTGGCCGTGCTAAAAATTGCCCTTAGTGTCCTGGAATGCGTAGGTTAGAGGGATTAGTGGGTAAATATGTAAGGATATGAGGGTAGGGCCTGGGTGGGATTGTGGTTGGTGCAGACTCGATGGGCCGAATGGCCTCTTTCTGTACTGTAGGGTTTCTATGTTTCTAAATACAAAACAAATTGACAAGAGCAGTGAGTTCAAGCTTTCAGCCATCCAAGTACCTTGCTGGAAATAATGCCATTTCATAATCTTCAATGTGGGTACAAAAGAGTTTTTTTTTTAAACCTTGTATTTGATGAGCACGATTAGGTTAAATAGATGATGATCAGCAGCACTGCTGCAAACAGACCACACCCTCAGAAAAGCACCATCTGCTGCATCCACTGGCTCTGAACACTGTTTGCAGGTAAATGTTAACGGAAGTGCTTAAGAGATTTGTACGCGAGTGAGTTGGCACAAACAGTAAAAGTGGAGCAAAGGTAATACAGAATTTGGTATTACAAAACATCAGATTCACTGATTAAATTATGAAATATAATGTCCTTTAGGAATCTCTGCCTCTCGGACAGCACGGTGGCACAGTGGTTAGCACTGTTGCCTCTCAGCGCCAGGGACACGAGTTCGATTCCCGGCTTGGGTCACTTTCTGTGCAGAGTCTGCACGTTCTCCCCGTGTCTGCGTGGGTTTCCTCCGGGTGCTCCGGTTTCCTCCCGCAGTCTGAAAGACGTGCTGGTTAGGTGCATTGGCCATGCTAAATTCTCCCTCAGTGTACCCGAACAGGCACTGGAGTGTGGCGACTGGGAGATTTTCACAGTGATCTAATTGCACTGTTAACCTAAGCCTACTTGTGACACTAATAAACAAATTCTAAAAGCTCAAAGTTTCCAATTTTATTAGTGTCGCAAGTAGGCTTACATTAACACTGCAATGAAGTTACTGTGAAAATCCCCCAGTCGTCACACTCGGGCGCCTGTTCGGGTACACTGAGGGAGTATTTTAGCACGGCCAATTTACCTAACTCGCACAGCCAATTCACTTAACCAGCACATCTTTGGAGTGTGGGAGGAAACTGGAGCACCTGGAGGAAACCTACGCAGATACGAGAACTTGCAGACTCCGCACAATGACCCAAGCTGGGAATTGAACCCAGGTCCCTGGCGCTGAGAGGCAGCAGTGCTAACCACTGCGTGCCATGCCACCCACACGCCTCTTGAAAGCAATTCGAGAGATTGGAAGTACACTGGTTACTAAATTAGTATGTAGCATTGACTTGTGAATCCTGTAAATGAAAGAACATGACCAGCACCTCACCTAATGGTCCCCCTCTCTGGTCACAGTTCTTAGTCCTGCTTCGTAGCTTTAATAGGACCAATTAACTAAGCTGAAGAAACCAGAACTTGGTCGAAGAGAAAAAAAACAAGTGTCGCACAATCAGGAGCACTGTGTCCATGCACCGTTAAATATTAGCTCCTGCAAAGAGATTTCTTTTATTTTAGTTTCAGCTGGTCTCTGCACATTTGTCAAGGTGATATGGTGCATTGATGCATAAAGGAAGTACTGATTGACAAATACCAAATTGGGCTTCGGGGACAGAAAAACACCAATCCTTACACAATCAAAGATGCTGACTGAGTTTTTGTTCGTCGCCAACTAATTATGTCTCAGAGATCTCTTCCCAATCTAAAACTGCAAGTCCTCTTTAGGGCATATATAGTTTGTTCCAAATAATGACCTACAGGTAGGAGTTTGTTTCCTTGTCCCCCTTTCAAATTTCCCCCTGCAAAGACATCAATTCTTAGCTGAATTATGGCTTTCCTGGTTGTTTGTATCCCTGCAGCAAATTGGGTGTGAGCAGTAACTCCACCGTGTGTGGAGTTTGCACATTCTCCCCGTGTCTGCATGGGTTTCCTCCGGGTGCTCCGGTTTCCTCCCACAGTCTAAAGATGTGTAGGTTAGGTTGATTGGCCATGCTAAATTGCCCCTTAGTGTCAGGGGGATTAGCAGGGTAAATACTTGGGGTTACGGGGATAGGGCCTGGGTGGGATCGTTGTCAGTGCAGGCTTGATGGGTCAAATGGCCTCCTTCTGCACTGTAAGGATTCTATGATTCTAATTAGGCGGTGCATGCGAGCAGGCTGTTTGTCTGTGCAGGCGCTGTAATCCTGTTCTCAACTCAACACCTGTACAGCTGCACGGTGCTGTTAATTGTTCTCCTGTCAAACTCTAGCTCTCTAAGCCAAGGAAGATGATGCCAATAGAAGCATCCCAACTGCTGCCCTGACTGAATTTAACTATCTCTGTACACCAAGGATTGCACCTGCAACCTTTCAAGTCTGTGTGGTTCAGCAATCTAGCACAAAAAGGCAGCATTTAGTCCATTATACCTGTCTAAATGCTAGCTATTCAACTGATACCATCTATTCAATTTTAATTTTCCTGTGTCTTTCTAGATGATTTCTGTTCAAATATTGACTGCAAATTGTGATATTGGCTCTGCCTCAATAACAACTGTGCTTAAGCATTTCACGTTCCAAGAAGCTTGTGATGAAGATCTTCATCTTTCATTCTTTGACTGATAACGTATGCCTTCTTACTCCCCAGTCACTAGAAAAGTAAAGTTTAATTTTCTCAAAGCATTTCACAATTTGAGATTTTTTTTTTTGTTTCATCATAAAAGCCGAATTTTAGCACTTTTTCATAACCTATCCTCTCATAATGGTATAATTCTAATGGATGCTTGCTGCATTCTTCCTAGGGATTCACTCTCTTTCCATTAATGGGATGAAATACACCAACCACGTCTTAACTAACATATAGTATAAACTGAGCAAAGCTTCTTTATTTCTCTATTCAGTAGCCTAATGCATATAACCCTGAATTCCATTAAAAAAACAACCTTTCCTACCTCATCTCCAAGGTCCGTGGACCTGCACCCATAGAAGTCTCACTGATCAAGTTTGTTAGGCTCAGAGGGAACATGTCTGTAGTTAAAGCTTGGGAAGCAATCAGTGGAAATAGTTTGTCTCAGAATTATTTATTTTTAATTTCTCCTTTAATGTTTTACTGCTGTCTTGCATTTATTTGTAGCAATGAATAGTGAAACAAAAGAACTGCTGCCCTGAAACATTACTGAGGCCAGTCCCGGCAGTGTAAAAAAAATTGGATTATCATCTCCTGATTTAGCTAATAACCTGGGGATGGGACAGTGAGGTTTTTAGGATAACTAGTTTATCAAAAGTATTTTTCTGAATTCATCAGGTTACATTCACTGCAGTTCATCCAAAGGTGGATTGTTTGCCGATCGATTGTTAAGTTTACCTACCGTAAATATTGTATTCCTCATTCTTTGAGAACTTAAATCTTCATCTACAAACAGAATCATCGTCAAATACGGGGTGGGGGGTGGGTGGAATCACTAAGATAGTGTCCTTTAAGGAATTTGTATCCTTGAGCAGCCAGTTTGGTCAGGAATCTTTTCCCTCTGATCTGTAAAGCTATAAATATCCTTGGTAGTTTGGACCACAGAATTAGCGGAGACCGTAAATAGCAATGTAGAAGTATCACGACATCACAGGTACCAGTCTCAGACCTGGCACATACCCACCCAAATTTGCAAAGCACCTTGAGAATGTAACTTTCCACTCCAATTACCTGTTCATTAATTTTTCAGAAGGAATAAACATCTTGCACTGGGGATTTTATGAATCTAGTCTGCATGTGGAAAATGACACTGGGGAGTCTGTTACAGACCATGTAAACAAGAGTTCCTCATTAACTATGGGAACGTGGTTAGATCTGTCTGGTTTGGAAGCAATTGTTGCACATCGCAGTACAGGATGTCTGCTCTGAGAATAGCTCCAATGTTTTCCGATAGGAGTCTTACTGTTCTCTTGCAGACTTTTTTCACAGAATCCCTACGGTGCAGAAGGAGGCTATTCGGCCCATCGAATCTGCACCGATGACAATCCCACCCAGCCGCCTTAGCTCCATGTATTTACCCTGCGAGTCGTCCTGACCCTAAGGGGCAATGTAGCATCGCCAATCAACCTGACCCACACATCTTTGGACTGTGGGAGGAAACCGGAGCACCCGGAGGAAACCTATGCAGACACGGGGAGAATGCACAAACTCCACACAGAGTGACCCAAGCCAGGTGCTGTAAAGCAGCAGTGTTAACCACTGTGCCACCCTTTTTGATAAACTAGTTTTTGAATGATGAACGTTGAAGCTAGAAAGGCACTTAACCTAAGCTCTGGGAGTCATGTTACATTCCATATTCTTTTTTTGGTTAGCTGTGGCAACTCATCACCACGCTGTAAAGTTCCCAAACCTAACTCTGAGAATTCCAAATCTCTGGTTTCTATTTGCTCAATATGGGTAGCACGTACCCATAAAGCCATACAACTTAAATGTAGAACAGAGGTCTCAAGATTGTATATACATGTGTGCTGATAATATGCAGCTTCATCTCTCCACCCACTTTCCCCAGCCTGGCACCCACTTTTCCCACCCCCACTGCCTCTCTGCTGTCAATGGGAATGCAGAAACTGGAATAATCCATTCAGTCCCTTGGGCCTGTTCTGCCAATCAAGTAGGTCATGACTGATTTGTATTTCAACTCTGTTCACCCTGGATTCTCAGTACACAGTGCATGTTCTTCATCCCATCTCCTTAGTAATCTCAACAAAGATCTATCAAACTCAGATTGGAAATTTTCAGGTGACCCGGCCTCAATAGGTTTTTGGGGGGTGGGGGGGGACAGGTGGCAGAGGAGAAAGGATTCCAGATTTCCCACCAGCCTTTATCTGAAGAAGTGCTTCCTGACAACATTTCTCAACAGTCAAGTTCTAAATTTCAGGTTATGTCCCTTTTTTGGGACAACCTCGCAAGGAAGTAGTTTCCATCAACCCTACACTCAAACTGCTCGTCTTGACTTTTCCTTCAATTTCCTCCAGCTAAACACAGAACTCTGAAATTATTGTCCCGACACCCTGCCACAAACTCTAAGGGGGGAGTGGGAGGGAGAGGGGGGGAGGGGCGGAGTGCGGGGGTACCTTAACAAAAATATTCTATGTCCCGATCAAGCATGAAAACGGGAGAAATTTGTGCCGATTTTTGGATGACTTAAGCATCTAATCTTATCTGACTTTGCCAAAATAAATCATGACAAACTTGTTTTCTGCCAGCAGGGGATGTGAGTGGGATCTAAATCACTTAAAAGCTGGCTGATAGCAGCAGAGGGCGCAATTGCGCATGTGCAGGCTTCTGCGATCAGAGCACAGAAATCTGTCACCGCTTTTTGCGATAGCCGGCCTCCGTGGCTGAAACCCGTACCCCTCGCTACCATGGGGCTCCAGAGTCAATCACCACCCCCGCCCCTGCCACCGATTGCTGTTGCAGAGTGCACAGGGGTTCCTGCGCACCACCCCCCCCCGCACACCAAACGGCACACCCCCAGTCTGGCCCTTCCCCCTTGGCACTGCCTGGTGCTCAGTGGGCACTGCCAGGGTGGCAGACTGGCAATGCCAGGGTGGCACTACCCAAGGGGCACCCCCCACCCTCTGGCCCTGACTTCCTGGGAAGTCTCAATGGCCTTTGGTTGGAACGGTGAGGCAATCACATCGGGTCCCCGTTGATGGGAACTATATGTGATCCTCGCCGGAGCGAACCTTCCCCGGTGAGGCAACAAAGGTAAGTGAGTCCGGACGGTAATTCTATTAAAATGAGAGTTAACATATATTTAAGTATTATAATCGGCCTCACAGGTTTTTCGGGTGCAAGGCTGATCTCATTGCATTCCTGGTGCTGGCAAGGTCCCAAGAGGCGAGAAATTGGGCGCGAACCTGATTTCTCAGCTTTCTCATGATCTTACTGGCTCACCCCGTCGATCGGCCAGCAAGGCGCAATGGTAAGATCGTCCCCTGGGTCTTTGCCACTGATATCACCCTTCTCTCTGACCATTGTCTTAAGTTAAGCCCGACTTTCCATAGCTTCGTGCCCTTTCGATCCCAAACTAAGTTTCTGACACCACATTCTCTCCATCGCGAGGAGTAGCTCCATATATTAGCCCACTTCCATGCCTACTCAGACTATGAGCGACAGAAACCCTCATCGACGTCTTTGTCTCTCAACTATTCAACAGACTCAAGCACCCACATCATTACCCCTACATAAATCCCTACTTCCTATATCACCTTCAGCACTGTCCTCCCCATCTATCACTTGTGTCCTTACTAAATGACATTGGCTGCTAGTCCAACAGTACCTCCAATTTAAAAACCTCATCCTTCTGCGTAACCACCTTCACTAAGTTTTTGATCACTCTTCCTAATTGCATGTTCTTTAACTCGGCGACCATTCAGCATTATGCTTTTGTGAAATGCTTTGGGGTGATTTTTTATGTTAAATCAGCCTTATAAATGCAAGAGATTGCTCCCTCTGCATGACCACATTAACTGCCATAACCTGGACTTGCAGTTTTCTGCCGCAAAGTGAGAAAATCCCCATCAGCACTGCGTGATCTACTCTTTGAAGTCCCATTATAAACGCCTGGTTTCCATCGTTATCCTTCAGCGGAGCACTGGAATACTGTGGACCTGCTCGATTCTGGATAGAATTATTAAGTTTGTCTGAAAGATCAGCTTGGTCCTAATGTCCCATCAAAAGGCATGGCAATTTAGAGGCACCTCAGCACAGACGCCCTCCAGGGGCATTAAATAAAACATTACTGTGCTGCCATCTTCCCCTTCAATACTGCAGAAAACTAAACCTAATCATGCCTCTGCAACCTAAGCAAAATAACCTACCTGATCCACACATCTGGTCTCCAGATAAAGCTACCCAGCACCAGAAATCACCACACATCAATCATTTGGTTGGCATTAGCAGGCAGAAGGATCAAACCTGGACAGCTTGCAACGTCTCAGCAATATTGATGTTGAAAGTCGAGGGCTGCACATCAGTATTACATCACTGACTGATTAAACCCGGCTTCTTGGGCAAGTATGTGAAAGGGGTACACCTAAAGTCGGGAGTTTAAACTCTGGGTGCAAATCTTGCATGATATGCTGCAATCTTCAGAAATGGAAACAGGTGGCCACCAAAATGCTATATGGATCATTTCTGGCACAGTGGACAGTTTAAACTTCACTTCGAAGAGTTGATTGAGGATTAAGGAACAAGGACAGAATGGAATTCTGCACACATCCACCACCCCCTATACCCTGCTTGCTGGATAAGAAAAATTGGAGGATAAGATTCTTGTTATGGTACCTAACACAAAAGGACCTAGAGTTCCACTGGCAGAATTATTCCAATTTGCAGCCTTCCAAAAAGGTACTCCAGAATTTAGCAAAAATGGCTTGGTCCAGTTCATTGAGTTCCTTAATTTGTGCAAGAATATGATTTTGACCACCTGGAGCGTGGATAGTGTACAAGGCACACCCCATTTTTAAAAAAAATCCATGGGAAGTGGGCGTCACTTGCTTTTGATTTTGACCCAATGAAAGCGGAGAAATGGCAATGGCAAATCAGGATGGTAAGGGGGATGGAGAGAATCTTCTAGGTGGTGGTGTTTCCACGTGCCTGCTTCCCTTTTCCTGATGGTAGACTTCAAGTGTTTGGATGGTGTTGTCTAAGGAGTCTTGGTGAGCTCCTGCTGTTCATCTTGTAGACGGTACAAACTGCTGTCACTGGTTTTGGTAGTGAATATTTGTGGTGCCAATCAAACAGGTTGCATTGTCTTGGATAGTGTCAAACTTCTTGAGTGTTGTTGGAGCTGCACCCAATCAGGCAAGTGCAGAGAATGCCATCACACTCCTAACTGTACCTTGCAGATGGTGGACAGATTTTAGAGAGTTGGGAGGCAAGTGACTCACCGCATGATTTCTAGCCTCTGACCTTGTAGTCACATCAGCTTCTGGTCAATAGTAACCTCTAGGATGTTGACAGTGGGGGGATTCAGTGATGGTAATGTCAAAGAGCGATGGTTAGATTCTCTCTCGTTGGAGATGGTCATGTCGTTACTTGTACAAGTTTGCAGATATCAGGAAGAATGAGTTTTGCAATCTAGGTGATGACTTTTCACAAATTCACTGAATTTGTCTTTAAAAATCTGCCATAAATGCAGAGCAACTGAACTTGAAGCAGATTTCGGGAACCCTATGACCTGCTTTGCTGGATATGACTAACCTTATTCCACAGATTCTTGATCAGAGCCTACAGGAAGGAATGTTTGGTCGATTTCTGTCAACACACCTGACAGGAGCTTGAATTTCAAACCTGCTGTCACTTTAATGTTAGGTACAGAATGCTTTAACAATTCACATTTCTCCAGATTGTTATCAGAAATAGGCAAAAGGGTTTACAGTTGAATCATCCAAGCCCTGTTCCCGATGCTCTTTCCACGCTACACTGCTTGAATAGATATGTTGTATGATATTGTCCCAAATGTTTTCATGGTGATGATAAAAGTGACAACTGAAGAGCCAAAAGATCCTTTCTTAAGGATTTATTTTTAAGTTTTGTATCTCTAATCATCTCCCACTTGCTTTTGACAGTGCTAAATCCTACTTGAATTTACCGCCATGGCTGGCAACCTTTCTTCAGTACCTGATTCAAAGGGACAAGTGGAATGTTCTGTGGGAGACATCATGCTTAATTAAGCGCAACACAGTCCCCAAACATGACCTTTCCCAACCAGCAAATGTCACGGTCCAGGATTTTAAGAGGATACCCGATGACACAAAACTGAGATGAGCTAATTTTACACAGGCTAAGGATTAAAACGGAGATGTTCTCCCTGTGTAGGTTCAGTTTTGCCCTAGAAAGCAAACGCACCAACTCGGCCTTCAGGAAACTTATAAGCACCGGTTAAATTAAATAATTATTGCTGATTTATGTGTAGTACGGAGACTGGTATCTGAAGAAACTGACTATAGCTAATCCCCACGTCCATGCCAATGGGTGAAAATCATCACAGCTCTCTGTATAAAAGCAAATTACTGCGGATGCTGGAATCTGAAACCAAAAGAGAAAATGCTGGAAAATCTCAGCAGGTCTGGCGGCACCTGTAAGGAGAGAAAAGAGCTGACGTTTCAAGTCCAGACGACCCTTTGTCAAAGCTTTGACAAAGGGTTATCTGGACTCGAAACATCAGCTCTTTTCTCTCCTTACAGATGCTGCCAGACCTGCTGAGATTTTCCAGCGTTTTCTCTTTTGGGTACAGCTCTCTGCACTTGATTTTGGGTGGGGGATGTTGGCAGTTGAGGACTTAGAAGAGTACTGAAGTTAGCTCAACAGATCAATTCCACTTGTTTAACCAGGAGTCCTGGACATATCCTGCCTTGGTTAACAGGATAAGAGAATTGATTCCTAGCTATGAAAATGCAATCAATGAGCCTTTGACCAAATCAAATTGCAATACAGCTTTCACATCATTCTTAAATATATGCCACAAAGGATGTTTTGAATAGCTATCCACATTACAGAGAGACATAGGAACATAGGAATTAGGAGCGAGTGTAGGCAATTCAGCCGTTGGAGCCCACTCCGCCATTCTATATGATCATGGCTGATCTCCATCACATCTTAACAAAATGAAGAGGCAGAAGCATAAAATCTTAAGGCAAAGCAAACATGATACTCTGCTAAACTATCTTGCAGGATAATATGGTTTATAGAACTAATAACTGGAGATAGTTACTGGCAACACCAACTAACAGGAAGGGATTGTAAATCCTTTGCATGTCTTGAACTATTCTTTCTATCTGGAACTTTTCCATTAAAAAAAAACCAATGATGATAGAATCCTTGATTTCTCATTTGTGACTGTCGCTAATGGTATTTGCGATATTCTTAATATGCCACAAAGGATGCCACAGGAAGACAGAATATTAGCTGAATGACTATAGTGGTATGTTGGCCTTCATAGCGAGAGGATTTGGGTACAGGTGCAAGGATGTCTATGTCTCAATTTACTTCATAAAGAGTATTGGAATATTTTCACAGTTGTTCATTTATGTTCTTAAATAGGGAAAAACATCCTCAGATTGGCGAAATAAGCAAAAAGGGTCACGTTACTCTGAATTTAAGAAATTTAGTATGTGCAAATGCTGACCTCCCGATAGTGCTCGAAAGGTTTATTTGCGAATGCACAAAGGTGATGTCACCAAAACCAGAATGAGTAAGGCCAGTGTCAACGAGTAAACTAAGATAAATTGACCTCGACTCTGCTTTAGTAAGTGTTGTGGTGACAGTGGTGCAATGACTGTGTTTGCGCAAGTTACCACAATGCCCAACAATATGACTCGGGGATTTCGCTTTCCTTCCTTTTTCATGTCATCTCTCATGGCTAGTGTATCGCTGCCTTCAGTGCAAATACCATTAGTGACACTCGCAAATGCGAAATCAAGGATTCTATCATCATTGATTTTTTTTTTAATGGAAAAGTTCCAGATAGAAAGAATAGTTCAGGATATACAAAGGATTTACAATCCCTTCCTGCTTGTTGTGTTGCCAGTAACTATCTCCAGTTATTAGTTCTATAAACCATGTTACCCTGCAATATTATTCTTGGGATACTCAAAGTTAATGGTGTTCTGCATTTCAAGTGTCCCATATTTGTAAACGCATGGGTTGTGGTTTAATAACAGGGTGTTATAGGAGTAATAGGACGTGCTTTAAGTACTCCCCCTAGTTTTGCAGTGTCAATAGATGCAGCCATATGTAAAATACACCCTTTTTAAGGAAAGGTTTCAAATTGGTTTGATTCTGACGTACATGCTGAGAGCAAAGGCAACTTGGCATCAAATCCAATTTTAACTAAGGCATTATTCCATATTTTACAAAATATGCATATCAAAATGCAAATTTACCAATGTGTCTGAAAAGATGTATGGTCATAAATGTTTAATCAACAAGGGTTTTCCTACCTGATGACTGGGTCCCACACGGATTTCTCCCTGGGTGCTATTCAGCCTCCTGCAAAAGACAATTATTACATGTAAAACAGAAGGAAGCAACCTAGAAAAAAGTAACTTGGTTTTATAGAATGCCTCATCTCATCTTTAGTACTTCCTGTATAAATTGCACAAGGCCAAGGTCCCGCAAATAGAAGTGAGATAAATAGCCAGTTAATTCATTTTTGCTGCTGTTGTTTGCAGGGAGTTTGCAGGGAGAATGTTGACCAGGACATCAGGAGAACTCTCCCATTCTTCTTGGAATTGTACCATGCAAGCAATAACATTCTTGCTCAAACCTGAAATACTGTATGTTACTACATAAGCCTAGGAGCAGGAGTAGGCCATTCAGCCCTTTGAGGGGATAGGCATTGGTTTAAGGTTTAATCTGAAAGGCGGCACAGCTGACAGCGCAGTATTCCCTCAGCGCCACATTATTCGGATGCTCAAGTGCCAGGGAGTGGGGCTTGAAAATAAGACGTTCAATTCTACTGGTTTATCAAGATGACCCAACTAAGCCAAGCCAACACGTATGATCATTGGCAAGTCTTGCTCAAAATTATCCATTCCTTAAGCACAATTTGCATGTTTCACATATATTTTCTGGCAAATACCTCCAGGAGATCCCTATAGTTACATTTATAAAGATCCTCATCGTGCTGTTATGTTGGTCAAAGCACCAAAACATTCCCCACCTTTTATCAAATAGTGTCATAGAATCCTGAGTGCCTTGTTGAACAGGAAGTTATAAAAAGAATAACAGCATAGTGCTTATGTTATACATACACTTAACTGAACTTCAGTACAGAAGATTTTAGGACATCGTACCTGCAGAAGTAAACTTTGCTCTCTATATCTTTATATATATGTGAATCTATTCAACTGTTTATACCAAGTCCAAGAATATATTACTTTATAATGATAGGAGTACATCTGACCATGCGACAATCTTCAATGTATGCATTTTTCTCAAATGGAAAGATGTTTTTTCAGGGTCACAAAGTCTAATCGTTATTCAGTGACTCAGATTAATCAATGAATTGGTTAGAAAATGCTGCAGACAATAATCTAATTGAACAGACCTGAAGGGTGAATAGCTTCATCCTGTACCCAAGTCCCTATTGGAATGTGCTTGCCAGTTTTAGGTTGCTTGTCCAACATGCAGGACAGAAGCATCTGATTAAGAATGTTTTGCATCAGTATTGGACTACGATCTATGATTATGATTTACTATGATTGCTAATACTTGCTTGCTTTCTGTTATAGCATCCTTTTTGACACATTTCCCCTTTCCATTTAATTATTAGTTACAATATTCTTCTTAAACTGATTTTCTTTCTTCAATTAATCTGGGAAAAACCAAATACATTCACTTTGGAACCAAATCGCGAGGGCTCCTTCAATAGTATCTTCCAAAACCCCTGACTTCTAACACCTAGAAGGACATGGGCATCAGATGCCTGGAAACACCACCACTTACAAGTTTCCCTCTAAGCAACACATCAATCCGACTTGTAACTACATCACCATTCCTTCATTGTCATTGGGTCAAATTCCTGGAACTGCCTTCCTAACAGCATTCTGGGTGTACCTGCACCACTGCAGCAGTTCAAGAAAGCAACCCACCACCCTCTCAAAGGTCAATTAGAGATGTGCAATGAGTGCTGGTCTAGCCAGCAGTGCCCGCATCCTACGATTGAATACATGTTTAAAAAATTACTCAGTCAAGCGTCTGGTTGAGAGTTAGCTAACATAGAAACATAGAAAACAGGAGCAGTAGCCATTCGGCTCTTCAAGTCTGCTCCATCATTCATTATGATCGTGGCTGATCGTCCAACTCATGTTTGCGCTTTTCCCCCATATCCTTTGATCCCTTTAGCCCCAAGAGCTACATCTAACTTCTTCTTGAAAACATACAATGTTTTGGCCTCAACTGTTTTCTGTGGTGGAGAATTTTTTTTTAAATTCATTCGTGGGACATGGGCGTCGCTGGCTGGCCAGCATTTATTGCCCATCCCTAGTTGCCCGAGGGCAGTTGAGAGTCAACCACATGGCTGTGGCTCTGGAGTCACATGTAGGCCAGACCGGGTAAAGACGGCAAATGTTGGCTCGAGGGGCCAAATGGCCTATTCCTGCTCCTAGTTCTTATTTCCTTCCTTAAAGGACAGTAGTGAACCAGATGGGTTTTTCTGCCGATCGACAATGGTTTCATGGTCACCAGTAGATTCTGAATTCCAGATTTTATTGAATTCAAATTCCACCATCTGCCGTGGCAGGTTTTGAACCCGGTTCCTAGCACATTAGCGGAGTTTCTGGATTAATAGTGGAGCGATAATACCAGTAGGCCATCACCTTCCCAATTCCACAGGCTCACCACTCTCTTGGTGAAGAAATTTCTCCTCATCTCAGTCCTAATGGATCGATTCTTGGCAAGAAAGGGGTTGATAAGTTATCAGGGGTAGGCTAGATGCATACTTGAGGTTACTAGCAGATCAAACATGATCTTATTAAATGGTGGAGCAGGCTCGAGGGGCTGTATATCCTAACCCTGCTCCTTGCTCTTCCTTTGAGGTGGAGTTCCTTTGTTTGCAAAGCACTTCATCTAGCTCCAGTGATGAAGCTTATTGCTATGACAAAAATAGAAAATGCTGGAAAATCTCAGCAGATCTCTCAGCATCTGTGAAGTGAGAACAGAGCTCACGTTTCGAGTCCGGATGACTCTTCAGCAGAGGTTTATTGCTATAAAGCCGCTCAGTAGGACTTGTAATCTTCCATTTGTGAACCGAGAAGCATTCAAAACACCTTTCAAAAATTTAAACTAAATATATAGAAACTTTAATCATTAGCAAAGAGGGCAATTCCAAAATGGCGAACATTATAAATCAGTAACCCTGTCCTGCATTTTGAAATGCAAGCATTTTAATATATTCTACTTGGAACCCCCTTTAGTACATCGTATGCCGGCCCTGGTTACAGGAAGCATATCAATTAAACATTTTTCAAAATGTAAAACCTGGATTCATTTAAATCAATTAAGTTCACCTTGCAAAATATTGAATCTAATTGAACAGGAGCAATATCAGAGTAATGGAGCAGAAAAGCTGCACAAACACATTTTGTTAGACGCTCCTTCTCTGTGCCAAAAACATTTGATTCAAGTCAAAGGTTGTAAATTAAGCTATTTACAGTGTAGGCAGGCCCGGAAAATAAAAGGGATATTAACATTAACTCGCTCATTACTCTCTGCGATCATATGAAAATGTCGCCATCTGGAGTTCCTACTATCTCCTTTTGTGGCTCAGTGTCAGATTTTGTTTGATAACGCTCCGATGAAGAACCCTGGGACATTTCACGATTTTGACAGCACTAAATCGCTGCAAGTTGTTGTTGCTGCTCCCTGCAGATCAGTCACAAAATCCAGTTGTTTTTTTTTTAAGCAATGAAAGAGTTAAAAATTGAACATACGCAGATATTCCTTAACCTCACAGTCTAACTTCATGAATCGCCTGGCTCTTTTTTTTTAAAACAAAAAAGGGAATCTGGAATGTCTCTGAATGTTAAAAAGCAGCAGGAAACTGGGCACAAAAAGTGGTTGATGCAACAAAGATGGTAACTATAGCAACACCAATTTAATTTTTTTTGGTTCCACAGCTGCAACGGATTAAAGAAAATGACAAGATGTTCGCATTGAAAGTGCACCGTTGCTATAGCTACACTGTAGATTTCGTGTTACAACAAGCCCAGCAGTGCCCAGAATTTCTAAGTCTGTGCTTGTGAACTAGTGCTTTGCTGGTATGGCTGCATTTAATTTTATTTTTATATAGGGTAGGTCCTTGAAGACTAGCTGTTGCCTTCATATGATTTGGAATGGTGCATCTGATTATTTTTCTGAATAAAAGATTCCATTTATATAAATAGATATATAGAAGCACACCCAAAATTTTCACTTTCCGCAACACCCTTTATTCGTAATAAACTAGAGACACAATGTAGCTTTCTTCAAAAATAAACTGCAATTTTCAAATAGCTTTTACAATGTGACTGGCTTTTCCTCAAAGTAACATCTTCAATTCTTTTTCAGGTAAAAGAAATAATCTTTTTGGCAGCATGGATGCATGATTTTCAGCACATTTAATGTACGACAGGATACTTTGTCGCAGACATGTTACTGCTCTGTGTGTGTGTGCACTTTTTCGAGAATCTCGCTCTAATTAGAAGCTTGCTAATTGTAAAGACGCTTGCATTAGTGGACAACCTCCTCGTGTTCAAGTATCTCAAAGTGTTTTGCATATAATGGATCACGCAGCCAAGTGACAGCTGTGTAAGCAAACCCAGCAGCCATTTTGGACCAGCAACGCACAACAAACAGCAATGAGATCAATGACCAATTAATCCTCTTTAATGGTGTGGGTTGAAAGATGAATGTTGATCAGTGCATCGGGAAAACTCCTTGGCCTTCTTCAATAGTTGCCACAACATTTTTAACAATCAAGGGGATGAGGATATTAATTTAATATCTTGTGCAATTGTTTTTTTTTTAAAAGTAGACATCAATTGCCAAATGTTAACAGCGGATTACCCCTTCCTCCACCCTCCCAGTTATTTGGCTAAACATCGATGCAGAAGTCTTTAGGATAGCCGGCAGCAGGAGAAAAGCCTTTCCATCCCTCATAGCTCTGCTTATGGGAAGAAAATAAAATTCATACTTGTTTTTTTCCAGCATCTCCAACCAATCACTCACTTGCTTCCCTGTTGCAGTTTGTCCTATTTTTAAAATAAAATGAGGGCAGCACGGTGGCACAGTGGTTAGCACTGCTGCCCCACAGTGCCAGGGACCCGGGTTCAATTCCAGCCTCGGGTTACTGTCTGTGTGGAGTTTGCACATCCTCCCCGTGTCTGCGTGGGTTTCCTCTGAGCGCTCCAGTTTCTTCCCACAGTCCAAAGATGTGCGGGTTAGGTTGATTGGCCATGCTAAATTGATCCTAGTGTCAGGGGATTAGCAGGGTAAATATTACGGGAATAGGGCTTGGGTTCTATTTTGGTCGTTGCAGACTCAATGGGCTGAATGGCCTCCTTCTGTACTGTAGGGGTCCAATGCTTCTATGACATATATTAAAGGTAAATACATGTGGCATAAGGAGAACAGAAGAAACAGAAGGAGGGACAAGTATTTTGGGGTAAAGGCAGAGAATACTGCAGATGCTGGAAAATGAAACAAAAATAGAAAATGCTGGAAAATCTCAGCAGGTCTGACCGCATCTGTGGGGCGAGAGTAGAGCCAACGTTTCAAATTTGGATGACCCTTCACCAGAGCTGAAGAAGTATATTGGGGCATTGGTTAGGATAAAGTTTCGGACTGCATCCTTACTTGCCTTCCAATTTCTAATTCTGCGTATTGCTGTCTTTTGTTGCATTAAAATATTTTTCATTGAAGATTTTTGTCCATTTTTAGAAACAATATAACAAACCCTCAAGGATTGGTACAGTGCAGCATTATCATTTTTTAACATATACATACAGAAAGAGACAAGAGTGCCAATGTAGTTGGTTCAGATTATTCATTACAAATGACGCCTCCAAAGATACAAACAATAAAAGGATGTTTCAGAAATTGGGGGAAAACAGGATAAAGCCACGAGAACATGGACTAATGGTGCACGTTCTCGGTTACAGGATACTAGAGACTGAGCCACATAACTTAGATTCCAGGATTTTCAAAGTAGCCATTGCGTATTTAGCGAAGGAGAACATAGGCTATCGACACAAGTATAGAAAGGGCTGATCAACCAAAGATTTTCTCATCACACTCAGGCACCCACCGAAGCATACTTCCCCCACGTCCAGCTATACAGGAACAGTGCCAGAAGACTGGAGGATAGCAAATGTTGTCCCCTTGTTCAAGAAGGGGAGTAAGGACAACCCAGGTAATTATAGACCGGTGAGCCTTACTTCTGTTGTGGGCAAAGTATTGGAAAGGATTATAAGAGATAGGATTTATAATCACCTAGAAAGGAATAATTTGATTAGGGATAGTCAGCACGGTTTTGTGAAGGGTAGGTCGAGCCTCACAAACCTTATTGAGTTCTTTGAGAAGGTGACCAAAGAGGTGGATGAGGGTAAAGCGGTTGATGTGGTGTATATGGATTTCAGCAAAGCATTTGATAAAGTTCCCCATGGTACGTTTTTGCAGAAAATACGGACACATGGGATTGAGGGTGATTTAGTGGTTTGGATCAGGAATTGGCTAGCTGTAAGAAAACAAAGGATGGTGGTTGATGGGAAATAATCATCCTGGAGTTCAGTTACTAGTGGTGTACCGCAAGGATCTGTTTTGGGGCCACTGCTGTTTGTCAGTTTTATTAATGATTTGGATGAGGGCGTGGAAGGATGGATTAGTAAATTTGCGGATGACACTAAAGTCGGTGGAGTTGTAGACAGTGCGGAGGGAAGTGGCAGGTTACAGAGGGACATAGATAAGCTGCAGAGCTGGGCTGAGAGGTGGCAAATGGAATTTAATGCGGAAAAGTGTGAGGTGATTCACTTTGGAAGGAGTAACAGGAATACAGAGTACTGGGCTAATGGTAAGATACTTGGTAGTGTGGATGAACAGAGGGATCTGGGTGTCCATGTGCATAGATCCCTGAAAGTTGGCACCCAGGTTGATAGGGTTGTTAAGAAGGCATACGGTGTGTTAGCTTTTATTGGTAGAGGGATTGAGTTTCGGAGCCAGGAGGTCATGCTGCAACTGTACAAAACTCTGGTGCGGCGGATTTGGAGTATTGCGTACAGTTCTGGTCGCCGTATTATAGGAAAGATGTGGAAGTGTTGGAAAGGGTGCAGAGGAGATTTACCAGGATGTTGCCTGGTATGGTGGGAAAATCGTATGAGGAAAGGCTGAGGGCTTGAGGTTGTTTTCGTTAGAGAGAAGAAGGTTAAGAGGAGACTTAATGGAGGCATACAAGATGATCAGAGGATTAGATAGGGTGGATAGTGAGAGCCTTTTTCCTCGGATGGTGATGGCTAGCACGAGGGGACATAGCTTTAAATTGAGGGGTGAGAGATATAGGATAGATGTTAGAGGTAGGTTCTTTACTCAGAGAGTAGTAAGGACGTGGAATGCCCTGCCTGCAGCAGTGGTGGACTCGTCAACATTGAGAGCGTTCAAGTGGTTATTGGATAAACATATGGATGATATTGGAATAGTGTAGATTAAAGGGGCTTTAGATTGGTACCACTGGTCGGCGCAACATCGAGGGCCGAAGGGCCTGTACTGCGCTGTAATGTTCTATGTTCTATATCAGGGGGGCCATTGATGCAAAATAATGTCTTTTTCCAGGATATGTTCTTTGTCTACACCTTTACAGGAGTCCATCAGGGATTTGCTGACTCCGAAATAACACAGAAACAAACTATGCAACAACAATAGTTCCGAGGAGGTTTTCCTCACCAGCTATGAGGATTCATTGGACCATCCCCACAACCTCTACACCAAACCACCCATCCCCTCCCTGCAATGGCACAACTCATATTAGCCATGACAAGAATAAAGGATACCACATAGTACATATCAGCACTATAAATCCAAAGATAAGATATATACCACACAGCCCTGATGTGATACAACCCACCCACTGGGCTCCCCAACACTCTCAAACTCTTTAAGGATACTATCCACTAGGATTCAATTTTGACAGAGGATCAGGAGCAATGCAGTTAGTCCCCTGTGCCACCTTGTACCCCTGGCATAACAGGGTATAGTAGGATCAGGCTAATCTTAAGCTTGGAGCAAATAAAGGAACATGCTGAGGGATGCATTCCATTAAAGTTTTTTTTTAAGTTCATTTATTAGTCATAAGTAAGTCTTACATTAACACTCCAATGAAGTTACTGTGAAATTCGCCGAGTCACCACACTCCAGGTCAATGCACCTAACCAGCACGTCTTTCGGACTGTGGGAGGAAACGGGAGCACCTGGAGAACATGCAAACCCCACAGACAGTGACCCAAGCCGAGAATCGAACCGGGTCCCTGGTGCTGTGAGGCGACAGTGCTAGCCACTGTGCCACCGTGCTGCCCTATTATAAACAAAGGATAACAGGCAAAATTCATCTCAGTGCTCATATACTGCATCACCTCTGTAAATATGATAAATTACATCACAAAATCAAAAAAGGAGCGTAAAGACAATGGGTAAAAGTCCAGGATTTGTGATGAACTGCATAAATATGACATAAATATGGTAGCTCTGACATCCATCATTATGAAGTGCTTTGAAAGATTAGTCATGGCAGGAATCAGTTCCAGCCTCCCGGATTACCTGGATCCACTACAGTTTGCCTACCGGCGCAACAGGTCCACAGCAGACGCCACTCCCCTGGCCCTGTACTCAACCCTGGAACACCTAGATAATAAGGACACCTATGTCAGACTCCTATTTATTGACTACAGCTCAGCCTTCAACATTTTTATTCCCACGAAACTCATCTCCAAACTCCATGGCCTGGGCCTCGGCACCTCCCTCTGCGACTGGATTCTGAACTTCCTAACTCACAGACCACAATCAGTAAGGATAGGCAACAACACCTCCTTCACGATCATCCTCAACACCGGTGCCCCACAAGGCTGTGTTCTCAGCCCCCTACTATATTCCTTATACACCTATGACTGAGTGGCCAAATTCCCCTCCAATTCGATTTTCAAGTTTGCTGTCGACACCACCGTAGTGGGTCGGATCTCAAACAATGACGAGACAGAGTACAGAAATGAGATAGAGAATCTGGTGAACTGGTGCGGCAACAATAATCTCTCCCTCGATGTCAACAAAACAAACGAGATTGTCATCAACTTCAGGAAGCGTAAAGAAGAACATGCCCTGTCTACATCAATGGGAGTCATGATGTGGAGATGCCGGCGTTGGACTGGGGTAAACACAGTAAGAAGTTTAACAACACCAGGTTAAAGTCCAACAGGTTTATTTGGTAGCAAAAGCCACACAAGCTTTCGAGGCTCTAAGCCCCTTCTTCAGGTGAGTGGGAATTCTGTTCACAAACAGAACTTATAAAGACACAGACTCAATTTACATGAATAATGGTTGGAATGCGAATACTTACAACTAATCCAGTCTTTAAGAAACAAAACAATGGGAGTGGAGAGAGCATCAAGACAGGCTAAAAAGATGTGTATTGTCTCCAGACAAGACAGCCAGTGAAACTCTGCAGGTCCACGCAACTGTGGGAGTTACAAATAGTGTGACATAAACCCAATATCCCGGTTGAGGCCGTCCTTGTGTGTGCGGAACTTGGCTATCAGTTTCTGCTCAGCGACTCTGCGCTGTCGTGTGTCGCGAAAGCCGCCTTGGAGAACGCTTACCCGAATATCAGAGGCCGAATGCCCGTGACCGCTGAAGTGCTCCCCAACAGGAAGAGAACAGTCTTGCCTGGTGATTGTCGAGCGTCGATTGTCGATCATCAATGGGGACAAAGTAGAAAGGGTCGAGAGCTTCAAGTTTTTAGGTGTCCAGATCATCAACAACCTATGCTGGTCCCCCCATAGAAACATAGAAACCCTACAGTGCAGAAGGAGGCCATTCGGCCCATCGAGTCTGCACCGACCACAATCCCACCCAGGCCCTACCCCCACATATTTACCCGCTAATCCCTCTAACCTACGCATCTCAGGACTCTAAGGGGCAATTTTTAACCTGGCCAATCAACCTAACCTGCACATCTTTGGACTGTGGGAGGAAACCGGAGCACCCGGAGGAAACCCACGCAGACACGAGGAGAATGTGCAAACTCCACACAGACAGTGACCCGAGCCGGGAATCGAACCCAGGACCCTGGAGCTGTGAAGCAGCAGTGCTAACCACTGTGCTACCGTGCCGACACTATAGTTAAGAAAGCCCACCAACGCCTCTACTTTCTCAGAAGACTAAGGAAATTTGGCATGTCAGCTACGACGCTCACCAACTTTAACAGATGCGCCATAGAAAGCATTTTTTCTGGTTGTATCACAGTTTGATATGGCTCCTGCTCTGCCCAAGACCGCAAGGAACTACAAAAAGTCGTGAATGTAGCCCAATCCGTCACGCAAACCAGCCATTGACTCTGTCTACGCTTCCCGCTGCCTCAGCAAAGCAGCCAGCATAACTAAGGACCCCACGTACCCCGGACATTCTCTCTCCCACCTTCTTCCTTTGGGAAAAAGATACAAAAGTCTGAGGTCACGTACCAACCGACTCAAGAACAGCTTCTTCCCTGCTGCTGTCAGACTTTTGAATGGACTTACCTTGGATTAAGTTGATCGTTCTCTACACCCTAGCTATGACTGTAACATTACATTCTGCACTCTCTGGTCTTCTTCTCTATGAACAGTATGTTTTGTCTGCATAGCGCAAGAAACAATACTTTTCAATGTATGTTAATACATATGACAATAATAAATCAAATTATTGCCATCCACAGTTTCGCGAGGCCAAAGCCTTAATAGGATTGTTGATAAGCCTGAAGGAGCCATCAGATGTCACCCTGAGGGTAGAAGGCTAGAGCAGGGCAAACCGCGTTCAGATAGCCTTCAGACACTTTCCAGGTTCTGCGACCAAAACCTCTGCAACCAAAGCTGTGGAAACGCATGATTACTGGCCGGGGGGGGGGGGGGGGGCAGGCCTCAAAAGCAGGACACAACATGCCCCTTCAAGATTAATACACCCAGCTTTCACGTTGAGATTAAGAAAATATGGTAGCCGGTTCTCAAAACAATTAGCTAGGCGCTCGCCCTTAGCTCCTTCTGAAAAGTCAGTTACACGGACACTTCCCCTCTGGCCCTGGCTCTCCAGATTGGTCAGGATATCTGACATACCACTGAGCTGATTTTCCAAGGATTGAAAGCTGGTTTCAACGGAGAGAGCTGCATTCTCGACAATGAGGATTCTTTCCTCTGCTTCATCAAGCTTCTTATCGATACTCTGCAGTTCAGCAATATGAGCACTGCAATTCTGTGCCAAAGAGCTGAGTTTGTTGTCTATAACTTTAACCATATTGGCAGTCATCATCCACAATGCCTTCCACATTGCTAGGGTGAGAGCCCGCTCACTGACCAAATCGCCATATTGAGGGCTTGGCTCCACCCCGGCTGCCTCCAACTGCTTCTTTCCATCGAGGATTATCATAACTTTACTCAGCACTTTGTCCCAGTAACCGTAACCAGAAATCTTCCAGGGAAATAGTATGGAGGTTTCACCCCAAGATTAGGTATGAGATGTGCATCAGGATAAATGAAAGGATTAAATGATGAGTAGCACCAGAGCTCATAGAAACTCAACAGTTGCCACACTCACATCACATGACAATGCCCCGCTTCCATTTCTAGCTTTCTTGTCTGCCTTCCATACACTGCCTCTCAGATAATTCTTGTAGTTATCTCCGTATTTCTCCTTCTCCCTTTCTTTTCTATCTATCTCCTTTCAGTATCCCTCTCTCTCATATTTACCACTTTAATTAAGTATCTGGGTCAGGTAAAGATGTCTATTTGGGATGTGCCCAAACATGAATATGCATGGGTGTGAGCAAATGAGGTTAGGGACACATCGATGTGCTATGGCTAACTGTTGTTAATAATTTTGAGGTGGCGCACAGGATGAATTAAGACCGACGGGTCAAATCTTTTGCTGTTAGTGATCATGTTCCTTCTGCATTAATTCTTAGGAGGCACCAAGCTGACCTGAGAGAAGAAATGAAGTAGAGTTAGAATACTTGGATAGATGGGAGGGATGAAACAAGGTGCTTGGTTGCGGCCTCAGTGGAAGGAACAAATGGTTCATAAGCACTTTGAAGAACCCTGGGAAGGTCTTAGAGATTGATGCTGACAGGAAGCAAAGCAGAAATTGGATACATTAGGATAAAAGAGGTGAATGGGTGGAGTAGAAATTAAGATTATTAGTGACAGATGACAATGGATTGAATTTACTTTTCAAATGATCTGCAATATTGGAAGCTGTTTGTGAAATTCTACACCCACATACACACAAAAAAAGCTCAGAAATAAATGAAGGAAAGAAACTGAGTGTGGCAGAGAGGCAGACACAAATACTTTAGTAGAAAAAGAGAGTGGAGGGAGAGGAAAATCATTGAATCCCCACAGTGCAGGAGGAGGTCATTTGGCCCACTGAGTCTGCACTGATGCTTTGACAAGAGTATCTTACCCAGGTCCTATCCCCGTAACTCCACATATTTATCACCGCTGATCCATCTAACCTACACATCTTGGGACACTAAGGGGCAATTTATCACGCCAACGCACCCAACCTGCACGTCTTTGAACTTTGGGAGGAAACCGGAGCACCTGGAGGAAACCCACGCAGACACGGGAAGAATGTCTGTGTGGAGTTTGCACAGTCTCCCAAGGCTGGAACCGAACCCAGGTCCCTGGCATGGTGAAGCAGCAGTGCTAACCACTGTGCCACCCAGATATGTAGACTATGCAATAAAAGCAAAAGAACGAACATGCATGAGACAGAACGAAATAAGGCATTTAAATCCATGATGTTTTTTGGAGACAGAAAGGGGAAGCAAATATTGCACTACATATAGCCCCAAATGAAGGAATGGCAAAGCAGAATAGTCAGATATCTGTGCAAAGTTTGCTTTCGGTTACCCTGTACAGCACAATCCAGTAACCAATGCTATTGTTAATGAGGGTTCTTCTGCATGTTGCTCGATGATTTTTATGATGCTTCCTCCTCATTAGTCTTACAGATTTACTCTATACCTTGTTCGCTTTTCCAGTTGAGGAGGTGAGAATAGTGCTTTCGCAGGTCATTTAGGTGATTCAAGTGGAGCAGGCTGAACAATCAGCTTTCCGATCTCATTTTGACACCAAAAAAAAGTCATTACTTCTTCTTTCTGTAATGGTTCCAATTACCTGTCAAGTGGCCGAGTCAACACTTGAAAAATGTGCCCAATTACATCATGGAAGTTCAAGTATTGAGGAGCCACTGAGCTACAATTCATGACCTACTGAAATTAACTCCTCAAATATCTTAGGACACAAGCACAATCCATCTCTCCTCTCTTCTCTCCCCCACGCATACCCTCCCCACAACCAACCTAAGAAAAAGTAACTCACAAAAGGTTTATTACACTCAACACCATTACGCCCTGGCTGTAAACTTCTCTTCAATCGTCTAATGTAAAAGTATAAGAAGAAGTCTCACAACACCAGTTAAAGTCCAACAGGTTTATTTGGAATCACTAGCTTTCGGAGCACTGCTCCTTCCTCAGGTGAGTCACCTGATGAAGGAGCAGTGCTCCAAAAGCTCGTGATTCCAAATAAACCTGTTGGACTTTAACCTGGTGTTGTGAGACTTCTTACTGTGCCCACCCCAGACCAACAGCTGCATCTCCACATCACAAAAGTATAAAACAACAAAAAAATCTCAGTTTGCTCATCTTCACCCTCACTTGAATGCTTACAGCACAGGAGGCCATTCAGCTCTGACGAAGGGTCATCTAGACTCGAAACGTTGGCTCCATTCTCTCTCCACAGATGCTGTCAGACCTGCTGAGATTTTCCAGCATTTTTTGTTTTTGTTTCCGATTCCAGCATCTGCAGTATTTTGCCTTTATCTTCAGGCCATTCGGTCTGTCGAGTCTTGTGCCAGCTCACTGCAAGAGCGGTGTCCAGCTCCGACGCCCTTTTCCATTTTCTTTCAGCTGCTTATCCAATTGCCCCTTTGAAAACTATTATTGAAATTGCCTCCAGCACCCTCTCGGGCTGTGCATTCCAGATTATATCCACAGTCGGTGTAAAACTTTTCTTCGTGCTGCCTTTGGTTCTTTTTGTCAATCAGCTTAAATCGGCATCCTCTGGTTTTTGACCCTTCTGCGAACGGGAACAAGCCCTTTCCATCTGCTCTGTCTGGACCCCTCATGATTTTGAGCACCTCTAACAAATCTCCTCCCAACCTTCTCTTTACTTCTCAAAGGACAACAACCCCAGCTTCTCCTATCTATCCATGTAAACAATGTTCCTCATTCCTGGTACCATTCCTGTAAATCCTTTCCGCATTCGTTGTAAAACCTTCACATCTTTCCGAAAGTGCCAAGAATTGGACACGATGCTCCAGTTGTGGCCAAAGGTTCAACGTAACTTTCCTGCTTTAGTACTCTTTTGTCTCTATTTAAAGAATCCACAACCCCATATCGCTTTTCATTAAACTTCAGAAAGTGTAAAGGAGAACATGCCCCTGTCTACATTAATGGGGAAGAAGTAGAAAGGGTCGAGAGCTTCAAGTTTTTAGGTGTCCAGATCACCAACCTGTCCTGGTCCCTCCCACCATGCTGACACTATAGTTAAGAAAGCCCACCAACGCCTCTACTTTCTCAGAAGACTGGGGAAATTGGGCATGTCAGCTATGACTCTCACCAACTTGTACAGATGCACCATAGAAAGCATTCTTTCTGGTTGTATCACAGCTTGGTATGGCTCCTGCTCTGCCCAAGACCGCAAGGAACTACAAAAGGTTGTGAATGTAGCCCAATCCATCACGCAAACCAGCCTCCCATCCATTGACTCTCTCTACACTTCCCACTGCCTCGGCAAAGCAGCCAGCATAATTAAGGACCCCACGCACCCCGGACATTCTCTCTTCCACCTTCGGGAAAAAGATACAAAAGTCTGAGGTCACGTACCAACCAATTCAAGAAGAGCTTCTACCCTGCTGCTGTCAGACTTTTGAATGGACTTACCTCGCACTAAGTTGATCTTTCTCTACATCTTAGCTATGACTGTAACACTACATTCTGCACTCTCTCGTTTCCTTCTCTATGAATGGTCTGTTTTGTCTGTATAGCACGCAAGAAACAATACTTTTCACGGTATGTTAATACATGTGACAATAATAAATCAAATCAAATCAAAATCTACTTTTTCAGCCTGTTCGGTGACCATCAACAATTTGTGCACATAGACCTTTGACCTCAAAAGAGAAAATGCTGGAAAATCTCAGCAGGTCTGGCAGCACCTGTAAGGAGAGAAAAGAGCTGACGTTTCGAGTCCAGACGACCCTTTATCAAAGAAGACCTTAGACCTTTGATCTCTCTGCTCCTGCACCTTTAAAATTGCATGGCTATTTTATATGGTGTCTCCTTGATCTTTCTACCAAAATGCATAACTTGGCGGCACATTGGTTAGCACTGCTCCCTCAGAGCGCCAGGGACCTGGGGTTTGATTCCAGGCTTGGGTGACTGTGTGGAGTTTGCACATTCTCCCCGTGTCTGCTTGGATTTTCTCTGGGTGCTCCAGTTTCCTCCCACAGTCCGAAAGACGTGCTGGTTAGGTTACTGGCCATGATAAAAGCATTGGGTTATGAGGATAGGGTGGAGGGGATGACCTGCTCTTTCAGATTCAGTGCAGGCTTGATGGGCCGAATGGCCTCTTTCTGCACTGTAGGGATTCTATGGCACTTCTCCATGATAAATTTCATCCGCCATGCGGCCATCCATTCCATCAGTCTATGTCCATTTGAGGTCTGTAAGTCATAATACTTCAAATTTTGAAATTGTGGCCTGAACAGTCAAGTTTGTCATTAATAGGTGTCAATAAAGGCAGTGTTCCGAGTACCAACCCCGGGAACCGCAGTACATACCTTCCACGAGTCTGAAACACAACTGTTCATCACTGTTCTTCATTTCCTATCTCTCAGCCAACTTCATATCCATTTATTAACTTATTTCATGAGCTTCAGATTTGCTGGCAAGCCTGTTATGTGGCACTTTATCAAATGCCTTTCAAAAGTTCACATGCACCACATCAACCACACTACCCTCATCAAAAATCTTTTTTTTGGCTTTACTTGGTCAGTGTAGCTTTTACAATGAAATTAAAGCAAAAAATTAGAGTTTCACAGGCATCGGGTGCATTTTGAGACACAATCAACAATATTACCTTATGAAATGAAGTAAATGGGCAGAATTCTCCCAAGCCCCTGGCATGGATTCATTGGTGCCTGCCATGACTGGTTGGAAAACCTGCTGGAGGCCTGCATGAAACTACATCCCGCTGATGGGGGGTCGGACCTTCATCTACATCCCATGTCAGATTCTCCATGATACCGTTGGGGAACATGTTTGGAACAAAGTGGGATGCAAACGTCGGGAACAATGTCTGGGGCTGACTCTGGAGGTCAGGATGAAGGCCACCCTCAACTCTGGACCCTGGAACCACAGCACTGGGTTGGGGGAGCATAGTAAGAAGTCTCACAACACCAGGTTAAAGTCCAACAGCTTGGGGGAGCATATGCAGGTGGACCTTCCAAATTCAGTGTCTTGGATGGGGTCCAACTCCCAGCCTCAGAATGTTCCTAGCAATCCATTTCATTTTGGGAGGCTCATCTTCTTTCTTCAAGAGTGGGTCAGTGTTGTTGGGTGCATTCTCAATATGGTGCCTGGACACAGAGGCAGACCATGTGCCATCAGGGCTGCCCTGCCACAGGATACAGCCTGAAACACCTGGGTGCTTAATTAATGAGGTCGGGGCTTGAAGATTTGGCATGTTTACTCCCCAGCCTCTGCAATGGGAAACACTCTGTTCCTGTCCCGCCATGGGACTTAGTCCCAAAACGGGAGAATTCCAACTAATGTCTCAATGATCACAGCACCATTTTACTCAAACTTTGACTTGCATAATTTCAATTATCTGAGCTTGAATGTTTAGAAAATACGCTGTAACCCCAGCCATACGGTTGAGGATTCTGGGTCTGTACTCATTGGGAGTTTAGAAGGATGAGGGGGGATCTTATTGAAACTTACAGGATACTGCGAGGCCTGGATAGAGTGGGTGTGGAGAGGATGTTTCCACTAGTAAGAAAAACTAGAACCAGAGGGCACAACCTCAAGCCATAGGGACGAGCCTTCAAAACAGAGATGAGGAGGAATTTCTTCAGCCAGAGAGTGGTGAATCTGTGGAACTCTTTGCTGCAGAAGGCTGTGAAGGCCAGGTCATTGAGTGTTTTTAAGACAGAGATAGATAGGTTCTTGATTAATAACGGGATCAGGGGTTATGGGGAAAAGGCAGGAGAATGGGGATGAGAAAAATATCAGCCATGATTGAATGGCGGAGCAGAATCGATGGGCCGAGTGGTCTAATTCTGCTCCTATGTCTTACGGTCTTATCTATTTCCATCTGTACCATCCTCAAACAGGTTCTGAAAGAATAAAATCTAAAAATAAAAATTCAATTTCACATATTGATATGTACACAGCTGCAATTTCATTCAGATGGTACAATCAAGGTTGGCTGCATGCTTGAAAGAAGATAGTTTTATCTTGAAAAATGTTGTTGCAGTCTACAATATGAAGAAGTTTGATAGCGCTTAGTTGTCTGTGCTATTCTCTAGTTTCACTTCTTGGTTCATGTCATCTGAATGCTATATTAGGTGCAGGAAGGCTTCTTCATTGCTCGGTATGCCAGTGCGTTGTTAGTGTGACTCTGGGAGATAGAAAGGGGGGGATGATCCCAGCTTGCATTGAATTCACTGATTTTAGGATTCTTCCTGCTCTTATCATCATTCAGTGAAGACAGCTAGGAAGTACTGGTCAGCTGAAGGTATATTGGGTCCCACACTGTCAAACAATCTCCCAACACAAACATAGCACCTTTTGGTAGTAAAATATCCCAAATTATTTCCCTGGAGCGTCATCAAACAAAATTTAAATGATTCCAGTTTCACTTTTGTAAAAGGTTGGAATAGCCTAAAGTTGAAGAGGCTTACGT
The DNA here is from genome assembly GCF_964213995.1 of Mustelus asterias. Taxonomy (NCBI): domain Eukaryota; kingdom Metazoa; phylum Chordata; class Chondrichthyes; order Carcharhiniformes; family Triakidae; genus Mustelus; species Mustelus asterias. The sequence goes on along the minus strand of NC_135822.1, from coordinate 8,179,218 downwards.
AACAAAATTTCACCAAGGAGATTTGCGTTTTTCACAAAACAAGCATCATAGAAACCATTCTTTCTGGTTGTATCACAGCTTGGTATGGCTCCTGCTCTGCCCAAGACCGCAAGAAACTACAAAGAGTCGTGAATGTAGCACAATCCATCACGCAAACCAGCCTCCCATCCACTGACTCTGTCTACCCGCTGCCTCGGAAAAGCAGCCAGCATAATTAAGGACCCACGCATCCCAGACATTCTCTCTTCCACCTTCTTCCATTGGCAAAAAGATACAAAAGTCTGAGGTCACATACCAACCGACTCAAGAACAGCTTCTTCCCTGCTGCTGTCAGACTTTTGAATGGACTTACCTCGCACTAGGTTGATCTTTCTCTACACCTTAGCTATGACTGGAACACTACATTCTGCACTCTCTCGTTGCCTTCTCTATGAACGGTATGCTTTGCCTATATAGCGCGCAAGAAACAATAGTTTTCACTGTGTACTAATACATGTGACAATAATAAATCAAATCAAGTAGTAAAGGAATAAAAAAGTAGAAGTATCTTAAAGTTAGAGATTTCAATTCTAGAGTTACGTATCAATTCAAAGATTAAGCATCTTCATTCACAGACCAAGTTTATTATACACATATATGCAAGTTAAATTTATTATGAAATGCTGATGTCATTGAAGTCTAAGAGTGGTTGTTACAGTACTGATTCAGAACCACACACTAGTTTGATACTTTCACAGAGACACAACTTCATGCCTGCAGCTTCACACATGTGCGTTCTGCTTAGCTGACAGCAAATTGTTGAATGATTTAAGGGCATGGACAGGAATGGCCACTGTTGCAGCATTAAAAGAATCTCTGCCTTGTTTATACAGTGTCCAGGACACCGCATCGGAGTCTTACGCAATGCGGTGAAGAGCCCAAGCAGTGTGAGATGGGCTCCCTGAGGAGGTTTTGCACAGCAGCGCTCGACAGCAGACTCCAGAATTACTGCAAAATAGAAATAACATTGCAGAAACACAAAAGTGGCAGCGTAACTGCACCCAGAAGATGCTTATAGCACAAACCTCATATTTTCTTTAACATTGAAAACAATTAACGATATTACTGATATGGGACACCAGTTTCCACAGAATTCTTATGAGGTGCACAATTTTGAAATTACCTATTGCTTGTGCAGGTTCATGCAGGTCACTTGTATAACTTGCCATTCGGTCTATAGAGGTCTCTTGCACATTGTACAATTGGTAGTGTGCATGTATACAGCATTTTTCACATCTTCAGAAGATCCCAAAATGCTTCACCAATCAATGAGCTGCTTTTGAAGAATCAGGATCATGATGTTGGCAAACGCAGCATTGAATCTGCACACATCCATCTCAGCTGGCAGAAGAGGCCACTGCTTTTTGTTAAAGTTTGTTTATTAGTGTCACAAGTAGGGTTACATTAACACTGCAATGAAGTTACTGTGAAAATCCCGTCATCACCACACTCCGGCACCTGTTTGAGTACACTGAGGGAGAATTTAGCACGGCCAATGCATCTAACCTACATACCTTTCGGACTGCAGGAGGAAACCGGAGCACCCGAAGGAAACTCACGCAGACACAGGTAGAACGTGCAGACTCTACACAGACGGTGACCCAAGCCAGGAATCGAACCTGGGTCCCTAGCACTGTGCCGCCCACATTTAAATAAGTTATGTTTTTTTTTAGTTATGTTTTTTTTATTCATTCACGGGACCTGAACAACCCTGGCTAGGCCAGCATTTATTGCCTATACCTAACTGCCCTTGAGAAGGTGTTGGTGAGCCATCTTCTCAAGCCTGAACAGAGTTACATATTTTGGACTCTGGGTTGATTTTAAGGCTTCACATTAATAATTTATAAATGTTCCTATTGACTAAAGACACAATTACAGCTACAAAAAGGTCAACAGAAGGCGACACAGAGAGTCAATGTTCCAATGACTTGTGTAGTAAAGGCATCAGAATTTAATTCAGCGATTCTCTTCACTCATCACTTTTGGATTCCAAAAGTCATTCTGGGCAAAGGTGTCAGCTTAGAACCAAGTCCTTCTTAAAAAAGTCAGAGTGAAAGTTACCCCAGTAACTTACTTGCTGACTCAAGAACATAGGTTCCCCAAGGAGGTGAGAAGAAAACTAAAGAACACCTAGTCTCAGTTAGATCAGGCTACTTATTCTTCAAGTCATTGATGGCTCAAATCTCACCCTCAATATATCCCTTGGCTGTAACTATGACACCCCACTTGCCATTGCTCATCAGGGCTAAAGCCAACTAAAAACGGGTAGCATAGGGTAACCTCACCTGACTTCAAGCAATACAATTGACCAATTATATCCTTCTTTGGTCAGTGGAATGATTGGAAACGGAAAAACAAAATTGGTATGTGTAACACTGACGCAAAGGACACGCTAGAACATAAATGAAATTCAAACAGGTAGAATTAAGGAGTGATCGAAAGGAAGGAAAGGTTGGGAGGCAGAGGGGTTTGGGAAGGGGAATTCCAGAGCTTAGTTAGCTGAAGGCATGGCTGACAATGGTGGAGGAAAGAAGGGGGGAGGGGGGGGGGGGTGCACAATAGGCCAGATTGAGAATCAAATCTGGACTCTTCTTGCTTTGTAGATCTTAATGTTGGATGATGCCTGAACATAATTTTACAGTCAAAGTCCATTGAACTGGATTTGTTAGCTATGCACCCTCACTCGAATGGCTTAAGCAATTCCTCCAAGACACTTCTCCAAAGAGGTCATCAGAATTTACAAGGTAATTAGGAAAAAAAACAAAACCATCAGAAGAAAACAATAGGGTCTTAAATCAAAATGATTTCCAATCGTTTGTTTTTCTTAAAGGGAGTTAGAATGGTAAGTAACTAGGAAACTGAGAGAAAGTACAGCCATGCATTTGTTTGATTACCAAGACTAATAGGGCTTTAAAAAATAAAATAAAAATATTTACTCTGAAAAATTTATCATATGATGCTTTTACAAATTAGACTGTCATGTCAGTTGCATCAAACATTAATTTGGTTTAGGCTCAATTACAAAATATTGTAATTGAAAGCGTCATGTGTGATAACGGCACAGAAATATGTAGGTTTATGCAGTACAGCATGACTCTTATTCAAAACAATAAGCAAGCACACAAGCGTATTGTGCTGCATCAGCTAACCTCACAATGTAAAGCTCTGATCTACAATTTCATTAGTGAAGCAATTGTGATCTGCTCTATACAACTACCAGCATTTCACGAGTTAAGATGCAAGAAAAGGAACTCAGATCTTTTACACCGTTGCCATAATTACCAAGTCACCACAGAGAAATAAAATGAACAGAATAGCAGAATGTAAACCCCCACTTACACTAACAAAAAGAAAATCATTCTGCAATTCCATACAATAAAAAAATCAACACTTAATGCGTTCAGTCATTGAATATTGTGGCAATATTAAACAGACATAATCAAGGATTCTAACCCTCAAAACATCAGCCAAAGTTCCAGCCAAAAGCAACTCCTTGTCATTTGATTCCGGAGTTGAGAGGGTTGGCTTATGAGGAGAAACTGAGTAGACTGGGGCTATACTCATTGGAATTCAGAAGAATGAGAGGAGATCTTATAGAAACATACAAGATTATGAAGGGAATAGGATAGAAGCAGGGAAGTTGTTTCCACTGGCAGGTGAAACTAGAACTAGGGGGCATGGCCTCAAAATAAGGGAGAGCAGATTTAGGACTGAGTTGAGGAGGAACTTCTTCACCCAAAGGGCTGTGAATCTGTGGAATTCCCTGCCCAGTGAAGTAGTTGAGGCTACCTCATTGAACATTTTTAAGGCAAGGATAGAAACATTTTTGAACAGTAAAGGAATTAAGGGGTATGGTGAGCGGATGGGTAAGTGGAGCTGGGTCCACAAAAAGATCAGCCGTGAACCTATCTAATGGCAGAGCAGGCTCGACAGGCCAGATGGCCTACTCCTGCTCCTTGTTCTAATGTTCTTCTGTTCATTTAGTTACGCAACAGCCTTGCTGCACACAGCATTAATGCTTGCCCACTTGGCAAAGACACCAGAATATAATTTTTTAAACCACTGGATTATGTAATCCAATGCCACCTATACTTCATACACAGGCTATGTTTTCTACTGTTCCATTCTCATTTATTGAGACAATTTAATTGCACCACTCACTCTCATTAGAACTGACAGGCAAGGAAGCTCCACCCACCTTAGCAGACAGTAAACAGATTAGCATCTGCCAACTCTCTGCCCAGTTCTTCAGCAGGGAATTACTTCCTTCCTGAGTTGCATACCTGCCAGTACACGCCTGAACACCATCTAAGTGAATCCAGCTCTCGATGGCCGGTGCTACTTGACGTTTTACTGCAGCAGGTGATCACAGCTGCAAACCACAGTTTGCTTTTAGCAGACCTTCTATGGTGCAACAATTAGAACTCAACAATTGATTTCAGCATGCATGGACTCATGAGGGAGAATGGAAGAAAAAGCTTTCCAGTTCGCGCTCCTATCTGTTATCCCGCGACTCCTGATAGGGGCGACACGGTGGCACGGCGTTTAGCACTGCTGACTCACAGCACCAGAGGACAGGGTTCAATTCTTGGCTTGAGTCTGCACATTCTCCCCGTGTCTGTGTGGGTTTCCTCCGGATGTTCCAGTTTCCTCCCACAGTCCGAAAGACATGCTGGTTAGGTGCATTGGCCGTGCTAAATTGCCCCTCAGTGTCCCCGAACAGGCGCCGGAGTGTGGCGACTAGGGGGTATTCACAGTAACTTAATTGCAGTGTTAATATAAGCCTACTTGTGACACTAATAAATAAATGGTAAGTGCTCTTGTGGAAATTGGTTACAAGCAAGATCCAGATTGGCTGTGATATTTCCATGGTCAAATCACGCGGCAACATTAACCACCCACTTTCAAATGTTGAAATTACCATTCTTGTGTATGAACATTTGATATAGATGTGCTTTACTTTGTTGTTTCCTTGACAGAGTCAAGCATAACTAAGGCCTAGATTGTAATATGAGTGTAGTGCCTCTACCTCATTTCATCATGTGCTGATGTGTTGATAACTAATTGATAAACTGCTAAGATAAAGACAAAGATGCTGGAATCTGAAGTAGAAACAGAAAATGCTGGAACATCTCAGCAGGTCTGTGGAGAGAGAACAGAACCTATGTTTCGAGTCCGGACGACCTTTCATCAGAGCTCTTGGGAGTTTACAACAGTATTAGTTTGAAATTCAAGGGAGATACTTTGTGCAAAATATTTTAATGAAAGCCCCATACAAATAAAGTGCATGACACTGTTACCTCCAGAATCAGAAAGCTGTGGGTTCAAGATCCACCACTAGACCTGAGCATATAACTAAATTGTCATGCTGTAACAGTACCGAAGGAGTACTGTTATCATCAGGGATGACACTTTTCATGAGACATTAACACAAAGATCCATTGGCACAAGTTGAGCAGAGAGTTCTCCTCAAAACTGACCAACAATCTTTCCTCAAGCAACAGTGACTCATCTTGCTATTTATGAGATCTTGCTGCACAAAAACAATGGCTGCCTCATTTGCTTAAATAATAACTACATCAAAATGTATTTTGAGATGTTTGAAATGTGCGTTAAGATACCATATAAATGCAAGTCTTTCTTTGCAGAGGACCAGCAACCTCAGTGGTCATTCTTCACTTTGCAGCCTGCATCAAATATTGCTAGGCTGTGAGCCATTAACAGCCTATGACTTCAGGTGTTGTCCATGTGGGTGCGAGTGACCGGAACTGAGAACTCCTGTCAATTTCTCCCATCACTCAAGTCGGGAGACGCTGAGACAATTGCTGTACCCTCAGTCCTGCCTTGAATAAGATAAGTGATCATAACACAAATCAAAAACTTGCAGGGTTCGACACAATTGAAAGTTCTTTAGACACACCGACTGCCATTAACATGGTGGTGTTGATCAACATCCATCCCTGTCAAATTAACTAAGTATTCTGAAATATTTATCAACATAAAACAAAGTGCTCTATGTTTTCCTTTATTTGTTCTTAGGATGTGGGTGTCACTGGCAAGGTCAGCTTTTGTTGCCCATCCCTAATAGTCCTGAAACTGAGTTGGTTTGCTAGGCCATTTCAGAAGGCAGTTAAGAGTCAATCACATTGCTGTGAGTCACAAGTAGGCCGAAGGGCCTGTTCCTGTGCTGCAATTTTCTTTGTTTTTAGGCCAGACCGGATAAGGATGGCAGATTTCCTCCCCGAAAGGACCACATGGGGTTTTACAGTAATCAATGATTGTTTCATGGTCACTATTACTAACTTTCAATTCCAAATATATTAACTAAAATCAAATTCCATCAGCTGTTGTGGCGAGATTTGAACCCATGTCCCTACAGTTTAGCCTGAGTTTCTGGATTGCTTGTCCAGTGAAATTACCACAATGCTGCCACCTCCCCTCTTGATTGTGGCAGACAAGTTTTCTTTAGGTGTGCTTCGCTCTGGAACAACTTAGTACACAAACAAATCTTGAACTTACTCTGACCATGCACAAGATAAATTGTCATGATGTGCAGATACCGGTGTTGGACTGGGGTGGGCACAGTAAGAAGTCTCACAACACCAGGTTAAAGTCCAACAGGTTTATTTTGAATCACGAGCTTTCAGAGCACTGCTCCTTCATCAGGTGAAGGAGCAGCGCTCCGAAAGCTTGTGAATCCAAATAAACCTGTTGGACTTTAACCTGGTGTTGTGAGATTTCTTAATACAAGTTATAATATTATGAATAGGAAGAAGTTGTGACCCTGGTATTAGCTGAAATTAAATTGTTGAGCTTCATTTGACAGAATTCAAGTTAGAATTACAATACCCAAGAGACTAATTTTAGTGTGCTCTAGGTGGTAAGGCAACTAACTAATTTACCGATATAGGTGTTAAGTTTATATGTCACCGTTACCACTGTACAAAAGGTAGTGGAAATCTGGAACAATCTTCTCCAAGCTATTCAGGCTAGGTAATTTCAAAACTTAAATGACACATTTTTGTTTGGTAAAGATATCACGGTTATTTACAAGACGGTAAATGGAGGAAAGGCATAGGATCAATCATGATCTAACTGAATAACAGAACAGATGCAAGGGTCTACTCCTGTTGGTCTGAATGGTCTACTCCTGTTCCCAACCTTCTTCACAAGTTTCTATGATCAATTAACAGTAAATAAACACAGAAAATAAGTGCAGGAGGAGGCCATTCAGACCTTCGAGCCTGCACCACCATTCAATATGATCATGGCTGATCATGCACTTTCAGTATCCCACTCCCACTTTCTCTCCATACCCCTTGATCCTTTCAGCCACATCCGGCTCCCTCTTGAACATATTTAACTAACTGGTCTCAACAGTTTTCTGTGGTAGAGAATTCCACAGGTTCGCAACTCTCTAAGGGTAAAGAAGTTCTTCCTCATCTCAGTCCTGAATGGTTTACCCCTTATTCTTAGATTGTGACCTCTAGTTCTCGACTTCCCCAACATTGGGAACATTCTTCCCGCATCTAGTCTGTCCGGTCCCATCTGGATTTTATGTTTCTATGAGATTCCCCTCTCATTGTTCTAAATTCCAGTGAGTACAAGCCCAGTCGATCCAGTCTTTCTTCATATATGTCAGTCCTGCCATTCCGGGAATCAGTCTGGTGAACCTTCGCTGGACTCCCTCAATAGCAAGAATGTCCAAAGATGTGCGGGTTAGGTTGATTGGCCAGGTTAAAAAAAAATTGCCCCTTAGAGTCCTGAGATGCGTAGGTTAGAGGGATTAGCGGGTAAATATGTGGGGGTAGGGCCTGGGTGGGATTGTGGTCGGTGCAGACTCGATGGGCCGAATGGCCTCCTTCTGCACTGTAGGGTTTCTATGGTTTCTATGTCCTTCCTCAGGCTAGGAGACAAAAACTGCACACAATACTCAAGGTATGGCCTCACCAATGCCCCATATAACTGCAACAAGACAACCCTACTTTATATCTACCGTTATTAATCCCCTACCACACTATAATTTTATTTTGATCACCTTTTCACATTCAAAATCAAAGTCAAATAATCAAACAATCCAAATTTTGTTTTAGATTTGTGACTATTTTCTCTGAATACACTGATTTCTCCTATAGTAGTATGCTTAAAGGTGTACAGTTTGATGGTACAATGGATTAATGTGTCAACACAGTATTCTTATAGAGCAACGGTGTCCTCATAGCATCCGTGCCAGTAGTGAGTTCCCAATCTCAAGTGAATTGTCAAGGTGCAGTGAGGAAAAGGGCTGAGTAAATCCTGGCCAATTCTACAGAGGTTTTAATAACTAACTCAATTAAAAATACTATAGGAAGAAAAATCTATTCTAATATTGACCAAAAACTGTCGAACTTTTAGTAACAGAAGAACTGTTTTCTAGAAAAACAAGAAGGGCACCAACTCTTGACCATTTAATAAAAAACATCTTTTGGTGACATTTATGCAAAATTAAAAGCTTTGCTAATGTCAGCCACATCGCAACTACTTAAATTATTTACCAAAGACAACTTCAAATATATCAATTTACAAAATGCTTTGTGAGCATCACATTAAGATATTTTATCATCTCATCTTATAAATTTTAAATTAACAAGTGTCATTGGTCTTTTCAGAAAAGTGCATATCATTTCAACTGAAAGCTAATCTGAATTTATTTTTTCTAATGCCTATTCAGGTGGCAGTGGTTAGCACTGCTACCTCCCAGCTCCAGGAACCTGGATTCGATTCCCGGCTTGGGTCACTGTCCGTGTGGAGTTTGCACGTTCTCCCTGTGTCTGCGTGGGTTTCTTCCGGGTGCTCCAGTTTCCTCCCACAGTCCAAAGATGTGCGGGTTAGGTTGATTGGCCATGCTAAATTGCCCCTTAGTGTCAGGGGATGTGTAGGTTAGAGGGATTAGCGGGGTAAATGTGTGGGGTTGTGGGCACAGGGCCTGAGGTGGGATTGTTGTCGGTGCAGACTCGATGGGCTAAATGGCCTCCTTCTGCACTGTAGGAATTCTATTCCATGAATACTACAATTTCCAGGGGCTTCAGAGTTGAGAACCATTATTTATAAAACCTTCTGTATAGTAATGGCATTTAAATACATAAAGTTTCAAGCATTCTTGAAGCATCTTTTACTCTCAAACATCTGGATTCCTTTGATATTCTGGCTGCCAAAGGCGTTGATCAGAGTTTTACTACTGCATCAACAGAGCTGAATGAGGATGGGAAGTGACTCCATGATATCCAAAAACAAATGGCCACTATGTTTACAGAATATTCACAATACTTTTGCAGATTTGCTTCAAAGTACACCACTTCTCATCAATGAGCTTGCTTTCAGAGTATCTCCTATGAACTTTGTTAACAATGTGATTAGAATTGGATCTAAGGTGGATTCAAGTAGCTGGCATTGGAGATTGCATCAAGCAACAATATCCATTTGCAAACAATGAATATAAGTTTCAAATTAAAAGAGCAGGTAACTAGTACCAGCTTTGTCATTATATAGCTTTGCTTTTATTTTTTCTTAAAAATTTACATTGCATTTGTTCCTCATATCAAGTTTTTAAAAAAAATTTCTTTTTGCAAATCAAGTTTGGAGTCAAAAAGACTGAAGTTCAAGTATGCAGAAGAACTATCATCTGAGGTCCCACCCATCACTGAAAAACCACCAATAGCTGTCCACACCAAATCCTTCCTACTACCATTTTCCTAGCCAAACAACTGACAGGCCCAAATAGTTCTCACACCCACGTACATCCTAAAAAAATAGGTGCATTTTCTGTGCTTAAAGGATATCAAACAGATGTAAATTACGTGAACATTGCTACAAACTCTGCTTTAGATAGGGTCTGAAAGAGAAAATTCACAAATTGCCAGCGAAATTATAATATAATTTTTCTGGAGATTTGATTTCTCCTCTTAGTCTCCAAACCAAAAGAAATTGCTGACAATCCTTTACTTTACAAAATGAAAGAGAGAGAAAGACAGCAAGCTGTTCAGGAAGAGTCACCATTTTCTGTTTAATGCTGATCAAACGTTGAAAAACAGCAGCAAAAAGCCTTGCAGCATTAATAATGAAGATTTCATAATAAATATTTGACAAGACGAGGAATCTACAAACCACAGCCTTTTAGGATAGGCCAGAATAAATAAGCCTACCTCCGAGGGCTGAAGAGATCATCCATGGTCAAAACAAGTCCTTTAGGTTTAATTATATCCCCAAGTCTGGCTACAGTCTGCACTGAAAGCAAAACTCTCCCTTTTTCCTACTCTCAGCACTCAAAATGGTGGCACACGCAGTCTCTGAGAGACCTCAGAAAGCTTTCACTGAGCTTGTGCTATGACCTCAGCCACCACGCAGAGCGTAAAAACTTCCCTTCCAAATGTCAGCACTGAGCATGTGCCATGACCCTGCCTCCCTCACATACAGAGCAATCAATCTCCCCCTTTATGTTCTCTAAATAAGCATGCTGAACCAGCTCCCAGCTCCAGGGAGCTTCAGCGAGCATGCTGAAAGGGGCCCCATCAAGGGGGGTACTGTGACAAACATCAAACCAAGATCACTTCTGATTCGAGTTGGCTTATTGAAGATACGTCAAAATCGCTGTCACAACACCCGATTAAAAACGATAAACAAATCTGAGGCCGTTATAATCCAGAATAAAATGATCATGGTCAGCTGTGAGCATATTTTTTAAAAACTGCAAAATACGCCGATACTCAATTTCTTACTGAAAAAGCAGTGTTTCAATGGCATTTCTTTCCTTTAAAGAAATTACATCAAAACAAAAGATATTTCAAGTCAATTTTATTTAATTTTCAATTGTTCATTTGTTCATATTATTTGTAATCAAACAAAATGATCAAAGTACAAGTACTATCGGATATTGGATTTAAATGGACAGAATTAATTGTCCCACAGCACAGAAAAAGGTTAGCGAGCCCACAGTACCTCTGTCAATTATCTGCAACCCATTTCATCCCCTTCTTCCAGGTCATCCCACATAACCCTTTAATTTTTTCCAATTCAAGTAAATATCCTATTCCCATTTGAATGCTGCTATTGAAACGGCTTCCACTGCCTGTTGCATATTGTTCTGACTTTTGCACATATCATTTAAGATAGTGTCATTTCAAAAAGGCATCAGTATTTTACAGTAATTCTTGCTATTACTGAGCTTTTGATTGTTTGCCTTTCTCCTTTCCTCCCAACAACATGTTTGAATACACCATCACCTTATTCCAAGATTTCTGTACTCAGTATGGTTTTTGGAAAAAAAATCATTCCAATGGGAAATTATATTAACTTGATAGGTTTCCATCCACTCATCTCTTCAAAACATAACAGCAAATAAAAGATACATTTATAAGATGTCACAGCACACCTTATCAGAGCAGTGCATGCTGTACCTGTACAGGTTCAACCCAACAATCCACTGTATTTCCTATTTCAGGTTGTGTTCCCGGGAGGTACTTAGCAGGAACCAAGTGTGTGCAGCAGCCATAAGAGTATCAGACCAAGCTACAAGTAAAGGTAGCATGTGGAGAACATGCCCCTGTCTACATCAATGGTGATGAAGTGAAAATGGGCGAGAGCTTCAAGTTCCTAGGTGTCCAGATCACCAACACCCTGTCCTGGTCCCTTCACACCAACGCTATAGTTAAGAAAGCTCACCAAGGCCTCTACTTTCTCAGGAGTTAAGGGAAATTCGGCTACAACTCTCTCAGATTTTTACAGATGCACCTTAGAAACCATTCTTTCTGGTTGTATCACAGCTTGGTATGGCTCCTGCTCTGACCAAAGCCGCAAGAAACCAAAAAGGATTGTGAATGTAGCCCAGTCCATCACGCAAACCAGCCTCCCATCCATTGACTGTTTACCCTTCCTGCTGCCTCGGAAAAGCAGTCAGCATAATCAAGGACCCCACGCACCCTGGACATACTCTCTTCCACCTTCTTCTGTCGGGAAAAAAAGTTACAAAAGTTTGAGGTCATGTACCAACCAAATCAAGAACAGCTTCTTCCCTGCTGCCATCAGACTTTTGAATGGACCTACCATATATTAAGCTGATCTTTCTCTACACCCTAGCTGTGATTGTGACACCACATTCTGCACTCTCTCCTTTCCTTCTCTCCTATGTACTCTATGAACGGCATGCTTTGTCTGTATAGCATACAAGAAACAAAACTTTTCATTGTATCCCAACACATGACAATAATAAATCAAATCAAATGCCACATCATTTTGTAGATTTGATCCATTTATCCTCTGGAGAATACAGAACCATTTCAATCTTAAATGCAAGAGTTAAGAAGCAACAACGCGATGTCTAAAAAGTTCTAAGAGTATGAATTAAAGGAAAAAGGTAGACTCCTCAAAATTGTGGTTTACAAGAATATTTCCAAAGAGCTTCCATTTCAAATGTAGTAAAGCCCTCCAATGACAAACCAAATACAATATCAATGCTTCCAGGGAAACAAAAGCATTTAAAATAGATTATAACACTTTGGAATTATTTCAGTTCTCAACATTTGTCAGGGGAACTGTGGATTTTTCTCCAAAAACTGCCCCAAAACAAAAAGTATAATAACACAAGGAAGTTCTTGTGATTGTGCTGTCAAATGTTACGAGAACTCCCTCCAAACTAAACACATTTTTGAGCGCAATGGTCTAAACTGCAAACTTCTGCATAGCCATAACCAAAAGAGCAGTTAGGATCAAATTTGGTGGAATATAATCTACTTTCTTCCTCCTCCGTCCCTCCCCCATACATGCCACCCCCCCCCCCAATCTTCTCCTCCCCCTCCTGTGTCTAGAAAATGTCAAAGGCCACCCACTAAAGATAGCACTTGAATGTAAAACTGTGATAAAAAATTTACCCAAGTTTTCTTAGTAGAGCTAATGACCGATCACTGCATCTTAAGCAAATGTCGTCCAAATTAATTTGAACCTATTTATAGCAGAACACTAACCCACAGCTGCTTTGCTCTATTTATATTACAGTTTTGAAACCAAAAAAAATCATCTTTCCGCAGAAAATGCAAGTTTATAGCTTTACAAACATTGCTTTTGCATGGGGCTCTTTTTGTCAAATGTGTCACGTTTGGCTGAATAACTTCAAATTTATTAAGACATTGTTGCAGTATATCCATCCCCAAAACACATGCAATAAGTGTTGCTGAAGACGCTGACCCAGATCTTCCTTCCCTTTCTTCTTCACTTTGTATATTTTAGTTAATAAAACAGATGAACAGTGTTTCTGAAAGGTGAAACACCGGTGACAAAAATTAAACTGAGCAATAGCTTTTGAAATGCACTTAATGAACTTATTTTAGAATAGACCAAATACTCAACTATTGTCTTTCAGAGATGCACTTATTTTTTATAAAAAATACACAGACACATAACAAGGATACATAACAAGTGATCGGCACAGGCTTGGAGGCCAAAGGGCCTGTTCCTGTGCTGTACTTTTCTTTGTTCGTGTTCTTTGTACAATTATAATTTTTATTTTTCTCCCAGCTATATTGGACCTGCTCACAGAAATAAACAAAGGGCAAACTTATTTTTTTATATAATGTCTTCCAGACCCTTGCACACTTGAGACATACCACAACATTCCCCACACAAAGAAGCCCGAAAACAAGAAATGAGATAAATGGCCAGTTCATTTATTCTGTTTGTGTTGGCTGACACGTTTCGTGGGGCACTGGAAGAATTCCATGGGACCTTCCAGAACTATCCACATTGGGAAACAGGACTTCAGTTTGATGGCTCCCCACAACACAGAAACCTCAGATAATACAGTAATTCCATGGCACTACAATAAATGTCAGCAGATTACGCCCACAACCTCTGGAGTAGGACTTGACGCCACCATCTTCTGGTTTATTGTTAAGCCAAGTAGACATTACGACACCGACAAGAAAAATTTCACAATCATTTACAAGATTCAATTACTTGGACTTTACAAAATATTTGAAAGTCAAATTGGACTTCAAGAATTGAGTTCCTGAGAAGTTTTCAGTAGCTAAGTTTTATGCTGTACATTTATTATTTTACATTAATGGCTGCGTTCTCTCTATATTTGCTGATGGCCCCTCTGATGCATGAGGCTATTTTTTCCATCCTCATTCATCAGCAATGCTTGCCACAGGTAACTTTTTTGCCTTCATAGAATCCCTACAGTGCAGAAGGAGGCCATTCGGCCCATTAAGTCTGCACCGACCACAATTGGTTTCACAGTGAGTCACTGAGCCATGTAAATCATGAAGAGCAGTCAACCTTCCAATCACATGAAGCTATACATCCGTAACCTGCAGCCAGCCATCCAGCGCCAGTAACCAGATCATTCGAATTGCTTTGGATAATTTCCTTTTTGTTGTTTGGAAAATATTGAAATTTACTCAAGATGCCAAAGTAACTTCTGCAACTCAAGTGCTGTGCTTCTGACTAGAAAGTATCAAGCAATGTTTTTTAAACTTGTATAACATCTGCGTTGCTGCGGACCTCTGCAGGAGGCCAACATGGATTATCCACTTGACACTTCTGGCTGAAGATTGCAGCAAGTGCCTTATCCTTTGCTCTGATGTGTTGGGTTCCCCCATTCTTGAGGATGAGGATATTTGTGGAGCCTCCTCCTCCTCCAGTGAGTTGTTTAATTGTCCACCCCCATTCAGGGCTGGATGCGGCAGGACTGGAGCTTAGATCTGCTCTGTTGTTTGTGGAATTGATTAGTTCTATCTATCACTTGTTGCTTTGCTATTTGGCTCACTAGTCTTTTGTTGCAGCTTCACCAGTTTGACACATTTTCGGTGTGCCCAGTGCTATTCCAGACATGTCTCCCTGCACTCTTCATTGATGTAGGATTGCTCCTCTGGTTTGGTGGTAAGGTGGACTGGGAGAATATGCTGGGCAATGAGGTTACTGACTGTGCTTGAATACAATTCTGCTGCTGATGATGGCCCACAGTGTTCCATTGTTGTCCAGTCTTGAGTTGCTCGATCTGATTGAAATCTATTTAATTTTGCACGGTAGTAGTGCCACACAACACAATGGAGGGTATGCTCAATGACTCTTGTCTCCACAAGGATTGTGCTGTGGTCACTCCTCCCAATACCGTCATGGAGAGATGCAGCATGCAGATTGGTGAGGATGGGGTCAAGTATGTTGTCCCCTCTTTTTGGTTCCCCCACCAGCTGCCACAGACACAGTCCTTTGTGGCTAAGAAGCCAATGCATAAGGTATCTTACTTGAGATCTGGATGATAATGTGGTAAATTGGATCAGCAAGTTTGCTGATGATAAAAAGATTGGAGGTGTAGTGGACAGTGAGGAAGGTTGTCAAAGCTTGCAGAGGGATTTGGACCAACTAGAAAAATGGGCTGAAAAATGGCAAATGGAATTTAACGCAGACAAGTGTGAGATATTGCACACTGGAAGGACAAACCAAAGTAGAACGTACAGGGTAAATGGTAGGAGTCTGAAGAGTGCAATTGAACAGAGGGATCTGGGAATACGGGTACAGAATTCCCTAAAAGTGACGTCACAGGTGGATAGGGTCGTAAAGGGTGCCTTTGGTACATTGGCCTTTATAAATCGGAGTAGCGAGTATAAAAGTTGGGAGTGTTATGGTAAGGTTATATAAGGCATTGGTGAGGCTGAATTTGGAGTATTGTGTACAGTTTTGGTCACCTAGTTACAGGAAGGATGCAAATAAGGTTGAAAGAGTGCAGAGAAGGTTCACAAGGATGTTGCCGGGACTTGAGAAGCTGAGTTACAGAGAGAGATTGAATAGGTTGGGACTTTATTCCCTGGAGCGTAGAAGATTGAGGGGAGATTTGATAGAGGTGTATAAGATTTTGATGGGTATAGATAGAGTGAATGCAAGCAAGCTTTTTCCGCTGAGGCTAGGGGAGAAAAAAACCAGAGGGCATGGGTTAAGGGTGAAAGGAGAAAAGTTTAAAGGGAATATTAGGGGGGGCTTCTTCACGCAGAGAGTGGTGGGAGTGTGGAATGAGCTGCCGGATAAAGTGGTAAATGCAGGGTCACTTCTAACATTTAAGAAAAACTTGGACGGGTTCATGGATGAGAGGGGTGTGGAGGGATATGGTCCAAGTGCAGGTCAGTGGGACTAGGCAAAAAATGGTTCGGCACAGACAAGGGCCAAAAGGCCTGTTTCTGAGCTGTAATTTTCTATGGTTCTATGGAGATAACAGTGATTAAAGTAAAGTCTCTAGAATGTTGAAAATTAGTTAATAGCTGCCTAACTGTAAGAATCAAATCACAGGCTGTAGCTCTAACATGACTTCTGTGACCAGAATACACCATTGTTCCATGTCAGTGCCTCTCTCTTCACAATACTTATAAAGAAACTTGAAGGTGTGATTGGAAATGGAATTTCTATGTTTGCAAATAATACAAAAGATGGATGAGTGAACAGAATTTTAAGTGGAAAAAATAAAATTCAAAGGGGATTTTAATTAAGATGATTTGCAAATGGAATACAAGATAAAATGTAAGATTAAATTATTTGTGCCAAAATTAATAAATATGACTGCAAAATGCAGACTATTCTATTAAATAGGGTCAAAAATATCTGTAAGTTCAGGTAAGCATCATTAACATATAACTCCAGGACTTGGATTCGATTCCCGGCTTGGGTCACTGTCTGTGTGAAGTCCGGATGTTCTCCCCATGCCTGCGTGGGTTTCCTCCGGGTGCTCCAGTTTCCTCCCACAGTACGAAAGACGTGCTGGTTAGGGTGCATTGGCCGTGCTAAATTCTCCCTCAGTGTAACTGAACAGGCGCCGGAGTGTGGCGACTAGGGGATCTTCACGGTAAATTCATTGCCGTGTTAACGTAGGCCCTGACACTAATAAATAACCTTAAAGCAGGTGGAGAGCTCACACAACACAATATTTTCAACTGAAGCTTTTAAATCTACAAAAGGATGTTGAAAGGTCCTTGAGATATTAAGATAGACTGGAAAAAGTAAAACCTCTTCCCATCAAAAATTTCAAAATGATTAAGTGAACCAATATGGGTGAAGTTAATTACATAATTCACAGCATAAAGAGAATTAAAGGCACAAGCTTAAAAGGAAAAGACAGGTTAGCTGGAGTACATCTCATTCAAAGGCCCACCACATACCCACAAGGTGATGAATTTTCTCCAAGGATTGGCAACTCCAAATCAATTACAAGCCTGTCCCAAAGTCACAGCCTCCTTTGCCAACAATGGGGTTGTAACATGGGCATTGGGGAGGGGGCTGTGTGAACAGTACCACTGGGAAACTGACATGAGCTGCTGACGCTTACAGAATGGTTCCATTATTTCCATTCCTAGCTTCTTTCTTCAATTCTGGTATTGCTTTTTCTAGTCACCGAGATTTGCTTCATGTAATCGGGGAACTTCTGAGACCGGCTATTCCATCTACGAATCTTCACTGACATCGGCAAGATTTGAAAAATTAGTTCTTTTGGTTTTCCAGTATTTTGATTTTTTAAAAGAAGTCTAAATACTTATTGTTGGGATCCCTCAGTGTTCAGTAAGAAATTTTCACTTGCTGTTTTGTGCTGCCTTGTAGCAATTATTCAATGTTCCAGTCACAGCGCTACCCACAGGTGCAGTACCTGCAAGCCCACACACTCTTTAATACGCAATAGAATCACGACTTGGACGCAAGTATTCTAATTCTTCAAACAATACAAAAGATGGATGAGTGAACAGGATTTTAAGTGGAAAAAATAAAATTCAAAGGGGGTCTTAATTAAGATGATTTGCAAATGGAATATATGATGAAATGTCAGGTTAATTTATTTGTGCCAAAATTAGTAAATATGATTGCAAAATGCAGACTATTCTATTAAATAAGGTCAAAAATATCTGTCTGCAAGTTCAGGTAAGCAACATTAACATATAATTCCAGAACTCGGGTTCGATTCCCGGCTTGGGTCACTGTCTGTGTGGAGTCTGCATTTTCTCCCCGTGTCTGCGTGGGTTTCCTCCGAGTGCTCCAGTTCCCTCCCATAGTCCAAAAGACATGCTGGTTAGGTGCATTGGCCATGCTAAATTTTCCCTCAGTATACCCGAACAGGTGCCAGGGTGTGGCGACTAGGGGATTTTCACAATAACTTCATTGCAGTGTTAACGTAAGCCTACATGGGACACTAATAAATAAACTTTAAACTAAAACAAACCAGGGGTGCATTACCTGAAATTTAGAAGGTTAAGGGATGATTTACTCAAAGTTTTCGCAACACTAAGATAGGGTCAGTGAGAAAAAAACATTTTTGCTGACACATCCGGAACTAGGGGGCACAATCTAACAACTGCTACGATCCCAGTTGATGTTATAACTGAATAGGAAGTTTCCAGAATGGAACCCTGGCTCAAAGACCATAACTTTTACTTTTATAATAAAACATGGAGGAAGAGTCACAGGACCACTAATTAACAAGAAAGATGCATTAAACATGGAATAATTGGATTATAATACTTTACTTCCTCCCCTTCCCTTAACAATTACACAGAGATTTTAAGATTAACAAGGATTACAAAGTACACCTTAAACTACAATGGTCTCATTAACACATAAAGGCCCTTTTAAGCACACAAGATGATTGTGGTCAAATGCACATACTCCTCTCCAAACCCAAATTAATGCCTGCAGATTTCTCCTCAGAATCTCCCAAGATGATTGCCACATGAAAGTTTCTAAACTCCCAAAAACACGCTTTACATTATTTGTTCAGAATAATGCTTTCCATTAGCATTGTGCAGTCCAAAATCCAGTCCACGTTTTCCAAACGACTTTTAAACAGAGCTTACACTCCACTTTTAACGGATCATAGAAATCATAGAATCATAGAAACTCTACAGTGCAGAAGGAGGCCATTTGGTCTATCGAGTCTGCATCAACAACAATCCCATCCCAGGCCCTATCCCCACAACCCTACACATTTACGCCGCTAATCCTGCTATCCTACACATCTGGAACACTAAGGGGCAATTTAGTATGGCCAATCAACCTAGCCTGCACATCTTTGGACTGTGGGAGGAAACCGGAGCACCCAGAGGAAACCCACGCAGACACGGGGAGAATGTGCAAACTCCACAGATTCAGCCCCTCAGGCCCGATGTCCCATTTGATAAAATCATGGTTGATCCGATTGTGATCTCAACTCTATTTTCCTGTCTGCCCCCTTTACCCTTTGATTCCCTTATCAATAATTTAACACAGCCTTAAAAATATTCAGTGACGCAGCCTCCATTATTCTCTGAGGAACAGAATTGACCAGTAACCCTCAGAAATGATCTCCCCTCATTTCTGACTTTAGTGGAATACCTGTATTTTTAACCACCCTCCTACTTCTAGTCTCTCCCACAAAAGGAAACATCTTGCTATGTTTGCTCAGGATCTTGAATGTTTCAATAAGATCACCTCGCATTCTTCTAAACTCCAATGGATATAGGCCCATGCTGAGAAACTTTTCCTCATAAGTTAACTCTGTCATCTCTGGGATGAGTCAAGCAAACTTTCTCTGAACTGCTTCTAATGCTATCAGATCCTTTCACCAGTAAGGAGACCAAAACTGTGCACAGTACTCCAGGTGTGGTCTCATCAGTGCTCAAGGAAGCAGAGTTGAGACCACAACCAAATCACCCATGCCCTTATTGAAAGGGCTGAATGGCCTACTCCTACTCTCAAGACAAATGTTCCTATACAAGTGTAGCAAAATCTGCATGCATTTATATACAATACCCCTTGTAGTATATGCAAACATTCCATTTGTCTTCCTAATCACTTGCTGTACCTGCATATCATCTATTTGTGATTAAAGTGGCTAAAGTCCATTATCAAGGATTTCATATCTCAGCATTTAGAAGGCAGTGGTATAATCAGGCAAAGTCAGCTTTGATTTATGGAAGGGAAATCATGCTTGATGAATCTACTGGAATTCTTGGAGGATGTAATTAATAGAGTTGACTAAGGAGAAACAATGGATGTGGTTTATTTAGACTTTCAAAAGGCTTTTGACAAAGTCTCACATGACAGGCTACTATGTAAACTTAAAGCACATGGGATTGCAGGTAATGTCTTGAGATGGATAGAAAGCTGGTTAGCAGACAGGAAGCAGAGAGTTGGCATAAATGGGTCATTTTTTGATTGGTAGTGGAGTT
The DNA here is from genome assembly GCF_964213995.1 of Mustelus asterias. NCBI lineage: Eukaryota > Metazoa > Chordata > Chondrichthyes > Carcharhiniformes > Triakidae > Mustelus > Mustelus asterias. The sequence goes on along the minus strand of NC_135822.1, from coordinate 8,158,972 downwards.
CTGCAGTGATCTGTGCTCGGACCCCAACTGTTCACATTGTATATTAATGATTTGGTAGAGGAAGCTGAATGCATTATCTCCCAAATTTGCAGACGATACAAAGTTGGAAGGGTGAGCTGTGAGGAGGATGCAGAGATGCTTCAGCGTGATTTGGACAGGCTGAGTGTATGGGCATATGCATGGCAGATGCAGTATAATGTGGATAATGTCAGGTTATCCACTTTGGTAGCAATAATAGGAAGATAGCTTATTACTTGAATGGGCATAAATTGAGAGCGCTGGATACTCAGCGAGACCTTGGTGTCCTCATGCATCAGTCGCTGAAAATAAGAGCGCAGGTACAGTAGGCGGTAATGAAGACAAATGGTATGTTGGCCTTCATGGCGAGAGGATTCGAGTATAGGGATAGGGATGTTTTGCTACAATTGTATAGAGTGTTGGTGCAGCCACACCGAGAGTATTGTGTGCCGTTTTGGTGTCCTTATCTGAGGATGGATGTCCTTGCTATAGAGGAAATACAGCAAGGGTTTACCAGGCTGATTCCTGGGATGGCAAGTATGTCATATGAGGAGAGATTAAGTCGGTTAGGATTATATTCACTGGTGTTTAGAAGAATGAGAGGGGATCTCATAGAAACTCTCAAAATTCTAAACAGGGTAGATTCAGAAAGAATGCTCCCAATGCTGGGGAGTCCAGAACAAGGGGGTCATAGTTTGCGGATAAGGGGTAAACCTTTTAGAACTGAGGTGAGGACGGTGGTGAATGTGTGGAATTCACTATCACCGAATGTAGTTGAGGACAAAATGTCTGATTTCAAGAAGAAATTAGATATAGCTCTAGTGGCTAAAGGGATCAAGGGATATGGGGGAAGTAGGGGATCAGAATATTGAATTCAGTGATCAGCCATGATCAAAAAGAATGGAGGAGCAGGCTCAAAAGGTCGAATGACCTACTCCTTCTAGTTTCTAAGTACCAGGAAATCAAGATCCCTCAATACCGCCAAGTTTTGCAATCTTTCTGTTTTTTGGAAATGTGCTGTTCTTCTATTCTTCCAGCTAACATGGACGAGTGTGAGCTCATACTTTCCTATATGTTATTACATCTGCCATTCATTTGCCCAATCATCTAACCTAATTTATATCCTTTGTAAACTCTATGTCCCCCATGCAATTTACTTTCCTACCTATGTGTCAGCCACCAACCATAACTTGGATGAAGGGACCGAAGATATCATATAGATGATAAACAGTGGAGCTACAACACTGACTCCTATGGAACGCCACTAGTTAGTCTGCCATCCCAAGTATGACCCATTTATCCCTACTCTCCGCTTCCTGTTAGCCAACCATTTCTCTTTCCATGATAAAATGTTACTCCTTATACCATGAGTTCTTATTTTGCATAATGTTACAACCAGGTAAGAAGCGGTGAAGTGGCTCCCCTCTATTCATCCTCCTCGGTTGGTCACAGCATGTTTTTTTTTCATGAGGAGAACCTTTTTTCAAAACAGAATTAATTTAACTACTTAAGCTGTAAGCCAATTAAACAAGGTTTGCTCGAGTCAAAGAAAGAGCAAATTTATTAACGCCTAAACCCAAGAAGAATAAATGTGCAACATTGAACATCTGGCAAAAAGCGAATTATTAAGGATGCTGGAATTGGAAACCAAAAGAGAAAATGCTGGGAAATCTCAGCAGGTCTGGCAGCATCTGTAAGGAGAGAAAAGAGCTGACATTTCGAGTCCCTCAAAATTCATTTGAACATTTGGCCCTCATGCAGTCATTCAGACACACACACACAGGAACAGGTATCAGAAAAGAAGGGGTGAGGTAGAGGTTTTAAATGCTGTAGCTGATGTAGGCTAGTTAATTCCTTGGATGCAGTCAGATGTAGGTGATTTTGCAATTAGGATCGCTGGTATGCTTCTGCAGAGAGCGAGAGTAGGTTCAGCCCGTTTCCTCTGCTGAAATCTTACTTGACACCACCTGTGTCATTTGCAATCTCTCTCAAATAACGAGGCAGACTTGCCCATTGTGTATTTCCGAAAGGTTTTGGGTGGGTCTGTTTGTGGCAAATATTGTTTTGATATCCAATGCTTTGCTTTTTAATGTCTCTTCCTTCGACGGTTATGAGTTTCAATGGGTGTCTGGATTATAGGAAATGTCTCTCTCTTCACGCTCTCCTGATGGTGATTTGTTTATTTCTCACCTTCACCCTTGAATCTAGCTTTGCATTTTTTAAGCAGTTTGCTCCATCTCAATTCAAATTGCACAATTTCCAGTCAAACTGAAAGTCATTTTCTCAAAAGTAAACGGGTGTAGCCTCGTGCCAATGGTAACTTTTGATGCAGTACCTTATCAAATGGCTTTTGGAAATCCAAGTGCACTAACATCCACCAGTTCCCCTTTATCCACGTTACTTCATATTTCCTCAAAGATCGCTAATAAATTAGACAAACATAATTTCCTTTTCCAAATATTATGTTGATTGCCTAATCGCATTAAGATTTTCTTAGTGTCATACTTATAATAAATTCTGGCATCTCCCCTTCCCTTCCATCATTGCCTTATTTCCCATTATTAATTCCCCAGACTCTCTCTCTGGAGGACCTTTGCCCAGTCAAAAGTGATTTTAATCAGTTTGTTACAGTAAAAGTCTTAAAGTATAAAATCTTGTCTTGCGATTCTTTGCATGGGTTACTGGAAAATTCATATCTCTTCCTAAAAATGATTGGCTCACTTGAGTTACGCTTTTCCTTTTAAAATACTTGTAGAAACTCTTGTCATCTACTTTTATATTTCTAACCAGTTTTCTCTCGTACTCCAATTTCTTTTTACTTGTTAATTTTTTTAGTTATTCTTTGCCGGGTTTTAAATTCATCCAATATTCTGACCTAACACCAATCTTCATGGAATTGCACACCTTTTCTTTCAATTTGATACTTGCTTTAACTTCTTTATGCAGCTACAGATAGTATGTTTGTCACCTAGAGTCTCGCTCGCTCTCTCTCTCTCATACTGAAATGCATCTTTGCTCAACATACCTGAAAACTGAGATAAAAGGAAGTAGAGATCTGTTAGATTCACAGTAACTTCATTGCATGTCAATGTAAGCCTACTTGTGGCAATGAATAAATAGACTTATAGACTCTCAACAATCAGACCAAAAGCAGTTGCTGATATGCCTGGCACAAGACCTGCTTTTGGGTTAATCACCAAGCAGCGTACTGCTTAAGATGGAACCCCTACCCGAAAGAATGAAACCGGTTGTGCAGTGTTGAAGACCAAAGATTCATCCCTGCTGCAAGTTCATTCAAGTATGCTCAGAACATTGAGTGAAAAAGACACTTTGTTTAAAAAAGACATTGGAAGATTCTTCTCCCTGTTTTAACCGGAATGAGAGCCTGTTGAATTCCTGGGCAACATCTGGGACTTAAAACACAAGGCTACATATCCGCTGAAAATGTTGTGCTTTAATGTATAAACACAATTTGGGGCTTTTCAGTTGTTAAGGGGGGTACAGTTACTGCAGTTAAGTATGTTAGTTGTCTACTAAGTAATGTTTAGTCAAAGGTGATTTTAGTTGGTTTGTTACAGTAAAAGTCTTCATAGAATCATAAAATCCCTACAGAGGAGGAGGCAGCCATTTGGCCCATTGAGTCTGCACCGACCACAATCCCACCCAGGCCCTATTCCTGCAACCCCATGTATTTACCAAGCTAATCCCCCTGACAGTTGGGTCAATTTAGCATGGCCAAAATTAATGGTGCCCAACATGGGGCTCGGACCCACGACCGTGGGATTAAGAGTGTCATTCGCTACCGGCAGCTAGCCAGACTACTGCTAAAAATGTGAAATTTTGCTCAAAATGGTTAAAATGTGAAATTTTGTCATGTAATTTCTTGCATGGGTTACTGGAAAATCCATATCTCTTTCTAAAAATGATTGGTCTCTATATAATTGTAACAAAATGAACAGATTCACTAACTTCTGATACCTCAATGTACACAGAGGAATGCACTCTCCCATGTTTTGTTCAGTCAAATTTTCCATTCGTCTTTGAACAAGGATGCCATCAAAATGGCAGCCACCAGCACTACATTTCCTGTGTAATCCATACATCAAAAATTTGATATGTTGTAAGGGAACTTTCTTGGCTGTCTTCCTAGATAAATTACAAAGGAACTGGACGAAACCATGTTTATTGACCACGCTTTCAAATAATGTTCATAATGTCCTGTTTCGTTCCATTCTGTTCAGTTCCTCATTACACTAATGAATTGACGAACCTATGATTCGTACAAAATTCATGGATGATTAATGTCAAATTGTATGGCCCCCGTGTCACATAATGTCTGAACTCGGGTGACATGGCTGCACTTTCCCTGTAGGAACATAAATTAATTTACTTGCTCAAAGCTCCCTCAAGTATATGAAAGGATCAACATTTGACTTGGACCCAACCAAGTTAAACTGTACCAAGGTTGACAAAACCTTAAATGGAATTTTATTGAGAAATGCAACTTATTTTCTGGTAAACTAGTATCCAGTGGCATTTTAGTGTTCAGAAGGGATGCTCAGCAAATGACTGAAGCAAATGGAAGATTGCTGGCTCAGTTGAAAGTTAGAATTATGCTGATTGACTATTAATTTGAGTCCAACAAGGTTCTAGAACCCAGTTGTGAATGAAGGGCAGAAACAGTTTTGGTACAAAAGAAACTCGAAACCTTTTCATAAAAAGTATATAGATAAAGGGTTATATGGTATTGTGAGCCACAGCACTGAATGGACTGGGGTATGGGCTTTACTTCTGGACCGGGTTCGATTCTGGCCTTGGTTACTGTCTGTGTGGAGTTTGCACATTCTCCCTGTGCCTGCGTGGGTTTCCTCCAGGTGCTCAGATTTCCTTTCACAGTCCACTGATGTGCAGGAGGTGGATTTGCCATGGTAAATGTGCGAGGTAACAGGGATAGGGCCGGGGGCGGGATGCTCTTTCGGAGAGTTGGTGCAGACTCGATGCGCCAAATGGCCTCCCTCTGTACTGTCGATTTTCTCTGAAGTTCAGAAGAATGAGAGGTGATCTCATTTCAATATTAAAAATTCTGAGGGAGTTTGAAGTGGTAGACACCGAGAGGTTGTTTTCCCTGGCATGGGAGAATCTGGAACATGACAGCACAGTCTCATGATAAGGCATTGGCCATTTAGAAGAGATGAGAATTTTGTCAATCAAAGTGTTATGAATCTTTAGAATTTTCTGCCCAGAATAATGCAGATGCTCTACCGCTAAGTATCTATAATCATAGAACTGTTACTGCAGAATAGGAAGCCATATGGTCCACCCAATCTGTACCAGCTCTCTCCAAAAGCAATGCACCTACTGCTATTCCCCTGCCTTTTTCCCATAGCTCTAACAACATTCAAAATGCACACCAGTATCCAAGTCAAAGCAGTCCACTTGATTGACATCCAGTTCACTGGCTTACACATCCGTTCTCTCTAATATTGGTGGAAAGTGGCTGCAATGGGTACTATCAACAGGATTCACTACACCAACTTGTCAAGGCTTCTTCCACAGCGCTGCCCAAATCGGCAGCATCCACCACAGACAAGGAGATGGGTGGCAGGTGCATGGGAATGCCATTACTCCACGTTCTATCCCAATCACACACCAACTCAACTTAATCGTGCATGATTTCCATTGTTGCCAGGTCAAAACCCTGAAACTGCCCAACTAACAGCACTGTGGGAATACCTCCACCACAATGAACAAGGTGGCTATGAAATTCCAGCCTTGCTAGCTATGCCCACGAATGAATATAAAAAAACCTCACTGTCAATGGAATATCAAAAGAACCATCCTTTAAAAATGTTTTGCTAAAACTTTAAAAAAAGAAATTAAGTGATTCAGTTGTACATTGTGACAACCACAAAGTGCAGGAGAGATTTACAACAAGAAGATTCAGTAGATTATATGGTATCTCATTATAATCTCATTATTTCAAGCCACTAGTAACCTTCATAACCAGCAACCAGCCATCAACAGTAGCCAGCCAAACCACAGCCAGTCAGCCATTTACTGCCAACTCATTACTTGGTCACCAACGAGCACCAGTCCACTTCCATTTCCATTTAGAACTAAGATGACGCTGGAGCGTGGCGACTTCTTGTAGGCTGTGCCCACCATATCCTCTAATTCTATCTTTTACTCTCGTTCTATGCTTCTAAAACTCTACTCTAACTCTTTTAAACTCTCTAACAATTAAGTTGATCTTTCTCTACACCCTCGCTATGACTGTAACACTGCATTCTGCACACTCTCCTTTCCTTCTCTATGTACGGTATGCTTTGTCTGTATTGCGCACAAGAAACAATACTTTTCACTGTATACTAATACGCGTGACAATAATAAGTCAAATCAAAATAACTTGGTAGTGAGCTTGCCATCGGCTAAAGAAAAATCAGCAGAGGGACGCTGATCCCAGTGTGCTGGATTAGAGAAATATTATCTTTTGGTATTTGAAACAAAATAGATTGCCAGTCCATCAGAATGACCTCCTCCTGAATAATTGGTTTGTATTTGTGCCATTAGGTAACTGAATAAGGGATACCGACTCACCCACCATTTAGCCACAGAAGTAGTGAGAATATGCCCTCACCACAGAGAAAGAGCGCATCCAAGTGTCAAGCTCCAACCCTACAGGCTAAGTACATGCAAGCTGATTATTAATCTAGCAACCAGTGCTAATTTTAGAAAAATAAACAGATGGTTTGCTCGTGAATCACACCAGCAGCAGTGCCTCCGATCTGCAAAGATGAATTAACAGTTTCGCCAATTTGCATTTAAGTGCAAACAATAAACTCAGTAACTGCAAACATAACAAACATTTACACTTGTAAACCAAGGGGAGTAAGAAACAGCGATTCGAGAAAATAAATGATCCAAATGTACAAAATAATATAAATCTGAAACTTGTTACTCTAAGCGGATAAGAAAGCACAGAAAAAGATACAATTAAAGTACAAACCACAGACTGGAACAGTAATTCTGCCACATTCTATTCAACAAATTATAAATCACACTATTCCTTCTGGAAGAGTTGTTTCAACAGAGTCACTGCACAATCACAGAGGGATAAAATTCTAATGTTCCATTATGCATAATTAGTGTGATGTATACTTATGTAAATAGAATGTCAATATCACGCTGCATTCTGCACTTCTCAGATTGACCATTTTACCTATTCTATTATCTTATTACAATATAATCAGTTGTACAAATAAGCTAAATGAAAATTCGCCAGCTATGGCTCAGTGGATAGCACACTTGCATCTGAATCACAAGGTTCCGGGTTCAAATTCCACTCCAGGGCTTCGGCATAGAAATCAATGCTGACATCCCAGTGCAGTACAGAGGGTGCGTTACACTGCAGGTGGTGCTGTCTCTCAGGTGAGACCATAAACTGAAGGCCCATCTGCCTGCTTGGGTGGGTGTAAAAGATTCATTAGCTGTAAAAGCACTTTGACACATCCAGGCGGACGTGAAAAGTGCTATATAAATGCATAATTTTGTGCGTGCATTGCTATTGACTCCTGTAGGCAAACATTTAAGTTGTGCAATAGACCCCATCTCAATTAGAAAGAATGGACCCGATTGTTATTTTTTGCAGAACATTCACAATTGTCAGGTGGGAAAACATGGTGAGAATCTTCTGCTCAGCAGAGTCTCACGAATAGGAATGAGATGAATCACCTGTCATTAGTTGACAGAGGAGTCTTGGCAAGGACAATTGGAAAACTTCCCAAAGAGTGCCATGGGATATCTCATGTTCACGATGATTTAATATTTTATCCAGGAGCACCCATGGAACTATTGCACTCTCTCAGTATTTATGCCAGCCCATATTGCTCACTCAAATCCTGGCATGGGATTTGAATCCACAATGCTCGGACTCAGAAACAAGAATACTACCACTGAGCTTGTGCCCCAGAACTAGCTGCCCCCTTAGCCAAGCCATTTCAGTACAGCTAAACACTGGCATCATTGCCCAGGTATGACCTGTCCACAAAAATGACAGATCCAACTTGGACAATTACCGTCCCATCAGTCTATACTTGATCATCAGAAAAGTGATGGACAGTGACGTAGTCAGCGCTATTAAGAAGCACTCACTCAGCAATAATCCGCTCACAGGTGTTCAGTTTGGATTCTACCCGAGCCACCTTGCTCCTGACCTTATTACAGCCTTGTCCAAATGTGGACAAAAAAACTGAATTCAAGATCTCCCAAGGCAGCATTTGACCGAGTGACATCAAGAAGTCCTAGTAGAATTGAAGTAATTGTAAACCAGGGGAAAAATACTTCACTGTTTGGAGTCATATCCAGCACAAAGGAAGATGTCTGTGGTTGTTGGAGGTCAGTTTGATGGGTATAGATAGAGTGAATGCAAGCAGGCTTTTTCCGCTGAGGCTAGGGGAGAAAAAAACCAGAGGGCATGGGTTAAGGGTGAAAGGAGAAAAGTTTAAAGGGAATATTAGGGGGGGCTTCTTCACGCAGAGAGTGGTGGGAGTGTGGAATGAGCTGCCGGATAAAGTGGTAAATGCGGGCTCACTTTTAACATTTAAGAAAAACTTGGACGGGTTCATGGATGAGAGGGGTGTGGAGGGATATGGTCCAAGTGCAGGTCAGTGGGACTAGGCATAAAATGGTTCGGCACAGACAAGAAGGGCCAAAAGGCCTGTTTCTGAGCTGTAATTTTCTATGGATCTATGGTCAGTCATCTCAGTCACACAGCATTGCAGTAAGAGTTCTTCAGGGTAGTGTCCTGAGCCCAACCATCTTCATCAATGACCTCCTTCCATCATTAGGTCAGAAGTGAGGGTGTTTTTCATTGGTGACTTTGCAATGTTCAGCACCATTCACAACTCCTCAGATACTGAAGCAGTCCATGTCCAAATGCAGCAAGGTCAGATAGGTGGCAAGTTACATTTACACCACATGTCTCAAGCAATATTTCCACTTGCTGTTCAGTGGCATTACCATCACTGAATGCCCCACTATCAACATCCTGTGGGTTATCATTGACCAGAAACTGGACAGGACCAGCCAAATGAACATTCTGGCTACAGAAGCAGGTCAGGGGCTGGCAATTCTGCAGTGAATAACTCACCTCCTGACTCCCAAAAGTCTGTTCAGCATCTATAAGGCACAAGTCAGGACCATGATGGAATTATTTCCTGATACCTGGATGTGTGCGGCTCTAACCGCTCTCTAGAAGCTCGACACTATACAGGACAAAGCAGCCCATTTGATTGGCGCCACATTCCACCACCTCCAACATCCACTCCCTCCACTGCCGATGCACAGCGCCAGTGGTGGGTAACATCAGCAAGATGCACTGCAGCAACTCATTAAAGCTCATTTGACAGCATCTTCCAAACCCGTGGCCTTACTACCTAGAAGGACAAGGAGAGCAGACACATACATGGGAATACCAGAACCTGCAAGTTCCTCTACAAGCAACACACAATCCTGGCTTGTAACTATGGGGCGATTCCCCCATTGCAACCCACAAATTTTCTGGCAGATCTAGTCAGGAGAATCCTGTGTCAGCCATTTCGCGGGATTCGCGCATGCGTTCTCAACACATGCACATCTCCCAGAGCCAGGGAACAGTCGCAGTCGGGACCGTGCTGGAAACCGTTGGGAAGAGAGGTAAGTGATTTAAATCTGTTCTTAATGTATTTTAAATGTTGTTTACATGTGATTATCGAGCCCGGCATGGAACTTGTCGGGCCCGATAGCATCTCCCACCCCGCCAGGAGAACTTTATTCCAGCGGGGTTTAGATTAGCTCCCCACGTTCAGGGAACTAGCGGGAGACCCCGCCAGAGTAAAGGGGAGGAACAATCGGAGGGTCCCCAGGGGGTCGGGTGGTGGTGCCCCCTGGGCATGGGCACCCTGGCAATGGGAGCCTGTGCCCCCTGGCATTGTCCAAGGGGCAAAGTGCCCATGCCCAGGGGGCACCTTGGCACTGCCCACCAGGCATCAGACAGTGCCAAGGGGGTGGGGCCTATTGTGGGTGGAGCCTAGGGGGCAATTGCTGGGGGTGGGTGGGTCCTGCTGCACCCTGCATGGGGATTGGTCTGGGCAGGAGGGAGGCCAGCGATCGGAGCGGGCTGAGAGGGTGGGAAGAGTCTGCCGGGGTGAGGGGGCATTGCCCCTGCCGGGGGAAATGGGCTGGACATCGGGGCGCTCCGGGGCAGGGGAAGGGCGGTTGGAGGGGCAGTACTGTGGGGGTCCCAGGCTGGCCAGTGATTGAACTGGCCAGTAGACGGGGAGACTGACAGATTGGGACCACTGCGTATGCGCAGAGTTCCGGAGCTGTCAGACTCCGGCGCGAATAGGCCCCGCCTCCCCCAATTTTTTTAATGGGATTCACAATTGAGACCTCTGCGTTGCACAGGATACAGAGATTCAGGTCTGAAGTTACGTCGAAAAATCAGTCGTGATCTAGACCAGTTTTCCCGCTAATTCAGCACTTTTGGGAGAATCGGCCCCTATATCACTGTTCTTTCACTATCATTCGATCAAAGTCCTGGAACTCCCTTCCAAACAGCATTGTGGTTACTACGTGATCTACACCACACAGACTGCAGCGGTTCAAGAGAATGGCTCACCGTCACCTTCTCAAGAGAAATTAGTCATGAGCAATAAAACTTGGTTTAGCCAGCAATGGCTACATCCTTTGAAAGAATTAATTTAAAAACATTTGTCCTGGGGCAGCCGAGAGGGGGAATCACCGGAGTGTGCTTTGCTTTTAGAAGACAATTCAGGGATTCTCAGAAGGAAACAGCTTTGAATGTAAGTCAATAAAGTGAGGAGAAGCAGGCTCATCGGAAGCTGGGAGTGACTGTGGACAGGTACCTGAAAAGACTACTATTCTACAGAGAGTGTGACGTAACGTATAAACGTGCCATGGGGCTACTGATCAGGTTCAGAAACTAAAAAGGGATATCTTTTCTGCAGTTAGAGTATTTGTTGCCTGCTAAGTAATGTTTCGTCGATGTTGACTTTTAGTTTGTCTGTTACACTAAAAATCTTGAAACGTAAAATCTTGCTGTGCGATTCCTTTAAGTTCTCTTTAAGGGAATTTAAATTTCTTTTAAAGTCATCAGCCTCTATTGGCATTGTAAAATGTCACTTGTTTGTATTCTTCTCCCTTCCTCATCTCAAGACATCTACTTCTGCTACAGTTTGGGATCACAAATGCAGAATCCCCTGCACACTTTTCCGCCTCCATGATCCCATACAGCAAGTGTTGCCAAGCTATTTCACCACAGTGGCATCACAACATAGACGTTTACTAGCCAACACGTGCTTACTTGGTGGCCATCAGGAGTGAGCAAACTTGGCTAACGCTTCCTTTGCCTTGTCCAAAGGTATTATAACCAACTGTAGTGTCCTGGACAGCTCTTGTCAAACTGAGATCAGCTAATTAAGCCCTGGGTATGTCCAGTTTATCAATTTTTTTGATCTATCTCAAATTTCAGATGGACCCATCATAACATACTTAACCCCAATCCAAAAACGCAAACTTTTCTTCAGACAAATTCTAAATCTGAAGCACTGAGGTGTGAACTTAAATAGCTTGGGTTGCAAGTTAATTTGCAGATGGGAGAAGATTGGGACAGCTTCATTCAAAGAGTTTTAACAAAGCTTATATTTTGTCTCATAGTCTCTGCCATAATACAAAACTATGTAAAGTGGAGTGAAAGTTAAGAAGAATAAAATGCCACATATTGCTGGAAAATTAAGAATCAAAGCACAGATGGAGGAGAAAGGAGATTAGGGAGCCCAAGTGCAAAGATAATTAAATGTAGCAACACAAGTTAACAAACAAACCAAAAGGCTCTTTCCTCACAATGCAAAATGGCAAGTTCTGATTAAACAACTATTTTAAATGGATGAGTTGGTCATTTGACCATAGCAAATCCGATCCTTCGTCCAATGAGAGCACATGCATAAAACTCAGCAGCTCCTGTTTCTCTAATTTGGCATCCTTTTTGTTTTATTTTCTCACGCACCAGTCTCTGTCCATGAGGTCTAAACCAGCGACTTCCCCCAATTGCTGCTCTGTTGAAGCTGGCTGCTTGCAGATGCACAAAGTTAAAAGTTAAAGTAAGGCTTACATTAACATTGCAATGAAGTTACTGTGAAATTCCCCGAGTCACCACACTCTGGCATTTGTTCGGGTCAATGCACCTAACCAGCATGTCTGTCAGACTGTGGGAGGAGACCGGAGCACCCGGAGGAAACCCACGCTGACACGGGGAGAACGTGCAAACTCCACACAGACTGTGACCCAAGCCGGGAATCGAACCTGGGTCCCTGGCGCTGTGAGGCAGCAATGCTAACCACTGTGCCGCCCCTTGCTGTGCACAATTACACAACAGTGCGTTAACCTCAAAATAATTTGCTGTGCAAATTTCTGGAAAATTTCTAAGATGCTTGAAATGGTGCTACATAAACACAAGTCTGCTTTTGCTTTAAGCTGGTCTATTTAACACTGCTTTATATCAATTGTAAGCGGCAATTAGTCACATTTTGGTCTCTGCAATACATTTATTGCAGCGATTGCTACACTAATTTGTTATGTTTTCTTATTAAGTTGTATTTAAATAATAATGAACCCACATACACTCCTTAAAAAAAAACAAAATTCCTGCTGCTCTCATTTTTCACGCCTGTCGGCTATTAATCTTGATAGGTTTCAGATGTCAGCCCTGGCAGACATATTAAAGGGGTGGGAAAATTACAAATTTAAGAATAAAGGCATGAAAGTGCGAACGGAATCAGAAAGAGAAGGTTTGAGCATGGAGACTTCAATAATCCTTTGTAAAATAAAATAGTCATTAGATCTCCAGACAACAAAATGTGTAGAAATATAAACAAGCTTAATCCAGCACCATCACTGAAAATGCTAGAAATACAGCCCCTAATCATAACTTAGTTCCAATGCACTGGCCATCCCCCAAAAAATAACTTTGGAAATCATGTCACTCTTGCTATGTATTTTGCTCACGCCAAATTGTAACAAAGGAGAAATCCTGGCGAGACCACCGAGAGCTCCTGTTCTTCAAATAGTAACATGGCATTTCGGATGTCCACCGGCTATAGATGCCATGGTTCAAGACCTCAACTGAGAAATAGCACCTCCGACAATACAGCACTCCCTCAGCACTGCATCACCATGAGTTTGAGATCTGAAGTGGGATTGGAATCTCCAAATCTGACTCGGAGATAAGTACGTTGAGCCAAACAACAAGCTTTGCTGAGGTATTTAAGTGTGCAAAGAGAATGAAGCTAGATTAACTTGTAGACATTACTATGTCTTCTCTTATCAAATGCAGACAAAGACATATTTTCTATTTTCATTTCATGTTTCCAGCCTCTTTTTATATGCACAAGTTAAAATCATATTGAAACCACATTAAAAACTATAGCGCTCTTTGTAGGTATTTATTGAATAAATAATCTATCACTGATAGCAACATGCTAGGAATGGCACTATAATAACACTATATATTACATGAACTCAAATCAATGTGAGATGATCTGTTGAAGGGCATCACAACCTCAGGGTGTTAGTGTGCTCTGCAATCTTCTGCATTATTCACCTACTTGTGCTGATGTGATATCCAAAGCCATTTTATTATCTTGCAAATTATAAAATCAGTCTGGATTTCTGATCATTGCTTCATATGACAAGTGACTCCTGTTCCCCCACCACATTTCATCAATGCCCCATTTGTATTGCATCAGCATGCCAAAGCTTGTTCATTGTTACATTGGAAGTACTGATGCTGGGAACTCAGGAGTCAAGACTTGCATTGGGGTGGTGGCTTCCCAAGCTGGTAGCTGCCAGCAAAATCACATGGCTGCAACTGTTGATGGATGCCATGGACCTCAATTTTTCTTCAATTGAGAGCAAGCTGCTTTACCAGTCCAACTGTACACAATATTTTAATTATACATGACCTGGATGGACCTGTCCCCTTATTCCCTTCTCCCTCACCCCTTTCTCCCATCCAGACCAGGATGATTCAGATACCAAAGCTTCTAAATCATAATTGCTGATCCCACTAACCCGTGTGGAGTTTCTGCACCATTACTGCGGCACAGACACTATTGTTTCTTTAGACCAAATTATGTCATGTGAAGTTCATATTAATTCTTTGTAAAATTTATCAGCATACACTCTCCTTGTAAAAGGTAATTGTCAAACCACTAGGGCTTCCAACAGCACCAGGTAGATTATCAAGTTTCTCTTTTTTTTATTTGTTCCTGGGATGTGGCTGGGCCAGCATTTATTGGCCATCCCTGAAAGCAATTAAGAGTCAACCACATTGCTGTAGGTCTGGAATCACGTGTAGGCCAGACCAGGTAAGGGCGACAGATTTCCTTCCCTACAGGACGTTGGTGAACCAGATGGGTTTTTACGACAATCAATAATAGTTTCATGGTCGCTATTAGATTTTTAATTCCAGATTTTTTATCAAATTTCACCATCTGCCGCCGTGGGATTCAGACCCGGGTCTTCAGAGTTACCCTGGTGCTCTGAGTTACTAGTCCACCACATCACTGCCTCCACTTCATAATGTATTGCAGGGAACACCTGTAATTGCTCCCAAACTTAGGAGCAAACAACTGTCCTTTTACATACATTCGGCCACAGCTGCAGATTCCAATAAGTCCATGCTTGGTCTTTCTGTCTTAGCATAATGTAGGCTCATTCTAATTCTCAGCCTAAAAACTACAACAGTTTCACCACTGCAGATCAGAAAGCACTAGCATTATCATTTATAAAGCATCATTCACAACCCGAATATGTCCCCAAATTGATACACTTTTGAAGTATTTTGACTATAAGAGGTAGGAGCAGAAGTAGACCATTCAGCCCAGAGTCTGCTCCGCCATTCAGTGAGATTATGACTGATCTGATTTGATAGCCCTCAACTCCACTTTCCCAATTTACCCCATAATCCTTGATTCCCTTATTGATTGAAAGTCTGTCTATCTCAGCCTTGAACATATTTAATGACCCAGTCACTACAGCTTCACTATTTCACTAAATTCTTCCTCATCTGTGTCTTAAATGGGTGGCGGCTTGCTCTGAGATTATGCCCTCTGGTTCTAGTCTCTTCCACAAGGGGAAGCAACCTCTCAGCATCTACCCAGCCAAGCCCCCCGAGAATCCTATATGTCTCAATAAGGTCGCCTCTCATTCTTCTACACTCCAATGAGTACAGACCCAATCTACTCAACCTTTCCTCCTAAGAACCCAAAAGAGAAAATGCTGGAAAATCTCAGCAGGTCTGGCAGCATGTGTAAGGAGAGAAAAGAGCTGACGCTGTGAGTCCAGATGACCCTTTGTCAAAGCTCAAATCCCTCCGTACCCATTATCAACCAAGTGAACTTACTCTGCCTCCAATGCCAGCATACTTTCCTTAGATAAGGGGACCAAAACTGTTCACAGTATTCTAAATGTGATCTAACTAGTGTCCGTATAGTGTTAGCAAGATCTCTGTAGGAAATGATGACAGCTACACTCAAGTGTGTACGCCAAACAGCAACGAGAGAACTGGCAGATAACCTGTTTTGGTGGTGTTGGTTGATGTACCAATCTTGGCCAAGGTAGTACAATAACTCTTTTTTGAATGCTGCCATGAAATTTTCTAATCCAGCCAAGAAGGAAGACAGGAATCTAATTTTCGCACCTTGTCCAAAAGACAGCACCCTTTACAGTGCAATATTCCCTCATTGCTGCACTGGAGTAGCGGCTGAGATTATGGGTTCAGTTTTTTTTCTTGCTCTTGGGAAGCGAGCAACTGCTGGCATGGCCAACATTTCTATGCAATGATGTCTGAATCCACAATCTCCCTGACTAAAAGGTGAGCGTTCCCATTGATTCAAAACTGACATCTCCAGTAGATAAATAACAAAGCTTTGATGAAAAAAACTGCCAAATAATGTAAAATGTGTATCGAGTCTTCAGCATTAAAATTATGCTATGATAAAGCAATTGCGTGTGCTGGAACATACTACACTTGCTTTATCAGTTATGTTTTCAATCCAATAATACAGAAGGGATACCAGTAAACTAGTATCAAAATCACCACACTGGTACTTCTACAGCGTAAGCACTGAAAGAACAACAGCTCCCTCCCGAGTTGAGTGAGGCCCAGGGTAATGTTCCAACGTGCCAAAATTGGTTTTTACTGAACTGCCAAAATCTCTCTTTCAGATATCTACTTCAATTTATGTCGCGGGGTCCTATTTTACTCTGCACATGATCACCGAGTTGAACATTTGGTTGCACACATTTTAAAAAATGACCTTGAAGTACTGTACACGGTGATGCGAATGCCTGAAGAAAAATACCATTAAACCTGCCAGAGTAAGCAATATCATCTTCAACAGGTGATATCCTGCTTCTCTCTTTCTTGCTTTTGCACACCAGGGGCCAATTATACTGTGCTGTGTAAAGCCTTTTTAAAAAACTTTGATAAAAATCTCAGGCATCACAGCAGACTTGCTTTTCATTTCTGCTGATCAGGAAAAGCTGAGGGGCCTGTCAGCTATGTTCAATCTGTGGAAAGAGCTTGCACTTGGAAACCAATAAATAACACTCTGCATGCACGGATCACTGACCTCCTCCACTCCACAGCAATGCTTCCCGTCACAAGGTGACTGAAATGTGATTGGTGTTGCAGAGGTAGGTGTAGTGCGAAAACGGCACAACAAATTAAACTACACAAGTGTCAGGCAGAGGTGGGAGGAGGGGGTAGAAATAATTGACTATTAAGGAAAAAAATAAAAGCCATATCCTTAAACAGAGCGTATGCATATAAAAACACACCAATTTTGTACTTCATAGAGTATAGAATAGAATAAAATAGAATAGAATAGAATCCCTACAGTGCAGAAGGAGGCCATTCAACCCATTGGGTCTGCACTGACAACAATCCCACCCAGGCCCTATCCCACAATCCCATATATTTACCCCGCTAATGCCTCTGACCTACACAGCCCGGGACACTAAGGGGCAATTTAGCATGGCCAATCCGCCTAGCTCGCACATCTCTGGACCGTGGAAGGAAACCGGAGCATTCAGAGGAAACCCACGCAGACATGGGGAGAATGTGCAGGCACCACAGTGACCCAAGCCGGGAATCGAACCCGGGTCCCTGGCGTTGTGAGGCAGCAGTGCTAATCACTGTGCCACCGTGCCGCCCCATGTGGGTTTTCAAATCGTTATCACTGGCACCTAATGTGCCTACAAGGGGAATTGGAACCATAGAACATTACAGCACAGAAACAGGCCTTTTGGCCCTTCTTGCCTGTGCCGAACCATTTTTGTTCCTCGTCCCACTGACCTGCACCATATCCCTCCGCACCCCTCTCATCCATGTACCTGTCCAAGTTTTTCTTAAATGTTAAAAGTGGGCCCGCATTCACCACCTCACCTGGCAGCTCATTCCAAACTCCCACCACTCTGTGTGTGGAGAAGCCCCCCCTAATATTCCCTTTAAACTTTTCCCCCCTCACCCTTAACCCATGTCCTCCAGTTATTTTCTCTCCTAGTCTCATTGACATGGTCTGAGAAATTGTTGAATTTCTACCCATCGCAATAAGCTTTTATATTTGTTGCACTCCCATGATGACATTTCTGCTGTTGCATTGCAATTTCAATTATACCATTTTCCTTCAGTTTCTCTCCTGATTGCTACACAGGGTTAAAGCTGATCTCCAAGTTGCCTGTATGAGGTCTGGCAGGCTGAAGTCAATTAACATGGGTTTGGTTTCTGTCAAACTGGAGTTCAAAATTCTGACTGGAAGCAGACTTATTAGTGTTGTTCTGTTGAATAGGGCCTTTGTTAGCTGATTGGGCAACATGTTAATTGCCTGCCATCGCAGCTATCTTGGCAAACTTAATGGATTTTTCTTGAAGAAGTAACCATTTCGCTAAGCAGAGTGCTGCAGATTTTCAGAAGACGTGCCATAGAGTGAAAAGAGGCTTGTCAGAAAAACTCAGCTGTATGGTATGTGAGGAAGCGTAGTGGCATGGATAATTTTCTATCTGCAAAACAACTTTCTCACAGCTAAGATAAACAAATGCTGCTCAGATGGGGAAAAGTGCAGAAATGGTGTGCCAGAACGTTGCTTTTTTGGTGTGCATAGCAATGATTTGATCTTTTGGAAAGGGTGCACAAGCTTGAAATTCGCTGACAGCACAAAGCAGGCGGAATGACAAAAAGCAAAAAAGGAGTGTAATAGACTTCAGGTTGAGAGAAAGGGAATAAAGGAGAGAAAAGCAGTGAATGGCAGTAAAGGGTAGTTATCCAGAGTGGCGGAAGGTGCGAAGTGGTGTTCCACAAGGTTCAGTGCTGAGACCACTGCTGTTCACAATTGATTTGGACTTTAGAATCTAAAATAAAAACAATTTGTAAATTTGCAGATAACACCAAAGTTTTAGGGGTGGAGGAATAGTCAATACTGAGGAGAACTGAAACAAATTAGGGGAGGACATTAATAAACTTGCAGGAAGGGAAAATAATTACCAAATTAAGTTCAACACAGATAAATGTGGGGTAATACCTTTTGCAAGGAAGAATGGGGAGGTCATTTATTGCTTGGAGAGTGCAATTCTAGGTGGGGTATAGGAACAAAGCGATCTCAAGAGTACAAATACATTAATCACTAGATATTGTGCCACAGGTTAGCACGGTCATAAAAAAGCAAACCAAACACTGGATTTCGTTTTTAACGGGATGGAATTCAAAAATTATGCTAAATTTGTATCAAACCTTAATTAGACCACTGAAAAAGAGTATTGCGTACAGTTCTGGTCACCATATTATTTAAAAAATGCTGGAGAGGATGCAGAAAAGTTTTTCAAATGTATTCATTCTCTCACGGGATGTGGGTGTTGATGGCAGCACCAGCATTTGCTTCCCAACCCTAATTGCTCTTGAACTGAATGGCTCGGCAATTTCAAGAGCTAAGAGTGATCACATTGCTACAGATCTGGAGTCACATCTAGCTCAGGCCAGGTAAGGATGGCAGATTTCCCTCCCTAGTGAACCAGATAGGTTATGACAATCGATAGTAGTTTCATGGTCACCATTACTGAGACTAGCTTTCAATTTCAGATTTTTATTAATTGAATTAGAATTCCACCAGCTGCCATGTTGGGATTTGAGCCTGTGCGCCCCACAGCATTAGCCTGGGCCTCTAGGTTACTGGTCCAGTTTCATTGTCTCTGCACCGATAAAGGATGGTACCAGGAATGTGTGGCTGTACGTATCAGGAAAGGATTGACAGGCTAGGTTTCTACTCTCTTGAAAAACAGCTGAGAAGTAATCTGAAAGAGGTCTTTAAAATTAGAGATTTTAATAGAGTATTTGTTAGAATGTTTCCTGAGTCATGGAGGTTTACAGCATAGAAATATGCCCTTCAGCGCAACTTGTCCATGCCACCCAGTTTTTAACCATTAAGCTAGTCTCAATTGCCCGCGTTTGGCCCTTATCCCTCTATACCAATCTTACCCATGTAACTCATTAAATGCTTGTTAAAAGACAAAATTGTACCCGCCTTTACTACTACCTCTGACAGCTCGTTCCAGACACTCACCACCCTGTGTGTGAAAAAATTGCCCCTCTGGACCCTTTTGTATCTCTCCCCTCTCACCTTAAACCTATGCCCTCTCGTTTTAGACTCCCCTACCTTTGGGAAAAGATGCTGACTATCTATGTCCCTCATTATTTTATAGACCTCTGTAAGATCACCCCTAAGCCTCCTACGCTCCAAGGAAAAATGTCCCAGTCTATCCAGCCTCTCCTTATAACTCAAACCATCAAGTCCTGGTAGCATCCTAGCAAATCTTTTCTCCACTCTTTCTAGTTTAATAATATCCTTGTGGGGAACAGCATAATCAGAGGCCATCAATATCAGATAGTTACAAAGAAACATCACCAAGGAATTGAGAAGAAACTTCTTCATCCAAAGAGTGGTAAGAATGTGGAACTCACCATCAGAGGAGGGGGTAGCAAATATTGTGGATTGATTCAAGGGAAAACTAGACATGCATATTAGGGAAAAGAGAATAGAGCGTTATAATGGTAGATTTAGATGAGAAAATGACAAGAGGTTTGAGTGGAGCATAAACATTGGCATTAACCATTTGGGCCAAAAGGCCTGTTTCTGTGCCGCATATCCGATGAGACAAATTTGGTGTTGATGATTATGAGCCAATACATTCTGGAGTGAAAAATAAGGAATGGGAATAAATACTGCAGAAAGAAAAACCTAAGGGTTTAAATATGTAATCCCTTTACAGTGTAACCGCTTGTGCAGAACAGAAATCCAAAATTATTCTAGATTTTATAAATAGGAGCAGAGAATACAAAAGTAAATAATGATAAATTTATACAATTGTGAGGACATGTTTAGACTGCTAACTGGAGTTTTGGACACATACCAATGCACATTGCAAGCGAAAATTGGATATCCAGTATAATTAGAAGAAGATAGAATGTTTTGGATTGCCCTCGCACAGACACGGCACAGACACATTGAACCAAATTACCTCTTTCCATGCTAAAAAGGTCTATGATTCTGTGCTTTTTCAAGTACTTGGCAACCTAGCTACATAATTAAAACTGCGGTGGTTTATTCATGCTTTTAACTCTAATAGGTCATCAAAAGATCTTGGAACAAATCAGCCAAATTCACTGACACAGGTGAAAGAATCAAAACTTGGGGCTGTGGTTTAGAGTCCCAGCTGTGTCTGAGGCCTCTGAAAAAGGGATAGTCTGTGAATAATTACAATTGTTCGATGGGCAGCTCTGGTCTGAATATTCTATCTGGATCCAGATCGCCAGTCTACAGTGAGCAGAGAAACTGAGTAGTGCGGTTCTATGGCAGTGTTTCACTGTGAAAGTGAACATCCATTTTTAGGATTGACAACCAAAAAAAAGCTTGGACAATTAGGTGAGTCGCAAAGGAGAAGTAGATGCAGAGACAGAGGCAATTAGGCACGGATTCCAGAAAGTGCAGCTCAGAAGGCTGAAGGCACC